>NC_054478.1:79988720-80334580 GCF_017639515.1 Carcharodon carcharias | reverse complement strand
ATCTGCTGCCCTGTCCTTCTAGGTGGCGGATTTGGAAGGTTGAACGAGGCTTGACGACTTCCTGGAGTGCATCTTGCATATGGTACTTATTGCTGCCACTATGTGCCAACGGTGGAATGAGTGAATCTTTAAGATGATGGATGGGATGCCAATCAAGCAGGCATCTACTTCCTGGATGATGTGAAGCTTCTTCAGTATTGTTGGAACCGCACTTATTCAGGTAAGTGAAGAGTATTCCATCACACTCCTGATTCGTGCCTTGCAGATGGTTGATAGGCTTTGGGGAGTCAGGAGATGAATTACTTACTGCAGAATTCCCAGCCTCTGCTTGCTCATGTAGCCGCACTATTTATATGACTGCTCCAGTTAAGTTCCTGGTCAATAGTAACCCCCAGGATCCTGATGGTGGGGGATTCAGCAATGGTAGCGCCATTGAATGTCAAGGGAAGGTGGTTAGATTTTCTCTTGCTTGAGATGGTCATTGCTTGGCACTTGTATAGCACACGTTATTTGCCATTTATCAGCCCAAGCCTGAATATTGACCAGTCTTGCTGCATATCCACAAAGACTGCTTCAATATCTGAGGAGTCGGTATTGATGACTGTTCAATCATTAGCGAACATTCCCACTTCTGAATTTATGGTGGGAAGATTATTGATAAAGCAGTTGAAGATGGTTGGGCCTAGGACACTCCCCTAACGAACTCCTGCAGTGATGTCCTGGGCTGAGATGATTCACCTCCCAACAACCATAACCATCTTCCTTTGTGCTGGGTATGACTCCAACTTATGGAAAGTTCTCCCAATTCCCATTTACCTCAGCTTTGCTAAGGCTCCTTGATGCCACACTCAGTCAAATGCTATCTTAATGCCAAGGCCAGTCATCCTGATCTCATCTCCTGAATTCAGCTCTTTTGTCCATGTTTGGAGTAAGACTGCAATGACATTAGGAGCCAAGCAGCCCTAGCAGAACACAAACTGAGCATTAGTGAGCAGATTATTGCTGTGTAAGTGCCATTTAATAGTAATGTTGACGACACCTTTCATCACTTTGCTGATGATGAAAGTAGACTGATGGGGTGGTCATTGTTCGGATTAAATTTGTCCTGCTTTTTGCAGACAGGACACACTTGGACAATTTGCCACATCATAGGGTAGATGCCAGTTTTGTATTTCTAATGGAACAGCTTGGCTAGGGGCATGGCTAGTTCTGGACCACAAGTCTTCAGTACTACTGCTGGGGTGTTGTCTGGAACTGTATTCAGTGCCTTCATCAGTTTCTTGATGTGAAGTGAATCAAATTGGCTAAAGTGGCATCTGTGATGTTGGAGACATCAAGAGCTCAAAATAGATCATCCACTAGACACTCCTCATTGAAGATGGATGTAAATGCTTCAGCCTTGACTTTTGCACTGATATGCTGATCTCTCCCATCATTGAGGATGTAGATGCTTGTGGAGCCTCCTCCTCCAGTTTGTTGTGTTATGTCAATAAGACATGAAAATAAATCAAAACTGTACGCAACAAAACTTTATTCCTTTTTTCTATTTTAAAATGGACATCTGCTGAACCACAAAATGGCTCCTACAGGTCACATGACTCAAGATTGGCCATCTGTTGTAGAAGGTTCCAATAGAGACTACAAGAGCAAAAGAGTTCCACTCCCATCCTTGTGAAATCTCACACCCCAATGTAAGGCCAGATTATGATCACGAAAATAGACGACTAACAGATGAACTGACTCCCTCCGCTGGGATGATAACAAAGACAGGGACATCGAAACTCGTTATACCTGAAGAATGTTAACAGCCACCATTTCACTCCTAAGGGAAACAATGGATTTTGGCCAGGAGGACAAAAACCGCTTGTGAGGCTACAATTAACTCATTAATGGGCCATGTCACATGATCCCCATGCATTTGGATAATATTACATTTCTAGCCTCTCAGCTGCTTTAACACCAACCAGAAAGAGCTCCAGCAGCTCTCGGTTGATAAAACTACCAGCCACCATCTCTCAACTCCTCTGGCCTGTTTGATTTCATCTGCTAAGCAGTCTAAGCACAGAAAGCCCATTGTGTTGCAGTGTAATTCATTTCAAGGAGTTTCCTGATGCTGTCTCCTAACTCATCTGGACTGAACTCCACCACGAATGAAACACCCAAAGGACTTTGACTTCTTGGACTTTAGAAATCACGTGAACTAATGTTCATTTCTGTGGTTCTTATACTGTCATTGCCCTTCCTTTCTATCCCAAGGTTACGAACACCCCCCCCACCCCACCCACCCCCCCCCCCCCGCCCCCCCCGAGGGTTTGAATGTGAATAAACTAACTTTCTGAGTTAATCATAATGCAAGTTTGCTGCGAGTTATTATTAAATTGGGTCACACAAACTGATGGTTTGGGGAAATACACAACAGCCTACTTTAAAAATAATTCAAAAACATGAGAGAAGGGGAAAGGATACAGGAGTTCAATTCCTCTCCCTCCTGTCCATAGCAATTGGTTAATTGTTTACCACAATTCACAACTGGATGTGGCAGGACTGCAGAGCTTAGTTCTGATCCACTGGTTGTGGGATTGCTTGGAGCTGGCAACAGATAGAGTATAACATCAATTAAATGTAAAAACAGGTTTAAAAGCTTACAGGGCATTTCATAATTGTAGTGCTGAGTCTTTTTAACGTTTCTAGAAAGTTGAATCTGTTGTCTATACAAATATCTAAGTCAAAAAATGGACATGTTACAGTAAGTCTTTGCTTTTATGTGTCGGCACACGTGTAGAATACAATCATAGAATGGTTATAGCACAGAAGGAAACCAATTGGTGCATCATGTCCATACCAGCCCCTGCAAGAGCAACTCAGCCAGTCCCAATCCCCAGCCCTTCCCCCTTATCTCTGCAAAGTTTTTCTTTTCAGGTGCTTATCCTGTTCCCTTTCAAAGTTTGAATCTGCATTCCAGATCTTAACCACCCACTGCATTAAAAGTTTTCCTCAAGTTGCCCTTGACTCTTTGGCTAATCGCCTTAAATTGGTGTCCTCTGGTTCTCAATTCTCTGCCAATGGGAAGTTTCTCACTATCTACTCTGTCTAGACGTGGTGGGGGGAATGTGAAATATAACTCCCGTCTCTCCTGGTGCTGACCAAACGCCTGAAACTCTTGCTCCTGCACAGCTGCTGCCCGCCAGACCTGCTGAGTGTTTCCAGCATCTTGTTTTAACTCCTGGTTTGCTGGCTGGTGTTTGTCCAGCTTGATAGTCTAGTTTAACACGGTGTAACCTCCCTTTCTTCAGGTTAAAGACACAGGATTAACTCAAGGGGAGCAGGGCGGGGGTGGAGGATGGTTTAAGTCTCGAATACTATGCCGGGTTGGGGTAACATTCCGAGTCAACAGTTCGTTGTAGGAGCTGAAGTAATGGGCCAGGGAGCAGGATCAGGGAACAGGCCCAGCCGGTCTCCCCCAGCGAAGCCGCCCGGGGGAACCAGGGCTGCAAGACGCTGGGATTCAGGCCCCCCGAGAGTGGGAATGACCGGGGACACAAGGAGGAAGGGAGCCGAGAAAAATTAAAATAAGTAAGTTCACCGATAAATAACGTGTCATCGGGACGAGAAGACACCGGCCGAGGCGGCTGAAAAGTAAATTTTGAGAACATATATAAAACGGAAGAAAGTAACGTCAAAGGTTTAGCGGCTTCTACAAGACGATCAATAAAACGTTAAAAATTTTCCACCGTGACGAAACTCACCTCAGCTCCTGTCCAACATGGCGCCGGTGCTTACTGCGCCGCCCAGCGGCGGGAGCCGGTAACTGCAGCAGCTGCCTGACAGGCAGAGGACCCTCCACCCCCAGACCCCAACCTCGACCCCAACATCACCCTTACCCGCAGACTGAAACCTTGACCCCAGCCTCAACCCGACCCGACCCCTACCTAGACACTGGCACTAACTGCCCCACTCTCAAAACCCTACCCCCTCATGCCCCACCCTCACCCCACTCTCCAAACCACCCCGCCCCCCCCCGAGTTCACCCTCATCTCTCAGCCCTTGGACCCCATATTCACTCCCAACCCCATGTTCACCTCCCCAGCACTAGACTCAACCCTCAGCCCCTAACCCCATCCCCTCACCCCAACTCTCACCACCACAGTCCCTGGACCCCACACTCACACCCACCCTCACCTGCACCCACCACCCCAACCCTGCTCACCCTCATTACCCCCACACTTTGACTCACCTTAACCCCTACAACCCCCACCCTCATCCTTATAACCCCTACCCCCACCCCCTACAATCTCATCCTACAAAACTCTCACCCCCATAACTCCCTCACCATTGCCTCCCACGACACCCACCCCTACCTGTCAACATTCTTTCACCACCCCCCTTCCCCACTCTCACCCTAGCATGGGCAGCTGTCACTTATTTTATGTGATTGTCTTGCATTTGAGGCCACTGGCCTGTGCCCCAAATTGCATGCATTCAGGGGGCTGTTTTCCTCATAATTTGGACCTTTAAATCTCTCGCACGTGCAATACCCTCAATCCTCCCTTGTGCCCCTTCATAGCTCTGGCTGCAGACTCAGACCCACACCCACACCCACACCCCCACCGCACGGCTCTCACAGCTATCCCACGCTACACCTGCTGTCAGAGCTCTTTCACCCTAACCCACCGCCCACCACCGCCCCCCCCCCCCCCCCCCCCCCCCCGCAACTCTCATAGCCCTGGTACCAATCACAACTTCCCCTGCTCTAAAGGACCCACATGCCAGACTGTTCCTTAATTTACTCCACGAGAGTTCGTCACCCTGCTTCACATTTCCCAACGCCCCCCTCCACCTCTGCCTCTACAACCCCCAACATGGTTTGGTTTGTCACTTTGCAGAACACCCCTGTTCACACCACAACTATGAGCCTGAATTTACAGTCACCTGTCATTTTACTTCTCCACCTTGATCTCATGCTGACCTCTCTGTCCTCAGCCTCTTGCACAGTTCCAATGAAGCTCAAGGAATAGCACCTCACCTTTCCATCAGTCAATTTACAGCCTTCTGGACTCAACATTGAGTTCAACAATTTCAGTCCATAATCTCTCCCTCATTTGTTTCCCTTTGTGGATTTCAGTTTTGCTCTAATTTTTTCTTGTTTTTGCTTTTAGACGACAGCTGTTTGTCATCATACCGTTCACACCTCCTTTAGACATATCTTTTGTTTCTTTACCTGTCCCATTATCATTCCCTTTGACCCTGCAACACCAACTCTTTTGTCACTTAATCTTTCCTGTCTTCCACCCCATCACAGACCTTCCCCTTTGTTCTTTTCCACTCTCACCCCTCGCTTGCTTAAAACCTGTAACATTTCTAACTTTTCCCAGTCCTGATGAAAGGTCACAGACCTGAAGCGTTAACCCTATTTCTCTCTCCACAGATACGAACTTAAAAAATTGGAGCAGGAGTAGACCTCGAGCCTGCTTTGCCATTCAATTCGATCATGGCTGATCATCAGCCTTAACTCCACTTTCCTGCCCATATCCCTGAGACACCAAAAACCTATCCATCTCAACCTTAAATATATTCAATGATGGAATATCCATAACCTTTGGGGCAGAGAATTCCAAAGATTCAAAACACTATGAGTGAAGAAATCTCCCCTCATCTCAATCCTAAATGATCAGTCCCTCACAAACTAAGGCTACGCCCCCATGTTCTAGATTCCCCAGCCAGCGAAACAATCTCTTGTGTCAATCTCTCCTGCCCTCTAACCTATCCTTGACTATCTACTTTGCTTCACCTGCCCCCTCCCCTTTTCCAACAGCATAAAACCCATCACATTTCTAACTCTCTTCAGTTCCAAAGAACAGTCATACAGACTCGAAACGTTAACTCTGTTTGTCTCTTCACAGATGCTGCCAGAGCTGCTGAGTTTTTCCAGCATTTCCTGTTTTTATTTCAGATTTTCAGCATCCACAGTATTTTCCTTTTATTTGAGTGTTTAATTCACTGCCATTTCTCTTCTAGGAATGCCTACCTTGATGGGATTTCCATTTGTCTCTTTTACCTTGTTTGCCTTCATTGCTTTCCATTTCCCTCCTGGTGTTTGATAAGGTGTTTACCAAAAATTACTTTCACAGCCATGTTTCCTTCCTCAGTGACTATCTGCAGCTGCAACTTGCCGCAAGTGGATTTCAACTGAAGTTCCATTCTTCATGTTTCAAATCCACCAGGCATTACAAGTACCTCATGACATACAGGTATCTCTGTTCCTCGGGCTGTCATTCTTGCTGCATCCTGAGATCCACACTCAGTGTCATGTGCCACTAGATGTACACACTCAACTTCTCTTCCCAGCAGCACCGACTCACCCTATCTCAAAGCTGTCCTTGTCCCAGTTCTATTCCATCCTTCATCTCATCTGACGCCTTAACAAGAAACATTTTCTCTTCCTTTCAGGTTAAGGCTCCAACAAATTATTGGTACTGACATCCCTCCAGATCCTTCCTCCCCCTCTTTTCCCTCTGACCCCATCCCTTCAACTAATCCCAGCTCTTGCCATGTATTTACTATAGACCTTCCCTCTCTGATGCTGAAAAATCTGTGTTCAGCAAGGGACTGTTTTATCCCTTATGCCCTCATCTCAATGAATTTCAGGCTCAGCACGATGTTGAACTCTTCTTCCGTCACCTCAATGCTCACTTCTTTAGACAGGAGTCCTCCCCCCACTCAACAGACCTTTTCGCCTCCAGTATTCTCCCTTTAGCTGGACCCCTCCCTCTGATTGCTTACCTGCTCTTGATCTTTTTATTGAGAACTGTCGGAATGACATCGGCCAAGTTAGTTTCTCTGCTCCTCTCACCCACTTTAACCTGTCTCCCTCTGAACTTGCTGCACTCTATTCTCTCAAGTCCAACCCTGAGAAACCTGCTGACAAGGGTGGTGCTGTTCTTGTCTGACCTACCAACCTCTACCTTGTAGAGGCTGAGCACCAACTCTCAGGCACTTCTTCCTACCTCAGCCTGGACTATGACCCCACCACTGAACATCAAGCCATTATTTCAAAGGCTGTCATTAACCTCCTGTCCTCTGGAAATCTTCCCTCCACAACCTCCAACCTCATAGTCCCCCAACCTCACACAGCCCACTTCTACCTCCTTCCCAAATTCCACAAACAGGACTGTGCTGGTAGACCCATCATTTTAGCCTGTTCCTGCCCCATTGAACTCATTTCTTTCTATCTTGACTCTATTTTTTCTCCCTTTGTCCAGTCTCTTCCTGCCTACATTGGTGATTCTTCTGATGCCCTGTGACATTTCAACAATTCCAGTTTCCTGGCCCTAACTGTCTCTTCTTCACTATGGACATCCAATCCCTCTACACCTCCACCCCCACCAGGATGGTCTGAGGGCTCTCCACTTCTTCCTTGAATGGAGGCTCAAAAAATGCCCATCCACCACCACCCTCTTCCACCTGGCTGAACTTGTTCTTTCGATTGAATAAATTCTTGTTTAACTTGTCTCACTTCCTCCAAATAAAAGGTGTGGCTATGGGTGCCCACATGTGCCCTAGTTGTGCCTGTCTTTTTGTGGCATATGAGGAACATTCCTCGTTCTAGCCCTCCTCAGGCCCTCTTGCACAACTCTTTTTCCAATACATCGATAGCTGTAATGGTGCCGCTTCATATTCTTGTCTGGAACTGGAAAAATTAATGTATTCTGCATCCAATTTCCACTCCACCCTCGCCTTCATATGGTCCATCCCTGACACATCCCCTCCCTTCCTTGACTTCACTGTTGCCATTTCTGGGAATAGACTGTCTACTAATATTCATTGCAAGCTCACCGGCTCCCACAGCTACCTCAACTACACCTCCTGACACCCTGCTTCCTGTAAGGACTCCATTCCATTCTCCCAGTTTTTCCATCTCCATTGCATCAATTCTGATGATGCTGTCTTCTACAATGGCACTTTAAATACGTCTTAATTTTTCCTCAGTCAAGGATTTCCCCCTTCTATGGTTGACAGGGCTCTCACTGTGTCCGACACAAATCCTGCACTTCTGATCTCATCCCTTCCCTTCCCTCCCAGAATCACGATAGGGTTCCCCTTGTCCTCACTTTCCACCCCATCAGCCTCCGTATTCAAAGGGTCATCATCTGCCACTTCCGCCAAATCCAGCATAATGCCACCACCAAACACATCTTCCCCTCATCTGTCCTGTCAGCATTCCGAAGGGAGCATTCCCTGGTCCACTCCTCAATCACCCCCAACACTTCACCCCTTCCCATGGCACCTTCCAATGTAATCATAGAAAGTGTAACACCTGTCACTAAACTGCTTCCTTCCTCACTGTCCATGGCCCCAAACACTCCTTCCAGATGAAGCAATGCACTTCTTAATTTAGTCTGCTTTATTCACTGCTCAAAATGTAGTCTCTTCTACATTGGGGAAACTAAAAATAGACTGGATGACTGCTTTGTAAAAACCTTTGCTCAGTCCACAAGTATGACCTCGACCTTCCTGTCGCTTGCCATTTCAATTCATCATTGTGCTCTCATGCTCACGTTTCTCTCCTTGGTCTGCTACAATGTTTCAGTGAAGCCCAATGCAAACTGGAGGAACAGCACCTCATCTTCCAATTAGGCACTTCATAGCCTTCCGGACTCAACATTGAGTTCAACAATTTCAGACCATGAACTCTCTCCTCTATTTTGATTTTTCTTTTCCTTCAAGTGCCAGTCTGTATCTTGTTCTCATGATTTTGCTTTCAGCAGTGCTAACCTTTATTCTGCTATTAACAGTTATTCCGGACCTAAGCTTTATTCTTTAATACTATCATTACCACTCCCTTTGTCTTATTTTCCATTACGGCTTTGTTGTTTAATCTCTACTGCCCTCTAACCTATACCTGACCTTCTGTTTTCCTCCACCTCCCCAACAACATGGGGATGCGGTGGCGTAGTGGTATTGTCACTGGACTAGTAATCTAGAGACCCAGGTAATGTCCTGAGTTTGAATCCCACCATGGCAGATAGTGGGAAATCTGCTCTCCTTACCTGGTCTGGCCTACATGTGACTCCAGATCCACAGCAGTAATGTAGTTCACTCTTAAATGCCCTTTGAAATGGCCTAGCAAACATCTCAGTTGTATCCAACCACTAAAAAGTTAATAAAAATGAATGAAACCAGATGGACCACCCAGCATCAACCTAGGCACTGGAAATGACAATGACAAACCCAGCTCTGTCAATCCTGAAAAGTCCTCCTCACTAACATCTGAGAGCCAAAATTGATAGATGTCTCAGACTAGTCAAGCAACAGCCTGACATAATCATACCCATGGAATCATACCTTACAGTTAATGTCCCAGGCACCATCCCTGGGTATGTCCTGTCCCATTCTCAGGGCAAACCCAGCAGAGGTGGTGGCACAATAGTATACAGCCAGGAGGAAATTGCCCTGGGAATCCTCAACATTGATTCCAGTCCCCATGAAATCTCATGGCATGAGGTCAAACATGGGAAAGGAAACCTCCTGCTGATTACCACATACTGCCCCCTGCTGCCCAACCTCAGCTGATGAATCAGTGCTCCTCCATGTTGAATGCCATTGAGGGTGGCAAGGGTGCAGAATGTACTCTGGGTGGGGGACTTAGATGTCCATCACCAAGAAAGGCTCGGTAGCACCAGTACAGACCGAGCTGGCCATGTCACTTGGACAAATGTCCCTCGGACATATACCTAAGTCCCTAAAGGACATAGCTGCTACATTGGGTCTGCGACAGGTGGTGGGGGAATCAACAAGAGGGAAAAATATACTTAACCTCATTGTCACCAATCTGCCTGCCACAGATGCATCTGTCCATGACTTTATTGTTGCAACTCCACTGCACAGCCTTTGTGGAGTTGAAGTCCCATCTTCACATTGAGGATATCCTCCATCGTGTTGTGTGACACTACCACCGTGCTAAATGGAATAGAGTTCGAACAGATTTAGCAACTCAAAATTGGGTAACCATGAGGTGCTATGAGCCAGCAACAGAATTGTACTCAACCACAATCAGTCAATTCATGGCTCGGCATATCCCCACTCTACCATTACCACCAAGCCAGGGGATCAACACTGATTCAATGAAGAGTGCAGGAGGGCATGCCAGGAGCAGCACCAGGCATACCTAAAAATACGGTGTCAACCTGGTGAAGCTACAACACAGGGCTACTTGCATGCCAAGCAGCGTAAGCAGCAAGTGATTGACAGGGCTAAGCAATTCCACAACCAACGGATCAGATCTAAGCTCTGCAGTCTTGTCATATCCAGTCATGAATAGTGGTGGACGATTAAACAACTCACTGGAGGAGGTGGCTCCACAAATATTCCCATCCTCAATGATGGGGGAGCTCAGCACATCAGTGCAAAAGATAAGGCTGAAGCATTCGCAACAATTTTGAGCCAGAGGTGCCAAGTAGATAATCCATCTTGGCCTCCTCTGGAGATCTCCAGCATCACAGATGCCTGTCTTCAGCCAATTCAATTAACTCCACGTGATATCAAGAAGTGACTTATGGCATTGGATATTGCAAAGGCTATAGGCCCTGACAATATTCTGGCAATTGTACTGAAGACTTGTGCTGCGCCCTTAGCAAAGCTGTTCCAGCACAGCTACAATACTGGCATCTACCTGGTAATGTGGAAAATTGCCCAGGTATGTTCTGTACACAAAAGGCAGGACAAATCCAACCCGGAAAATTCTGCCTCATCAGTAAAGTGATGCCTGGGGTCATTGACAGTTCCAATAATTGGCACTTACTTAGCAATAACCTGCTCACTGATGCTCAGTTTGGGTTCCGCCAGGGCCACTCAGCTCCCGACGTCATTACAGCCTTGGTCCAAACATGGACAAAAGAGCTGAACTCCAGAGGTGAGGTGAGAGTGACCACCCTTGACATCAAGGCAGCATTTGACCAAGTGGGGTATCAAGGAGCCCTAGCCAAACTGGAGTCAATGGGAATCAGAGGGAAAACTCTCCATTGGTTGGAGTCATACCCAGCAGAAAAGAAGATGGTTGTGATGGTTGGAGGTCAAACATCTCACTTCCAGGAGTTCCTCAGGGTAGTGTCCTTGGCCCAACTATCTTCAGCTGCTTCATCAATGACCTTCCTTCCATCATAAGGTCAGAAGTGGGGATGTTTGTTGATGATTGCACAGTGTTCAGAACCATTCGTGACTCCTCAGATACTGAAGCATCCCATGTCCAATTGCAGCAAGACCTGGACAATATCCAGGCTTGGGCTGACAAGTGGCAAGTAACATTTGCACCACACAAGTGCCAGGCAATGACCATCTCCAACAAGAGGGAATCAAACCATTGCCCCTTGATGTTCAATGGCATTACCATCAATGAATCCCCACTATCAACATCCTGGGGGTTACCATTAACCAGAAACTGAACTGGACTAGCCATTTAAATACAGTGGCTACAAGAGCAGGTCAGAGGTTAGGAATTCTGCAATGAGTAACTCACCTCCTGCCTCCCCAAAGCCTGTTTACCATTTACAAGGCACAAGTCAGGAGTGTGATGAAATACTCCCCACTTGCCTGGATGACTGCAGACCAACAACACTCAAAAAGCTTGACACCATTCGGGATAATGCAGCCCACTTGCTTGGCACCTGTTCCACAAACATTTACTCCCTCCACCACTGACAAACAGCGGTAGCAGTGTGTACCATCTACAACATGGACTGCAGGAACTCACCAAAGCTCCTTAGGCAGCACCTTCCAAACCCATGACTGCTACCATCTGGAAAGACAAGGGCAACAGACACATGGGAACACCACCACCTGGAAGTTCCCCTCACCATCCTAAATTGGGAATATATCGCCATTCCTTCACTCTAGCTGGTCAAAATTTTGAAACTCCCTCCCTAACTGTACTGGGGATGTACCTACACCACAGGGACTGCAGCAGTTCAAGAAGGCAGCTCACCGCCACCTTCTCAAGGGCATTTAGGGATGGGTAGTAAATGCTGACCTAGCCAGTGATGCCCATATCCCGTAATGCAATTTAAAAAAACCCATCACATTTCTACATATCTCCAGTTCTGAAGAAGAGACATATTGGACTAGAAACATTAACTCTGTTTCTCTCTTCACAGATGCTGCCAGACCTGCTGAGTTTTTCCAGCATTTATTTCAGATTTCCAGCATCTGCAGTATTTTGCTTTTATTCTCTCAGTATCTACCCTGACAGACACCATCAGTTTTTCTTTCTCCTTCTCTTTCTTCTAAATTCCAGAGTATAGACCCAATTTACTAAGCAACTCATTATTGGACAACCCTCTCATCCCTAGAACCAATGCAATGCTTCCTATGTAAGTATATCCTTCCTTATACATGGAGACTAAAACTGCACACATTATTCTAGTTGATGTCTCATCAAAGCCGTGAACAATTGTGACAAGTCTTATTCTTGTACTAAAAACCTCTTTCAATAAAGGCCAACATGGCATTTGCCTTCCTAATTGCTTGCTGTACCTGCATACTATCTGTGTTCTTTGTATAAGTACAACCAAGTCCTTCTGAACATCAATATTTACAAGTTTCACACCTTTTAAAAGATTTCTATTCTTACTGCCAAAGTGAATAAACTTACAATTCCCACATCATACCCTGCACTAGTTGTCCACTCACTTAACCTATCTATATCTCTTTGCAGCCTCTTTGTGTCCTCCTCGCAGCTTACATTCCCACTTAGCTTTGTAGTATCAGCAAATTTGGATACATTACCGTTGGTACCTTCATCTAAGTCATTAATAAAATCGTAAATAACTGAGGTCCCAGCACTGATCCTAGTGGCACTCTAGTCACAGCCTGACAACTTGAAAATGTCCTTGCCCCGGGATGTTATGCATGGGGGCAGAATTACCGCCACCAATGTAAAATGCAGCCCATATATTTCTAGCTGCAATGTATTCAAAGAAGATAGGGAAGAGAAAGAAAAACAAATTGGCAGTGCTGATCAAATAATATAGCACTTAGAAAGGTTTGGTATAGTTGATGGGTCAAAGAAAGAGTTTATTGGTTAGAATTAAGGAACAATAGAGGAGTTATTATGCTGATGGGTGTATACTGTAGGCCACCAAATATTGGGAAACTGGTAAAGGAGCAAATTATTGGAAGATGCAAGAACTTTAAAGTAATTATAATGAGGGACTTGCATTATTCTAATATTAACTGGGATAGTGAATGTGAAGGGTGAAGAGTGGGAAGAATTCCTGAAACATAGACAAGAGAACTTCCTTGAGCAATGTGTTTCCAGCCGAAGGAGGAAAGGAGCAATACTGGATCTAGTACTTGGGAATTAATTGGGGCTAATGAAGCCGGTTTCAGTGAGTGAGCATTTTGGGTATGGTGTTCATAACATTATTAGGTTTAGCATAGGAATGAAATAAGACAAGGAACAAATAAATGTAAAAATACTTAACTGAAGATGGCTAATTACAATGAGTTGAAAAGAGTCCAGGTAAATAGGAATCAAAAATTTATAAGCAAAACAGTAATTGAAGAATGGGAGTCCTTCAAAGAGATAGTTTAGGTACGGAATAAAGTCATTCCCACTAAGGGTAAAGGAAGTACATGCAAAGCTTGAGCTCCCTGGATAATGAAAGATATAGAGATCAAAAATGAAGCATAACAAGGAGATATATGACAAATGGTAAGTTGGTAATGTAGTAGAGCCCAAACTGAACAAGAAAGTACAGAAGAGATATAAGAAAGAGAATAAGGGGCAAAGTGAGAATGAGTGGATTTGCTGCTAACATGAAAGGAAACTCAAAAGTTTTCAACACACGCCCACAAGTAGTAAAAGGGTAGTTGGGGAGCAATTGTGGACCAAAAAGATGATCTTCTTGTGGAGGCAGAGGGCATGGCTGAGGTACTAAATGAGTACTTTTCATCTGACTGCACTAGAGCAGAGGATGCTGCCGATGCAACAGTAAAGGTGGAGTCAGTAACTGTATTGGATGGAATAAAAATAAAGAGGAGGTACTTAAAAGGTTTTCAGTGTTAAAGTAAAACAAGTCACTCTGTTCAGGTGGAATGCATTCTAGGCCACTGTGGGAAGCTCGGATGGAAATTCCAGAGGCTCTGCCCACAATGGTCCTTCAATATTGGAGTGGTGCCAGAGTACTGGAGGCAAAAATGTTACATCTCTGCTCAAAAACGTAACAATAAGTCCAGCAATTACAAGCCGAGTAATCTCGGTGTTGGGGAGATTTTTAGAGACAATAATCCAGGAAAAAAATCATTAACACTGATAAAGCGTGGGCTAATTAATGAAAGTAAGCATAGATTTGTTACAGGTGAATAATGTTTGACTAACTTTATTGAGGT
The DNA here is from genome assembly GCF_017639515.1 of Carcharodon carcharias. Classification (NCBI taxonomy): domain Eukaryota; kingdom Metazoa; phylum Chordata; class Chondrichthyes; order Lamniformes; family Lamnidae; genus Carcharodon; species Carcharodon carcharias. The sequence goes on along the minus strand of NC_054478.1, from coordinate 80,320,198 downwards.
CCATGTAATGGACTTGTTAGCAAAATAAAAACTCAAGGAATTAAAGGCACAGTGGCGAAATGGATTAGAATATTGGCTAAAGAACAGAAAGCAAAGAGAAATGTAAATAGTTGTTTTTTCAGACTAGACGGTAGTATACAGTGGTGCTCCTTAAGAGTTGATTTCAGGATCACTGCTCCTTTTTGTACATATCAATGATCTAGACTTAGGAATAAAAGCCTTAGTTTCAAAGTTTGCAGATAACGTGCAACTTGGAAGTGCGGTAAACAGTGATGATGATAGTTCCTGATTTTAATAGGACAAAGGCATGCTGGAAAAATGGGAAGAAACATGGCAGATGAAATTAATGCAGAGGAGGGTGAAGTAACATATTTTTGTAGCAAGAACAAGGAGAGATAGTATAAATTAAAAGATACACTAATGGTACAATTTTAATGGGGTACAGATCAGAGACCTTGCATTGTATCTACATAAATCTTTGAAGGTAACAGTACAAATTGAGAAGGAGGTTAAGAAAGCAAATGGGATCCTTGTTTTTATTAATAGAGACATAGAATACAAAAACAAGCAAGTTATAGTAAACCTTTACAGAACATTGGTTAGGCCTTAGCTGGAGTATTGCATTCAGTTCTGGGCACCACACATGAGGAAGGATGTTGAGGGAATAGAAAGGGTGCAAGAGATTTATGAGAATAATACTAGGGATGAATGGGTTAACTTATGTGGAGAGACTGGGAAGCTAGGGTTGTTTTCCTTAGAGCAGGGAAGGTTAAGAGGGGATACAATGGAACTATTCAGAAACATGTAGTTTTGATAGAATAAATATATTCAATTGTAACTTTCAAAAAAGAATTGGATAAAAACTTGAAGAGAAATAAATTACAGAGCTATGAGGAAAGAACAGCTGAGTGGGACCAATTGGATAGCTCTAGTGAAGCGTGGCACAGGCACAATAGGCCAAATGGCCTCCTTTGTTAGATTATTCTACGATTCTACGTAACTGGGGGTGAGAAGCTTTGTTTATTAGCAGGAAACTGAGAAGTAGGCCTCTTTTCATTGGAAAAACATTTGAAAAATAACATGTTCAAAACGATGAGGGATTTGATAAGATAAGTTGGGATAAATTAATAAACTCTTCAGTGAGTAGATAAATGTAGGACATAAACTTATTATCACTATGACAAGAATGAATAGAATGGTTAGGAGGATTGCCTTCATGTAGAGGATTGTTAGAACATGGAATGTCCTCCTTGAAAGTGTGGAAGCTGAATGCGTAAAGCTTTTAAATAGTAAGTGGATAAGTAATTGAAAAATAAATATTTGAAAAAGTTTGGGGAAAGGTCTGGATAATGTGATTTGAGTGGATAGTTTTTTTAGAGAGCTGGTGCATACCTGAAGACCTGAATGACTGCCATGCTGTAAAATTCTTTGATTCTAGTTCAATTTAGTATCCCAAATTATGAGCAGAATTGTCTTCCTCAAGGGCACGAACAACGTCTAGTTTATTTTACTGCTGTGAGTGTGAATAATGTTCCAACATTGACTGGAATTTTGAAACGTTGGTCAGGATCTTAGGCCACCATAGATGCAAGTACAGTGATGGGCAGGCATGAAAATTTACATTGGCCACTGTGTTTGACATAGCTGTTCTGACTGCTGTCGATTTTGTTCAGATGGTGAAGGGCAGGACCCAGAAAACCATCTGATTTGGGTAATATGCCACTTGATCTTGTTAACAAGCTTGTTGTCAGCTCATCAAGCTTTTTTTTAAATTTTGGTGAGGACATGGGTTACATGATGTATCAAGAACAGTCTAGGTGGAAGGGGGCAGCAAAACAGTGGTGAGCCAGACATGAGCTTTCTATGCAATTAGTTGGGCCCATAATAGGCTGCACAGCTGAGAAGGACACTTAGCCATTGGCACACGGGTGCCATCAGGTGAACAGAGTTAACAGAGTAGGTGTTCGGTGTGATCTAAGACAGTTGATGGGGTCATGACCACCTGTGATCACGGGGTTTGGCGAGTAAGCATTTTGAGTGCAGCTAACTGCAATCAAGGCATTAGCTAGACATGGAATTAAGCTACTCAGTGATAGGAACATGTAGCAATGAGGATAAACATCCTAGGGAGCAGATGCAGAGTCCTGGGCATGAGGAGGGCAGAGGGGAGGAATGAGGAGCAGGAAGGCAATGGAGTCCATACCCAATTATAGTACCAATGAAGAAGCTAACTGGACAGGTCGGAGAATAACTGCCACAGGAGACTGTGCCTATCCAGGCAGATGGTCACCGATATTTATGCCCTTATTGAGAAAGACCTCGGACCTTGCTGTACTGCTTTCCACTAGGTTCCTTGCAAGGATCAGCAGTGGACCTTGCTGGAATCTCTCAAGTGGCTGCACACCATTGAATCCTACAGGTCATTGCTGCCTTATTTGCGAGAGCTGGGAAATACATAGGATTTCAAATAGATAGGGCCTCGCGGACACAACAGACATTGGGATTCACCTCCATCACTGGATTCCCACAGGTCCAGGGCATCATCAATTGCACCCACGTGGTCATCGAAGCACCAAGATTCATCAATAGGAAGTGCTTCCACTCTCTCAATATTCAGCTGGCCTGTGACCACAAGAGCTTTAATGCATGTGTGTGCTTGCTATCCTGGCAGCTGTCATGACTCATTCATTCTCTGGCAGTCCAAGATGCCGCAGTTCTTCATGTCACAACAAAAACTCTGTGAATGGATTCTAGGGGACAAGGTATATCCCTTGGAGATAAAGGGATACTCACTATTATGTCACCCCAAATCAGAGGCACAAAGGCATGACAACCAAAGCCAACTGCTCTCAAGGACCAGCATCAAGCTGGCTATCAGTCTTCTTAAGATGCAATTCCACTGCCTGGACCATTCAGGTGATGCCCTGCAATACATTCTTGCCATGTCTCGCACATTGCAAAGACAAAGGAGAGAGAGATAAGGCACTGCTGGCCTAGCTCTGACCAAAACCAGTGAAACATTTCCATAAGCTGCATGTATCAGTGCTGCCAGGCCATCAACATCACTTGGTCTCTGAGTCTTGCTGGCAGGTTAGTAAGTGATCACCCAAGTGGTTACACATTTCTCCAATATTCATGTGCCTTTAAGCTGCTTGGCTATTGTGCTTGATGGAGGCTGCCGAGCTGGAGGCCTGTGATCTGGGTGTCGCATTATTCTCACTTTTCCAGAATGAAGATCACTAAACTTCTTGTCACAGTCTGCTGTTCACAATTTCTGTGACTTCCAGCCAGCCCTGTTCTGTTTGTCTGGTGGCCTTCTCCTGCCCTCCTCTGGAAACAAGATTTCCCTCTTTCCTCACACAGCCTGCAGCAGTACCTGTAGGGCTGCATCAGTGAAGCTGCCATAATAAATCAAAACATCTGCTGCAGTAATGGTTGCCACAATGCCTTTTCAAGTCAGACCATACTTCACAAATTCCAGTTCCATCTCACAGCTGCTGCCACTACTTGGCCACTAAACCCACCCTCCAATCAATGAGCAGCAGATGAGGGAAAATTGCAGGCAGAAAAGGGTGCTGATTAGTTAGCAGGTCAACTCTGATTAGCTGAGGCTTTGCCATAGACAAAGCAATGGAGAACTAAAGCACCCCCCCCACCCACCCCCCCCCACCACCACCACCCCCCGCCACCCCCCCCAAGCTCCTGGGCAATTCAGAAAAGGCGCAAAGCTTGAATATATTCCTATTGTTTGCAGGGAAATCAGTTCCTGTGTATGAAACAAAGACAGAAAATGCTGGAAAAGCTCAGCAGGTCTAGCAGCATCTGTGGAGAGAGAAACAGAGTCAATGTTTTGAGTCTGTTAGACCCTTCTTCAGACCCTGTTACAGATTTCTAGCATCTGCAGTATTTCACTTTTACCCTGTGCATGAATGTTGGTCAATTCTAGCAAGTATCAATGAGCCAAATTACAAACTCAGCTGATTACCTAAAATTGGCTGTTAGTGTAGTTATTAGCGCACCTCAGTAAGTACTGCCCAATCATGGTATCACATCTAACAGATGTTTTGTGTATTGCAAGCCCAGTCTAGTTGAGTACAGTCTATACTCTGCCTATTAAGAACAACCAAAGGAACATGCTGTTTGATTCGATCAGCCAATTACTGGAACATACGGTCAATGTACCTAACATCGCACCGGCACTGAAATTCATACACAACATCAATTGTGGGGTAGGCAGCATATTGTTAGTGGAAAGTACCACTTGTGTCGCCACTGCATAGAAGCAGCATGAAACGGCTTGCTTAACCTGCTTTTCAAATTTACCAAACAAATTTTCAAGCCTTGCACCTTTTTTGAATTACCCTGGAGCTCGGGGAGTCTTGGTTGCTTTCTCCATGCCAATACCTGGGCCTATCAGAGTTGACTTGCTAACCAATCAACACCCTTTTCTCTTGTAGTATAAATTGTTGTTGTTATTTGAAATTTGGCATTCTAGTGTTTGCTCTGATGAGTACAGGATGAAAAGTTTTGACAACATGTCTCTCTTTTCAGCAATATTCAAGTTCTGTACTACCAAGCAACTCTTGAATATTTCTTTGGCAATATCATTATTCTATACTTACTACAAAACCAGAAAAATTGCACACATTTCTCACTGGGCATTATCTAAACAGATGTAGAAAATTCTTATGCAGCCGAGCCAAAGTCACAAATTTCAGGTGTGACTGTTCCATGTGGTATTTATCCACACACAATTATTTATCTTAAAAAATGTATGGATAGAGTGGGTTATTTGCATTGTCTTCCTGATAAAAAATATACTGTATCACTGTGCCCATTCTGGAGGTGAGTCATAACTCTAGTGCAAGTGACTCAAACATTTCACTGGGGAATCCAAATATATTTTTAGTTCTGTCTCTGTCATTTGAAGGATGTATTTCCCAAGGACAGAAAAAATATTCTGTTTGTGATATCTGTTTGTTTCAGATCCCTGTGACTCAAACTGGTACACATACTTCAGTGAGAATAATCTATATGCAATAACTACTTTGAAAGTTTCTTTATGTGCTATGCATTTTTGTATGCTTCCATTGTTCACAAACTAATTTCTCTTTCACTGCTGTTACCTTACACAGGCAGCAGTTGTTGAATGCTTAGAGCTTCTCTCCAGCACGTTGACTCCAAGGCCAAAGAACACTTTCAACTATAAAATTTCACATTTATCTTAGTTCCTATAGTCTAACTGCTCCCCAAAAAATTGTTTTCTGATAATTAGCTTCAACTTTTCAGGAATGAGTTTCATTTAATACATTTATATTGACATTTAACAGCATTGATTATAAAGAGATAATTATGACATTTGGGTAATCTGCTGTAATGGAAAATTAACTTTGTAGACAAACCTCCATTGTTATATTGTGTAATTTAGTTATTCAACACTCAATCAAGTGAAAGTTGAATTTAGGAAAATATGGTTGCTTTAAAAATTTATATAGTCAATTTTGCAACTGTTCTACAATAGAAAAGTGGTTTTTAAGAACTTCAGTCTTTAAAGTTATTGATGTAATTTTTTATCCAATTCTTCCCAAAATATAAATCTTATGCAATTATTACAAACTTTGATTCCTAATGTTTACAAGCAGGCACCTATTGTATCCTCTAGTTTTCACTTCAATCCTGCAAACATTCTGCTTTATTGCATTGAAAAGCTTAAATTTTTTTATGAATCGCATAACATAAGTATAAAATAGGATTATATAGGATATACAAGGGTAGCAGGGTCATTTGAGACCTCAGGGGTTGATCATCCCTGCCCTTTCACGGATCACCCCAGGCCCAAGAGAGAAATGACAAACAGTGGAACCAGCAAATTTCTGGCGGTGATGGTGGACAAGCAAGAACCTTGAGGGGCAGGGGCTGCTTACAGGAGGAGGATCCTTCAAGAAGAGGACTTGTGTTTCCTTTAAGCATATGAGAAAAGCAATGGGAAACCATTTCATGTATCTTTTCCCTTATCATATTTCTCATTGAAGTTGAAGATGAGCAAAGGAAGAGGAAAATGCAGGGCAGATCATAACTATGTATTACATAGGATATGGAGCATAGAAACAGACCATTTGGTCCAACCAGTCCATGCCAGTGTTTATGCTCCACTCGAGCCTCCTAGCATATTACCTTATCCAAATCTTTCATTATAACCTCCTATCCCCTTCTTGGTCATATGTTTGTTTAGCTTCTCCTTAAATGCATCAATATAATTCGATTCAACTATTCTCTGTGATGATGAGTTCAACATTCTCATCACTCTTTGAGTGAAGAAGTTTCTTCTGATTTCTTGGTGATTATGTAATATTAATGGTCTCTAGTTATGTTCATCCCCAAGATAAAATATTCCCTCTATGTTCACTCTACCAAATTTAATAAATATTATAATTTTATAATTTCATAATTTTAAAAAGTCCTATTAGATCACCCCTCACCTTTTTTCAAGAGCAAACAAACTCAGCCTTTCAATCCTTCCCTGATATGTATACCCATGCATTTCTGATATCATCCTTGTAGATCTTCTCTGCACCCTCTCCAGTGCCTCTATATCATAATATGGTGACCAGAACTGCCATAACCCAATGTTTGATACAGGTTTAGCATAACATCCCTGCTTTTCAATTCTATCTCTCTAGAAATAAAGCCTAGGTTTGCTTCTTTTTATGGCCTTTTAGTGATTGGTGCATTTGTACCCTGAAATCCCTTTGCCCCTGTATTCCATCAATTCTTCCCATCAAAATGCACTACCTCCCATTTATCTATATTGAATTTTATTTGTCAATTATTGGCACTTTCTGCAAGAGTGTTTATGTCCTTCTGTGATTTGTTGCAGTTCTCATATTGACTGTCCCTTTCAGCAGTTTGATCATCTGCAACTTTAGAAAATGTGTTTTTGATACCAAAGTCCAAATCATTAATGTAATTTAATGGTCCTAGCACTTGTGATCCTTGTGGAACACCATTTCCCACTTTCTGCCAATCTGAAAAACTACCCTTTATTCCCACTCTCTGCTTCCTTTTCATTTATTTCATTGGATATGGGCATAGTTGGCTAGGTCAGCATTTATTGCCCATTCCTAATTGCCCTTGAGAAAGTGGTGGTGAGTCGCCTTCTTGAACAGCTGAGTCCATGTATTGTAGGAACACCCACGGTGCTGTTAGGAAGAAGTTCCAGGATTTTGTCCCAGTGACAGTAAGGCACGGCAATATTGTTTCAGTTCAAGATGTTGTGTGATTTGGAGGGGAAGTTGCAAGAGGCGGTGTTCCCATGCATCTGCTGCCCTTGTCCTTCTAGGTAGAGGTCTCAGCTTTGAAAGGTGCTGTCTAAGAAGCCTTGCTGAATTATTGCAATGCATCTTGTAGATGGTACACACTGCTGTCACTGAGTTGGTGGTGGAGGGAGTGAATGTTTAATGTGATGGATGGGTTGCCATTCAAACAGGCTGCTTTGTCCTGGATGGTGTCAAACTTCTGAGTGTTTTTGGAGCTACACTCATCCAGGCAAGTGGAGTATTCCATCACACACCTGACTTGTGTCTTGTAAATGTTGTACAGTCTTGAGGAGTCAGGAGGTGAGTTACTCTCCACAGAATTCCTAGCCTCTGACCTGTTCTTGTAGCCACAGCATTTATATGGCCGGTTCAGTTTCTGGTCAATAGGAAGAAACCCCCAGGATGTTGATAGTGGGGTATTCAGCATTGATAATGCCATTAAATGTCAAGGAGAGATGATTGGATGCTCTCTTGTTCGAAATGGTCATTGCCTGACACTTGTGTGGCATGAATATTACTTACGACTTATCAGCTCAAGCCTTAATGTGGTCCTGGTCTTGCTGCATTTTGACATGGACTACTTCAGTATCTGAGAAGTCAAAAATGTTTGTTGAACATTGTGCAATCACCAGCAAAAATCTTCACTTCTGACCCTATGATGGAGGGAATGTCATTGATGAAGCAACTGGAGATGGTTGTGCCTCGGACACTCCCCTGAGGAACTCCTGCAGCGATGTCCTGGGACTGAGATGATTGACTTCCACCAAGCACACCATCTTCCTTTGTGCTAGGTATGACCCCCAACCAGTGGAGACTTTTTCCCCTCATTCCCATTGGCTCCAGTTTTGCTGGGCTCCTTGATGCCACACTCAGTCAAATGCTGTCTTGATGTAAAGGGCAGTCACTCTCATCTAACCTCTGGAGTTCAGTTCTTTTGTCCATGTTTGGACCAAGGCTATAATGAGGTCAGGAGCTGAATGGTCCTGGCAGAACCCAAACTGAGTGTCAGTGAGCAGGTTAATGCTAAGTAATTGCTACTTGCTGGCACTGTCGATGACAACATCCAACGTTTTTCTGATGGTCAAGAGTAGATTGATGGGACAGTACTTGGCATGGTTAGATTTTTCCTGCTTTTTGTGAATAGGACATAGATGAAATTTTTCTATATTGTTGGGTAGATGCCAGTGTTGTAACTGTAGTGGAACAGCTTGGCTAAGGGCGCAACTAGTTCTGGAGCACAAGTCTTCGGTACTATTGCCAAAATGTAGTCAGGACCCTTAGCCTTTGCAGTATCCAGTGCTTTCAGCCATTTCTTGATATCACATGGGATGAATCAAATTTGCTGAAGACTGGCATCCGTGATGCTGCTGACCTCAGGATCCACCTCAGAAATGAGGTGGATCATCTGCTCGGCACTTCTGGCTGAAGATTTTTGCAAAGGCTTCTGCCTTGTCTTTTGCAGTGATTGGCTGGATGCCCCATCATTGAGGATGTGGATATTTGTGGAGCCTCCTCCTCCAGTGGGTTGTTTAATTGTCCACCACCATTCACGACTGGATGTGGCAGGACTGCAGAGCTTTGATCTGATCCATAGGTTTTGGGATCGCTTAGCTCTCATGCTGTTTGGCATGCAAGTAGTCCTGTGCTGTAGCTTCACCAGGTTGACCATTTTTAAGTATGCCTGGTGCTGTTTCTGCCATGCCCTCCTGCACTCTTCATTGAACTAGGGTTGATCCCCCACCTTGATGGTAATGGTAGAATGGGCGATACCAAGCCATGAGGTTACAGATTTTGATCGTAACAGTTCCGATGCTGCTGATCACCTAATGGATGTCCAGTTTTGAGTTGCTAGATCTGTTCAAAATCTATCCCATTTAGCACGGGTAGTGCCACACAACACAATGGAGTGTATCCTCAATGTGAAGATGGAACTTAGTTTCCAAAAGGCCTGTGCGGTGGTCACTCCTACCAATGCTGTCATGGACAGATGCATCTGCAACAGGTAGATTGATGAGGACGATTTCAAGTAAGTTTTTCCCTCTTGTTGGTTCACTCAGCACCTGCCACAGACCCAGTCTATTTTCTTTATTTACTCTTTCATGGGATGTGGGTATCACTGGTGAGGCCAGCATTTGTTGCCCATCCCTAACTGCTCTTGAACTAAGTGGCTTATTAGGCCATTTCAGAGTGCATTTAAGAGTAAACCACAGTGCTGTGGGTCTGGAGTCACATGTAGACCAGACTGGGTAAGGATGCAGATTTCCTTCCCTGTAGGAAATTAGTGAACCAGACTTAGCCACTCAAGTGTAGCAGCAAGGAGCCCTAGCAAAACTGAAGTCAATGGGAACCTGTGTGGATGGAGAACTCTCGCTGGTTGAAGTTATACTAGCAGAAAGGAAGATGGCTGTGATTGTTGGAGGTCAATCATCTCAGTCCCAGGACATCACTGCAATTGTTCCTCAGGGTAGTGTCATAGGCCCAATTATCTTCAGATGCTTCATCAATGACCTTCCTTCAATCTTAAGGTCAGAAGCGGGGATAATCACTGATGATTGCACAATGTTCGGCACCATTTGTGACTTCTCAGATACTGAAGCAGTCCATGTCCAAATGCAGCAAGACTTGGACAATATTCAGGCTTGGGCTTACAAGTGGCACATAACATTCACACCACACAAGCACCAGACAATGACCATCTCCAATAAGAGAGAATCTAACTATAGCCCCTTGACATTCAATGACACTACTAACATCCTGGGGGTTACCATTGACCAGAAACTGAACTGAACTGGCCATATAAATACTATGGCTACAAGAGCAGGTCAGAGGCTAGGAACCCTGTGGCAAGTAACTCACCTCTTGACTCCCCAAAGCTTGCCCACCATCTACAGGGCACAAGTCAGGAGTGTGATGGAATACTCTCCACATTCCTAGATGACTGCAGCTCCAAGAAAACTGAAGAAGCTTGATACCATCCAGGACAAAGCAGCCCACTTGAAAGGGACCCCATCTACAAACATTCACTCCCTCGACAACTGACGCACAGTGGCAGCAGTATGTACCATCTACAAGATGCATTGCAGGAACTCACCAAGGCTCCTGAGACAACACCTTCCAAACCCACAACAACTATCATCTGGAAGGACAAAGGAAGCAGATAGATGGGAACTCCGCCACCTGGAAGTTCCCCTCCAGGTCACAGACCATCCTGACTTGGAAATATATCCCCGCTTCTTCACTGTCGCTGGGTCAAAATCCTGGAATTTCATCCCTAGCAGCACTGTGGGTGTACCTACACCACATGGACTACAGCAGTTCAAGAAGGCAGTTTCTCCCCCCCACCTTCTCAAGGGCACTTAGGGATGGGCAATAAATGCTGGCCTAGCCACATCCCATGAAAGAAAAAAAAACTCACAAGGCCATCTCACATTTACTGGAATCTCACTCAAGGGACATCACCACTCACACTCTCACACACACCCTCACATCTCCATCTGGCCTCTGGAGAATTCCTCTTCAGCCTTCACCATCTTGAGTCCACTTGCACAGATCAACATACGTCTCCACACACACCCTGAGATACTCCCCTTCCCCTAGCTAGCCCTAGCCCTGCAGCTGTTGAAAAGCCACCCCTGCCTTACCACTGGTCTGGTAGTTAGAGAACTGCCTGTGAGGCTCCCTAAAAGTGATGTGATGCTGTCTGTGAAGCCTGGCGCTGATGGCCGTGAGTGCTGCTTGAAGCAAGGTACCCAAATGAACCTCAAAGTCCTAAGCAAAGTGCAGGTCGCTAGGTGCACATCATTTATGTACCATTGTGAGCTCATGATCCAGCGTGGGGATTTGATTCTGGTTAGCAAGGCTTATAATAAGATGCTAAAGTATTGAAATTAGGTTCCCGATGTGCATCGTTGGGAAACGCGGCCCGCCATTGATGGGTGGAGTGGACGATCACAAAATAGTTTTACCGTGACATGAAACTGATTTTTGTGATCTCCCACTATTTTCTGCTCCTGCCCACTATGACACCCACTGTAAACAGAAGCTGAAAATCACAGCTATGGTGACTGGTGAGATTACCCTCTGCTGCAGTATCTTTTCAATTTCACCCTTGATTTTGTCCAAGAGTGAGTGACGGACTTTACTCAGTATAAAGTGGTAAATTGGTTTAGCATCAGCTCATAGGGTGATATGGTACTTGGTCTTTAGCTTTACTAGTCCTGTAAACAATTTTGGAAATTAATTTCAAAATCCGTTTGAGCCATTTGACTTCATCTGATAAAACAGAAACCCTTGCTTCTCTGTCTAGTTTTAAACTCTGTGGGGTATCCAACCACTTTGAGCTTAATGCGCCAATGCTTATTTTCAGTATCATTTACCTCCCTCAGGAAGGTTAGTTCCTTTCCTTGCGGTTTTCCATTTCTTGTATGTGGCTCTGTTTTAAAATTTTCTCTCTCTTTTTACAGGTTGTCAGCATTTTTGAGTGACATACAATTTTGAAATGAAACAAAAACAGAAAATGCTGGAAAAACTCGGTAGGTCTAACAAATGATAGATCTGCTGAGTTTTTCCAGCATTTTCTGTTTTTGTTTCAGATTTCCAGCATCTGCAGTATTTTGCTTTTATCTTAGTTTTGAAACGACATTTTTTTCCACAATTGTGGCACATTGCCACGCCTATTGGACATTCTTCTCGTTTGTGTGGTTTGTCCCTGTCACACCAGAGACATTTCAAATTGTTGGTTGACGCACTTTCCCCATTTTGGCAGGCTTATTCTTTGGCACACTCTCTCTCCTTTGGCCTGCAAGCTGAATAGTCTCACTTAATTTTCTCTATGGGACATTGCCTTCCCCACCCGATTCTGGTTCCTGAGCTCTGTTTGTCTCTCAATCTACCCTGTTTTTACTCATGTTAAATCCTCTCTCATCTGTGACAGATCTGATAATGCTTCTTCTTGGACCCCAACTAGGATTCTGTTATGAATCAACTCATCCTTTAAGATTCCATAATTGCGGTTTCCTGCCAGAGATCATTGATGAATGAGTACATGCTTTCTCCTGGTCTTTGTTTTCTTTTATTAAATTTAGTCCTCTCTGTTATTAAATTCTGATGGATGCTGAAATAAGAGCTGAAAGCTGGCAGAACCTCTTTGTAAGAAGTTGAGGTCTCATCAACCCCCTGCCTTGCTATCATATCATTAGAGATCCTACTGCAAAAAGACTGACCGGTCTTTTTGATGTTTTTATGTAATCCTGAAGCAGTTCTGTATCTTTTGAAACCCCTTCTCCAATTGTCCCAGTTCTAGGCCTGTTGCAAGCCTTCAGCACTCTGAAATGGTTCTGAAAGTGGCAGTACGGATTCTATGCTTCTGCTGTACCTTGGAATTTTCTTACTTCTGTGCTACAGCAGGCCTGTGCTCACTGCTGTCCGGTCTCCGGGTCTGTGTCCCAGCTTTTATCTGTTGCTCCTGCGATGTTCTGACATCTTGGCAAGCCTTTTTTTGCCCTTCCTTTTGGATCTCTTTTCTTTCCAGCCTGTATCTTCTCTTAAAGATTCACTGGGTCTTTTACTCACTGCCACCATGTTTCGTTATGTGGTTGGAGTCTAGACGGAGGTTTTAGGGATTGCCTATTCTCCCAAAGTATGCTATTCAAGCCTCTGGTTTCTCAAAACTGTTAGTTTATTTACAGCAAGTATTTACACACTTGGACCTCTCCATGAAGTTGAAGCTTCTCCTCGTTCAAGATCTCTCTTACTTCTGATTCATGTGATCTAACATCATTATTACATCCGCAGCATGTATGTTTCTGATCTTAACAGTAAGCAGCAGGAATTTTCCTTGCCCATGTTTGACCTGATGCCATGTGTTATGACCACATGAGGAGGGTTAAAATGACTCCCCTATACTACTACTCCAAGTCTGACCATAACAAAGTTTTTTTGTGAATGTAGAGAGGATGAAGGTAATTAGTCAATGTCTGTGTATAACCATTTATGTGCTGATTTAAAAGAAATCGGTCTGGCAGGCTTTCTTGAATTTAAAAAGGGTTAGTTTTTATTGAGTTAAATACCTACCCAGATAAAGATATAAAAATACTCAAAAAGGTAAACCCACACCTGACCTTCACAACACACACACATACACAAGCTAAAAAGATAAAAAAAAATAGACAGTTCACTGACTATGAATCCTTCACTGGTATCTGTGGCTGAAGCAGAAATTTTTCACTGTGGTCTTGAAATTTCAGTGGAGCTGAAACCCATGTAAACTGCAATTTCTGGAGACAGTCTTTTTTAAAAATATAATCTGGCTTTTCCAAAGCTTTATGTTCCTTTCGATGGGTTTCGAACTGTAAAAGAGATAGGGTCTTGAAATTGGGAGAAAGGAAAAAAGGATCGTTACTGCTCCATTAGCAGCTCTCCTCCAGACTTCTGCTTAAGAGCTTGTGTGTTGTAATAAAAAATATTCAGAAATGGTTACTCCAGTCACATGACTTCTCTCCCCACAATGATTTCAGATGGACAGACTGTGGCTATAATCCCATGGCCTAGGTGATTATATTCTTTAAAGTCCCTGCCATTAACTCCTGAATGATCCATCCCTGATCATGATGAGATAGGAAAAACTCCTTTCATATAGCTATTGTCCCAGTAGACTTTCTATCTTTGCTTGAGAAGTAGCTTAATAGAAATGCAAAGTGAGGTCTAATACAGTTTCAGTAAATCTTTTGAAGTAGTTTTTGACATCAGCAGTTGTGGAATTCCATAGGAGGATGCCTAGGTGTGTCTTATTTGTATTCCACATTGCAACCTTCCAGAAAACTGGTCAGGTTGTAATACCAGACATCAGGTGACTTCTGGCAGCCATCTTAAGTCATTACCTTTGCTTGCTTTTTAAAACAGCTTGATATATGTTTGATCAGCCAATGAATTAAAGGTTAATATCACTCATACACAAGTCACAACATCATGACACATGGGATTTTGTGAGTCCAGAGTCAATGTTGAAGAATCTCAGGACAATTCCCTCCTGACTGTATACAACTATGCCACCACCTCTGGTGATGAGATGGGGATGGTGGTGTATGGGAAATTGTCTGTAAGGTATGATTCAGTGAGTATAACTATATCAGGCTATTGCTTGACTTGTCTGTGGGACAGCTCTCCCAACTTTGGCACAAAACCCCCAATGTGGATAAAGGGGAGCCTGCAGACATGCCGTACTTGCATTTCCAGAAGGCACTTGATAAGGTGCCACATTAAAGGTTATTGTGAAAAATAAAAGCTCATGATGTAGGGGGTGATATATTAACATGGATAGAAGATTGGCTGGCTGGCAGAATACAGAGAGTAGGCATAAATGGGTCTTTTTCTGATTGGCAGGATGTGGTGACTGAAGTCCTGCAGGAGTCTGTGCTGGGGCCTCAACTTTTTACAATTTATATCAATGACTTAGATGAGGGGAGTGAAGGCATGGTAGCTAAATTTGTAGATGATGCAAAGATAGGTAGGAAAGTTTGTTGTGATGTTGTGAAGAGGACATAAGGCGGTTGAAACCGGAGTTTGACTTTCAGTTTAAAAAATGCCTGCATTTTAATGAGATTTTATGACTCTTGAAGGGGAGTTAAAACAAACAGGGTAGAAAAAAATGATGCTGTTGCCTAGCAACAGGGATCCAGAGATAGAAGCCACACACACACACACACACACACACACATACACAGAAACCGAAATCGAAAACAGTTTGAGTTCAGTTAGTCAGTGTGTTCTAAAATTGAAAGGAGTTGCCAGCAGAAGCAGCATAGGAGGAGGGTCAGATAGCAAGTCCAGAACTAAAGTTGGAAGCAAGTGCCAGGAGAGGCTGGACATAACAGGGAGAACTGCAGAGGAAGCAGGTTTGCCCAAAGAACAGAAGAAGGAAGGTCCCAAGTCAAAGGGAGCAAACAGGAATCTGGAAGAGGTCCTGTTAAGTGAAGGTAAGAGTGAGAAGCAGAGAAAGGCTCCAAGCTTAAAGGGAGAAGCTGCAGGACACAGATTTAAAGCAATATATGCTTGTGAGAAGCCAGAAGATCCAAGGAGACAACCAAAGGTCTGTAACTCTTTACAATGGGTATGTGAAGCAGTGGTGTTCTGTTGGTATGGATGAGCATGTGGGAGGCAGTGCGTGGAAAAAAGCTTGAATGCACGTGACAATCCAGGGGAGAGTAAATCAGAAGCAAAGTTGGAAACCCTGGAGGTGGACCCTTGTGGAAGGCATCTGAGAGAAAGTGTTGGTTTGGTAGAAGATTCCAAAGGGATTGGAAACTCTCGTGTGAAAGGTGGAGTTC
Source organism: Carcharodon carcharias (assembly GCF_017639515.1). Lineage (NCBI taxonomy): Eukaryota > Metazoa > Chordata > Chondrichthyes > Lamniformes > Lamnidae > Carcharodon > Carcharodon carcharias. Next base: position 80,304,558 of record NC_054478.1, on the reverse strand, counting down.
AGTGAGACTGGTTGGCTCATGGTGTGACAAGCACCTGGGGAGAGTTGATGAGAAATCCATAGCATTTTTTTTGGGGTGGCATCTCTCACTTGGTTTCAGAATGCAGTTTGCCTGACCACAGGTGTCTATTAGTTTACATGGACTATGTACTTACTGTGAACATTAGAGTATAAGATAGCTTTTGTAAGTTGTGTTATCCTTACAAATCTGTATACATCTGTAAAGGTATAGTTGTGGGTAAAGGAGTGTTGTAATATAGCTCATCTTTTCCTGTCTAATAAATGTTTTATTCTTCTGTTAAAAGTTCATCAGCTGGCTCCTGTGACTCTGTTTCATGTATCTAAACAAAAAAAATAAAAGTTAGGATCGATCAAGCCGGGTTCCACCCTGGGATCTGGCTTGTCCAGGGGTAACATCAGCTGGGATCACAACAAATTCAAGACACAAACAGATGAACCATGATCTTATTGAATAGTAGAGCAGGCCCAAGGGGCCAAATAGCCTATTTCTGCCCCTAATTAAGGACTTTGCAAGGCCAACGGGGCTGGGTGTGGCATTGTCGCTTTCAGTGCCTAGGTCGATGCCAGGTGGTCTGTCCAGTTTCATTTCTTTTAGATTTTGTATTGGTTTGATACAACTGAGTGAATTGCATTTCAGAGTGCATTTAAGAATCAACCACATTTGCTACAGGTTTGGAGTCGCTTGTAGGCCAGAACAGGTAAGGATGGCAGATTTCCTTCTCTAAAGGGACGTTGGTGAACCAGATGGGTTTTTACAACAATTGACAATGGTTTCATGGTCAACATTAGGCTAGCTTTTAATTCCAGATTTATTAATTGAATTCAAATTCTACCAGCTGCCATGGTGGGATTTAAACCCATGTCCCCAGAACATTAGCCTGGGCCTCTGAATTGCAATGACATTACCACTATGTTGCAATGACATTACCACTATGCCACTGCTCCCTTTACTGACTTGAAATCAGCTAGAAATCAATTCTGCCACTTGTCACCTGACTTCACATTCTCTGACCTTATTCATTAGTCTATTATGAGGCACCTTATCGAAAGCCTTTTGAAAAGCTTGGATTTAATTTCTTTGCGCTAAAAGGGGTCAAGAAGCATTGAAGGTGCTTGCTATCTATGTATAAAATGGAGACATCTTTAAATGTTATTACACAAGCAAAAGAGACATGGGCCAGGATTTTATGGCTCCTCCTGTGCGGCAGGATATTACAGTCCCACCAAACTGAATGGAGATTTAAATGTCTCGCCGCATCCACTGGGGGGAGACACGCAACAGCGGGGCCATAAAATCCTGGCCGTGATGTGTATTTCTGAATAATCCTGATCACAATGATCCTTTCACTTATACCATTCCCAACGTATAAAAACAACAGAATATATTAAAGCCAATAAAGTTCCTTTCACATCAAGGAGTACTTGCTTAACACTCCGAGCAACAATAAGGCAGGCATGGGTGTGAAACAAAAGGCCTTTTTATTGCGCAAATAAAACAAACTTAAACCTTAAATCTTCAGCATTAAATATTAAACTCATCTGACCTGGACCTTTGCAAACCTGAAATCTTCACCGACTGGTGGCCTAATGAACCACAGAAATGTGAGCTATAGGGAAAGTAATGAATGACCCACATGCCCTGCGCTAACTCCACAGTGATCATCGCATATTTGTGAATAGTTGTGGCATGTAAACAATGTGATGCATGCCTTTCCTTATCCTGAAGGGAAAGCCATACTTAAAAAAACTATGCTTTGTGTTTACCTGAAGGGCAGGCATGCATAAAACCAAAAGGCATATGGGTGTATTACAGTTGAATTTAGCAGAGACAAAGAGCACTACGGCAACTCTACCCTCGGTGCTTGAAAGATCGCATGTTGATGTTCTAAACTTAATTAAGAATGGCTTTTATGTTTATTTTTATACGTGTACAACTGTAGCTATTGCAGTTATACATGACATGAACCATGAAACTTAAAGCGTTTATTCTTTTCTACTCTTAAAGGTGAGGGATGCTAGTACTTGGAAAAGGCATGCCCTCCTACTTTAGTCACCTATTTTCTCCATTACCTAATTTCCCTAAAAAAGTAAATGCAAGTGCAAAGTGGGCAACATTACTTTATAATAACTACTTTCAATTAAATTTAGCAAAGTAAAATATATCCTCCAATGTAACAATCAAGAAAGGTCCAGTATAATGTTTGCCAGATATAGTGTGAAAATATACCTCAAGCAAATCCAACCTCAGAAAAGCACAAAACAAAAACAGAATTACCTGGAAAAACTCAGCAGGTCTGGCAGCATCGGCGGAGAAGAAAAGATTGACGTTTCGAGTCCTCATGACCCTTCGACAGAACTTGAGTTCGAGTCCAAGAAAGAGTTGAAATATAAGCTGGTTTAAGGTGTGTGTGTGGGGGGGCGGAGAGATAGAGAGAGAGAGAGAGAGAGAGAGTTTGTTCACTATTCACACAGTCTAAATGTGTGAGTGAAATTTCCAGTTGTACTGAATTGTTTAGTGTTGCAGAGGCTTATACACCATAAACTAAGTTGAGAGTTCCTGAATTCATTTAATATAGGACTTTTACATTGCTTCCTTAAGTTTGAAAGGTGTCCTTCTGTGCTACAAAACTACTGAAATTGCTCACTAGCCATTCATTACAGCCACATCTGTTATGTTTAAGAAGTGCTTCGTGATCGTAGGTGCCAAAATATTTATGACATCAGTGTTTACATTCTTGATCTTAATATGAATACATAATTTATCTGAAACATTCATAGTTTTGATAATAACTGAATAGTTCAACCATTTGCTCTTCTTCCAGCTGGTGCTAGGCATGGAAATTATATGCCATTACTCAATTTGGCCACGTGCTTTTGAATAATTTTGCCCTTGAAAAAAAGTGGTCCATTCTAGTCCTGATATCCATTCAAGTCTTCAGGGCCCCTTATAAGGAAAAGTATGATATGCCTAAGTGTTGCAACATGATTTATAAAATGATGTTCACAGGCTGCAGTCATTCGTTATGCTAATAAATAAACTGCAAATTTTCTTTTATCAGACAGATGATGGTTTTAAATTGTTGACATAAGTTTAACAATGTATCATAATTATCATGATGGTTTGTAATTTTCCTGATTTTTCTGTTCCTGATATAGGGCAAGGCACAAAATCATGGTTGATTATGATACTTTTAATATGTGCACTATCGATGACCTGTCACAATCTGATTAGTATTTATTCATTTCAGTTTGATGTAGAATACCATTAATAAAAAAAGTGAGAAATAAAATCTTTCCTTAAAAAAATAAATAATGCAGTAAAACCAGAAAATTATTTTTCAGGATAAAAATATTTTTCGATAATATTTAGATAAATAAGTAATTTATTTCTAAATAACTTTCACCAAGTGGAATATGGCCAAAATTTTCACATATAACTAGCAAAGTCCCTGGAAGTTACTCACAGTGAATCAGAAATTATACTGTTATAAGCGCATTTCTCTGTCTTACCTAAAATAGCAGTGTATGGTAAAACAAATTATTTTATTCAGCCAAAGAGGTGGGTTAGTTGAGATCAGGTCATCACCCTTATCTACAATATCAAATTTGTGAGAAATCACAGGAATTGATAAGATATTAAATTCACTACATGAAGATGTGTGTTTCATTGAACTCCATTATAAGTACCTGTTAGTCCTGTAGGTGGTGATGTAAAAGCCCTTTTTTCAGCATAAGGGTATCATGCTGTGTGACATACAATAGTTGCTATTTAATAGGGTGAGTATACACCTTGTGATTCCACAATCTGCTACCGTGTTCCCACAATCATTCAAAATATGTTTCTGAATGTTTTTTCACCTGTCTTTTTTTCTCCTTTTCCTCCCCTCTCCCTAACTCTTTAATTTTCTCCAGTTCTACAAGTCCCAGTCCATCCTAGCTTTCTATTCCAGAGTTGGACTTTATGTGAATGCCATCCCCGCCCCATCCCACCCAGCTACCCCCTTCATTGGTGGCTGTGCCTTCAACTGTCCGATCACATGTTTTGGAATTCCCTCCAGCTCTATCTATTTCTTCAAGATCATCTTAAAAATGCATCTTTGACCAAGTTTTTGGTCATCCCTCCTTATTACTTCCTTCTTTGTTCAATGTCAATTTTTGTCTGATTACATCTCTGTGATGTGTCTTAGGTTGATTTTGTATTTTAAGGTTGCCATTTAAACGTAACTTTCTGTTGTTAAAGCCAATGCCACCTGCCTGTTACCATTGTATAATTTGTTGTAGACAGGACATTTTTTGCTTTGCTATGGATCTGATATGTTTATTGAAAGTGAATGTCTTCTTTACTTTCTGTATATAAGATAGGTCAATCTAATACTCATTTTGATACCTGATTGAAATGGAGTACTTGATACCATTGAAAAGGAGCAAAGGCAGCTTATTGATGCTCAACAGAAGCAGTTGAAATTTATTAAAAAATGTGAACCGCACATTATTTTGCTGACTATTCAACTCCACCTTGCTGAGCATCTTATTAATTATATCAGGCTTGTTTCAGTAGAATATATTTTGAAACTATTAAGCAAGGTAATTTGCATGAAAAATCTGTTTCATGCAATTCAGATGCTGCAAGCATACTCCTTTGTCTCAAAAGCTACACACTGTAAATTTTATGTTGCTATACGCATTGAGGGGGATAGTAGCATATTAGTAATGCTACTGGACTAATGATCCAGAGGCCTGGACTAATGCCCTGGGGACATGAGTTGAAATTGTTTTCAATGCTAGCTGCGTAGCCTATCTTATCTTTAGTAACTGTGGTCTGACTCAGGTGGTTACTTCAAACTGGTTTATTTACACTATATGCACTATATACGTGATGAGGTACTCAGTAGGCATATCTCTCTTGAGTACAGACTGTTCTACCTGCTGTGCAAAGTCTCTAGCATATGACTGCTGATGTTGCTGTTACATCATGATCTACATCACTAACTCATTATCATAACTATTCGATTAACCCGCTATATTATACCTTCCCCCAAGTATATTATCGACTTCTTTAATAATGATGTTAAACTATTTACATTGCATTTGCCCTACCACCTCCTTCCCGTAAAGTCCACTGGTCATGGGTTAGGTCTTTACAACTCTTCCTGCTCACATTGTTGTGACTACTGAGTGGGAGTGGTGGTCTTAAACCAGGCCATTGGATGAGTCAGCATTCAGCAAGCTGTTTAATGTATCCTTGGGACCTTCATCCCAAATTGTGTGGTAACTGAAGACATGAGCTTGCATTGAACTTCACTGGAGCACTTTAGCAGGCCATGGACAAAAGGTCAGCATGAGAGCAAGTTGGAGAATTAAAATGACAAACACCCAAAAGCTTGGGATCATGCTTGCAGACTGAATGGAGGTATTCCACAAAGCAGTTACCCAGTCTACATTTGGTCTCCCTAGTGTAGAGGAGCCCATATCGTAAGCATCAAATACAGTATATTAAATTTAAAGAAACATATGTGAATTGTTGTTTCATTTGGAAGGAATGTTTGAGGCCTTGGATAATGGGAGTGAAGGAGGTGAAAGGGCAGGTGTTGCATCTCCTATGCTTGCATGGAAATGTGCAATTTTATGAAGTTTAAGCAATTTGAAATATTGCTCCTGTGCACATCGTATTCAGGTACACAGTGAGTCAGCATGGTATATAACTGAAAAAATGGCACGAAGGCATATTTGGGACAATGGGGGAATTCAACCCTAACAAAGAGGACTGGTGTAGTTATGAATGAAGGTTACACATTTGGCTGAAAACCAATAAAATAGGAGCTAGGATAAAGTAAATGTTTTTCACACCATGATGAGGTCTGATGCTTTTGAGCTGGCGTCTAACCAATGTTACCCATGACACCCCCCCTTTAAATGGACAATTATGAAACTAATTAGATTCTGGACTCATATTATGAGAGTGAGATTGCACTGAGAGTTGCATTCTGTGAAAGAAAGTAGTTGCCAAGTGAGACTGGTGCACATTACATTCTCAAATTAAAGAAAATCTCTCTTCACTGTGGGTATGGCGCAAAGTTAGAAATCAACCTCAGAGACATATTTGTAGGAGGACTAAAGAACAATCAAATCCAGGCCACACTTTTGAGCAAAGACAATAAGTTGATGCGAAGGTCTGTGATGAGCCCACAGCCATAGAAATGGTGGAAAAAGATAGTTGCAAATTTTCCTGAGCCAGCAGGGGAAATCCACCAGATTTCAGTGTGATCTTTTCTGTTGAAGAGTCATACGGACTCGAAATGTTAACTGTGTTCCTCTCCACAAATGCTGCCAGACCTGCTGAGTTTATCCAGCTAATTTTATTTTTGTTTTGGACTTCCAGCATCCGCAGTTTTTTGCTTTTATCTATAGTAATGCTCCAGGTCCTGGTAAATCTCCAGGTCGCAGTCATGTACCAGGTAGAGGTCATGATTGATCTAAAGTTAGTTTAAGAGTCTGGAAATGCACTTAGGATAGATATGGAAACAGAAGTTGATGTTATCAAGCAGGCAGATTAAAAGTTGTACTAAGTCAGTGAGCAAGATTTAGTAGTAGGGCTGAAGATGTAATTCCAGCACTCACAGCAAAATTGAAAGTCAGAGATTCCCAACTTACTTTCATCGTTGATACAGCTGCAGCGGTGTCTGTTATCCAAGAGGTCCCTAAATCACATTTCCTTGCAAAAACCATGCAAAACTAGGTGTGAAGCTGACTAGTTATTCCAAAAACAGGATTCCAGTGTTGGATGAAGTTAATGCTAGAGTGTATTATGATGATGCATCCTATTACTTGCCATTGGTATTAGTAGGAAGGAACAAAGTATCCTTAACGGGAAGAAATTGGCTTGAGATGATATGGTTAAACTGGGCCGAGTTATTTACAGTAGGGATCAGTAAAAGTACATCTGACATTGAGAAAATGTGAAGAGAGCACAAAATGGTCTTTAAGCAAGGAGGACCAAATAATAAAATTAGCCATCAGTACAGTATTATGTATTGTAAGTAAGCAGATTGTGCAAATGCTGATGCTCTTTTGAGATTTGCTGTGAAGACTGATTCATTTCTAGCCACTGAGTTACCTGTGAATTACTTTGCATACACAAATGACATGCCAGTGTCTGCCAGAGACGTTGGTGAAGAAACTTGCAAGAAACTGAGCACTGCTCAGTAAAGTATTCAATTATGTAATTAATGACTGGACTAAGGAGTGTGATAATGAGAAATTGCAGGAGTATTTCACATGTAGAAATGAACTGAGTGTTGATCAAGGCTGCCTCGTGAGTCATTATTCTGCCAAGGTTTAGAGAGAGAACACAGCGATAGTCCCTATGAAGGCAGTAGCAAGAAGCTATTTTTAATATCCAAAGGTAGATTTGGATATTGAAGAATTTGTGAAAAATTGTGAAGTGTGTCTCAGAATTAGAATTGATCCAAACAAGGCTCCCTTCATTCTATGGTCAAACACAAGAAAACCATGGGAATGAGTACATGTTGATTCCTTTGAAGTGGAAGAGAAAGTGTACCTGGTTTTGGTCAATAGTTATAAGTGGATAAATGTTGAGCCAATGCCCAATACTACAAGTGCCAAAACTTTTGGGCTTTTGACAAGTTGATTTGCAATTTATAGGTTGCCAAAGGTGTTTGTGTGAGATTATGGTTCATGATTTATGTCAGAAGAATTTGAAATATTTCTGAGTATGAATGGAGTCAAACACACTCTAATACCAACATATCACCCAGCATTGAATGGTGCTACATCAAGAAGTGTACAGATTGTGAAGTCTTTGTAGAAGTATTTGCTAGATGACAAGCTAGGCAGTAATTCCCATGTTTCTTTTGACACAGGCGAGACAATTTTCTGTTCTCTTACAGAATAACCCCATAGTCAATACCAGGCTGCTCGCTTTATGAGTTAGTGTTTAAAAACGCTCCTTGGGCAAGGTTTAATTTGCTTATGCTCAGTAGCAAGGTAAGAGAAAAGCAAGACAAAGTGAAGATGAATCATGATACTTGAGGCATGAAACTTAAAGAGTTCAGTGCTGGTCAGAAGGTCATGATGAAAAACCACTGAGGTGATAAGGACAAGTAAATGATTGGAATTGTTGTGACGGTGCATTCACATGTCCAGTGAAAACTGGAGAGAGACTCGCTCAGTGTCATGTAAATTATTTGCTTGAAAGAGGAAATCTAATAAAGAGAGAGCATGAGAAACTTTCTATAATCCAAATTCCTTCTAGAGTCCAAAATGAAAGTCAGAAATAAAGTGAAAGTCACAAAGAAACTGAAATTTGCTAGTATTACAGAATCCACCGGATTCAGCAAAATGATTTGGGGTCTTTGATTAAGACAAATCAATCAATGTCACAGCCCCAACCATTACATGAAGTTGATAGTCAAAGTCAAAGTTCAGGTTTGACAAAGTCAGAGATGTTGAGGGAACAGAGTCAAGTTAGTGGAAATGGAAGTAGATACCCAGATAATCCAGTAGATAATCCAGATAGGTTCATTGAAAGTATGTGGGAAGGAAGAAGAAAAACGTTGTTCTTTTCATTAGTTCTTGTCAATTGATGATATTTTTGTTCAACACATAGGACAGAATTTTACGAGTCGGCGAGCGGGGGTGGGGCCCACTCGCCGACGCGTAAAATGACACACGGTGACGTCGGGGGGAACTCGCGATGTCACCGTGCCTGATTTAAATTTTCAGGAAGGCGGGAGCACAGTAAAATCAGCTGCGTGCCCACCGACCTGTCAATGGCCAATTGAGGCCGTTGACAGGATCAATTAAGTAATTAAAGGACTTGCCGTCCAACCTTAAGGTTAGTGGGCAGGCCAGGAGCCCCAGCGGGAAATAGAGAAAACATGAAACCTCATTCACGGGCAGGATGAGGTGTCATGTAGGCTTTAAAAAATGTTAGTAAAAGATTTTGTAAAAATTATGCACATGTCCCAACTCATGTGACATTGTCACATCATGGGACATGTAAGGGAAATTTTATTTTTCTATTTTTGTCTTTTTTACATGTGCAGCCGATCTCCCTGAGGCTGCACTGAGCGCATGCACGAAAGAGTGCACTCTTGATTTTGAGATTCCTTCCCCGCATGCACAGGGAGCGCATAGCATTTCTGTGCGGACGTCATGCTGGGTGGGCCTTAATTGGCCCACCCACGTAAAATGGCGCCGTGCCTCCAATCGGGGGCGCTGATCAGAAGCGCACCCGTACGCGCCCACCCATCAACTTCCCCCCATAATGGGGGGAAAATTCAGCCCATACTGGTGTTGAGGAAAAATGATTTTTTTAAACCACATTGGCCACATTGGTCATATATGTTTTGGTTGTGATTACAGTAGAAACAAATATGCAAACCAATCTGTCAAATTTTGGGTATTAGTGATGTTGGTTTAATCATATTGTATTTTGGGAAATTATATACATGTACCATTTTATATTTTAATGTATAAGCTGTTTCTTTGGGCTGAATCTTCTGGCTGACGTGCGGGTGGCGGAACCCGCATCAGTGCTTAAAATGTCATGTGCGCGTCCTGACGTCAACGCGCAGCATTGCAATGTTTCGGTCGGCGGGCACGCTATGCAGCGCTATGCATGCCCACCATTAATTAAAGGCCTCGTTAAGGCTGTTAAGTGACCAATCAACCAGGATTTTGAGGGGCCCGTGCGAACTTCAGGTTGGCGCACGGGCCCACAAGGCAGGCGGATAAGTGATTTTTCACAAACCTCATCCAGTGGCGTGATGAGGTTTGATTTTGGTTTTAAAAAAGTTTACTAAAGTGTTTGTGTATTTCATTAACAAGTCCCATCTCGTGTGACATTTTCACATGAGGGGGACATGTTAATGATTTTTTTATTTTCCTATTTTTAATGTCTCACAGACTTTCAGCGATCTCCCGTCAGGTAACCCGCCCATGTAAAATGGCGGCGGGACCCATTTCGGCGGCAGCAATTGGCTGCCCGCCCGCTGCCGAGTCGGTCGGGTCTGCCCGCCCATCAAAAGCAAAATTCTGCCCTTTAAGTGGGGAGGGAGTGTAGAATATTGCTAGTTCTGAGCATTTTGTTATATTGCTATCTCTTCTACCTCTCTGTTGTTAAGGTGTAAATAAGATTAGTTCAATAATGGCAGTTTGCCATGAATCCACATGGTAAGTTTGTCTCAGTGCGATGCGCAACATGGGAGGCGTAGTCTTTTCATGTGAGACCCAGAAGACAATGTCTGTTCCTCCTGTATAAGAAGAAAAAATTCTTATAAAAGTTTTTAAAAGTGTCTTTTTGTGCATGTTCTAGGCCTGACCTCTTTGCTGCTGAGTTTGCCTCGTGGGAAGCTCCCTGTTCAGGTGCCTGAGTTAAGGTTGCAGTCAGATTCTAGCATGCATGTGTTAAAAGTGACCCAACTGAAAATAACTTTGCTGTCTGCTAAGAAGAGAAGGTAAAAATTCGAATTGGTCTGCTCCAAGGGCTCAATTTAGGCAAATAATTTGTGTGATTTTAACTGAATACTCACACTATTTCCAAGGCTGAAATCTTCTGTTCTGGAGCCTACATTATTGCCAAGCGCAGAAGTGGGAGTGTTTTTTGCTAGGGAGAGGATGTGGAGGTGGTGGGGTTTGGGGGGGAGTGGGGGGGGATGGCGGGGGGTGTGGATGAGATGGCTAACCATGTGTGACCTTGCGTGGTTCGGCTCATTAAATGTATCTGTGAGGAACTCACCGTTTCTCGCAGCGAGGGCAGGCAGGAAGTTCTCGTTGAAGATTCAGGTGCCATATTTAAAGCCTGCACTACCCCTGCCACCTTTGCCCAGCCACTGCTCTATCTTTCCCTGCTAATCCTTCCTCCCTTCCTTAGTCATCCTCCACACAACCTGCACTGCCACCACCTGGTCTCAAGCATAAGCTGACACTTACAGATGCTCCCCAAAGAGGAGGACAATGCAGCCTCTACTCACTGTTAATCATGGAGAAGTCAAGCTCGCCAGGTACACGCCACTTATGTGCAGTTGCAAAAATGAATGTTCCAATTTCTCACTGATGGGGAACTTAATTTGGAGGGGGAGCTTAATTCTGGCAAGGTGGTCTTTTAATGAGTGTGCATGACTTGCTAATGCATGCAAAAGGGCTTCCCAACACTGTTCATTGGGAAGATTGACCTGTCTTTAACTACGCCCCCCACCCCCTTTAAAATCCCAAGAACTTAATTCTTAAAGTTCATCCTGCTGTTGGACAATTGATTTTTGGCCTCACACCAAATTAAGCTCCCCCACCCATCAAACTTCCTGCTGCTGGCAGGACCGGAAGATTCTGTCCCATGAGTGGGTTGGATTAAAATTGTCCCCAGGATCCTTTTTACTTCAAATTTAAATCTGCTTCTAAGTAATGCCACAAAAGTGGGTACCTCCACCTTTCCTTCTGTACCAGAATTTTTGCTATGGCATTTTTGGTGCCTGCTTACAAATATCCTCTAATAATGGCAAAATTAGAACAGAGACAAACCAGCCTCACAAGAATCTGCTGCTCAAACTGAGCTACCATTTAGCTGATATCTGTCTTAAATGGCAGGCTGGTATTTGCAAGAAAGGCTTGAATAAACAATAGTTTTGCTACTTCTGTACTTATGCAAAATACCATGGTCTTTTACATTTTTTAGGAAATTGAGGTTGTTTAAGTAAGTTATATTTGTATTTTGTGGGTGTTCGGAATGAGTTTTAGCTTTAAGGTTTAAATTTGATTTGGAAGCTGTTTGAGTTCAGTTGTTTTGAAAGTAGCTGCCAGGAGAGAATGGAGCAAAGGGGACAGATAGAAACTCTCAGGCTAAAGAAAATACCCCAAAATCAGTGACATGGAACAAGAGAAAGTCCCAAGAAGACCTTCTAGTCAACGGAAAGGACAAGAATCTGGAAAAGATCCTGTTAAGTGAAATTAAGAGTGAGGCGCAGAAAGAAAGGCTCCAAGCTTCAGGTTTAAAGAGACAAAAGTTGTAGAAAGCAGATTTAAAGTGAGAACAGCTTGCAAGAGGCAAAAAGGTCCAAAGAGACAGCTGAGGGTCTGAAATCCTTTGCTCTGGGCATGTGAAACTGTGGTATACTGTTGACAACTGAGTCAGTGTGAGACAACATGTGGAAGACAGCTTGAATGTATGTGGTGACCTGGGGAGAGTAACATCTGAAGGAAGGTTCGAAACCCTGAACGTGAATCCTTGCAGGAGGCATCTGAGAGAAAGCATGGGTTTGGGAGAAGATTCCGAGGTGAGTTTTTGGAGAGTGTAGATTGGAAACCCTGGTATGAAAGATGGAATTCAGTGAGACTGGTTGGTTCACAGTGTGAAAAGCATCTGCGGGGGAGATGACGAGAGATCCATTGCATCTGGTTGAGATGGCATCTGTCATATAGTTTACATGGACGGTGTACTTACTGTGAACCTTAGGGTATAAGGTAGTTTTTGTAACTTGTGTTATTCTTACAAACCTGTGTATATCTGCAAAGGTATAGTTGTGGTTGAAGGATTATTGCAATATAGTTAATCTTTTCCTGTTTAACAAAAGTTTTATTCTTTTGTTAAAAGTTCACTAGCTGACTCTGGTGACTATTCAGTGGCCACTCTCCATGCATCTAAACAAACAAATTAAAAGTTAGGATCTATCAAGCTGGGTTCCACTCTGGGATCAGGCTTGTCCAGGGATAACCTCAGCTGGGATCATATCACATTTTTGATGGAGGCAATGTTTAGTATTACAATATGGTTTATTTGGAGATGGTGAGGGGAAAGAACCACAAATTCCTTTGGCAGCTGCTTAAGTTATCTACCTGATCCTCTCCTGAACCACAAGCAATTGTTTGCTGACACACCGCAAAGCATTCTCCTTTGTCTCATTTACATCATTCTACCTGTAATAAAAAGAGGAGTATCATAATCAGACAAGTACCTCCTCCTAGTTCTGCACCATCATTCTTCACATCTGCACTTGTTTCCCTATTCTTCACTATTGCCTGACATTTCAGCACTCTCCCTTTACTAACTGTCTCCACAGCAGATTTGGGGTTAACCAGAGTTCTTCTTTGGGTGCTACTGTCAATATAGTCATTGCACAGCAGCACAAAACTATCCACAGGGTTGTGTAAATTAAAGCAGACCAGAACAAAGCAGAAACCTTCAAAGTTTTGTTTCTTACTGGCATAATAGGTTACAACTCTCAGTTATTAAAACACACTTGCCACGATAAAATAATCTTCAGTAAAGAGTTTAAAAATAGCAGATAGATCTATTTCTTGCATTTCATATAAGGGGCAGGTTAGCTCAGTTGGCTAGATGGCTAAGTGTGGATTAAAATAACACCAACACTACAGGTTTGTTTCCTTTTGCGGCTGAGTTGTACTTGGGACCTGTCTCCTCGCCCTGCTCCTGAGAGTGGAAGGCAATGGCAAACTACCGCTGACAAAAACTTCCAATAAAACAACACAGGATGAAACATCAGCAAGCAATGAGCCAAGGACCTGCCTTTAACAGAGCATATGTACCATACCAAACATCTTTTACTGCATTTGAACTTTAATGGTTAGTGCCTTGAAGGGCCCAGACTCCTCTTCTTTTCTAGCTCTGCACCTTCACATATATCCAGTGACTATAAATTCTTATTTAAATTAGCCCTGACAAGAAAGGCAGGTGCAAGCGCAGTGCCCAGATTGCTTCCGGATAACAGCAGAGGAATAATGGCTCTAAGTTAAATGGAAGTGGTCTTTTATTCATGTTCTTATTACAGAAACACTACAGTTTAATTAAGGTATACAATGAAGCAATTTTATGATATATCTTCTAACTTCTTTTGCTCTTCCAGCACAATTTCCCTTTATTAAAAGCTGAACTTTTTAAAAAAAAATGGGATGTTGTCATGATTGTGAAAATTTATTGTTCAATTCATTGTATTATATTGACCTCGAATTTAAACTTAGAGCAGAAATTAACTCAATTTGCATTATACTGTCTGCTAGTTAAAACATAAATTTCACTAAATAGTATCAAATTTCTTTATAAATATGCTAGCATAAATTAATGTAACTCTGCCAAAAGGCATTTCAGAACCTATGTTATCATACTAGTGTATAATATATAAATGATATATTTATAGCATATACACTTATTACCTTTGGGTGTGGCTTTGAGAAATTTGCTTTTTTTGCTTTTCCATATAAATGTGACCTACATTGAGTAGAGCACTGGGAATTTTTTGAAGCAGACTCTTTTCTCTGTAATAAATCACATTGAAGTGATGTTGCCTTGCTTTGTATAATTTTCCAGCTGTAGACTGTGAAGAGATGCTGCATGGTGCACTGTAACCTATTTTCACTTTCCAGTGATTTGTATGTCTTTCATTAACAGACTTGATGAGCGCTTGATGGATATTTTAATAAAGTAGATAATATTGTCATTCAGTCAGTGCATTAAAGTGATTCAATTTGGAAAAATTAAACTTATATATCAATATACTTGAAAAGAGTATTTTTGAAAAATCGTTAGAAAAATTTATGTTAAAAACCAATACAATAGCATTCAAATTTAAATTATTTTTTTTTGATTCTCCTAATTCTCCGAATCAACTATTGATTTTTATCTAATAAATATGGGGGTAGATTTACAAGTTACTTGCTGGGCAGAAAACTGGCTTTTTGGATTGTTCTTTCATTACTGATTTAAATAGAAATGTAAATCAGGAGATATTTTAAGGAGTGGTTGATACATAAGGCCAGCTTTAAACTTAGGTGGTAAATTGCAAATCTATGCTGTGCTTGTGTGGGTTATTGTCACACATTGCAGCTCTCCATATTACTGTTGCCATTAGCTGGAAACCTAGACGGATTACAACTGGTATTAGTACAATGTCATGTCATGTGAGCTCTGCACAAGCCATTGCTCATTGTTGACTTATGCTTTGTCCTATGCCATTTTCTTGGCATTTTTTGCCAGCACTGGTTTGCCCTCCGCTCTCAGGGACAGGGCGAGGAGGCAGGTCCCAAGTCTACCTCAGCAGGAATGGGAATCAAAGCTGTCCTGTTGGCATTATTTCTGAACCACACGCTAGCCATCTAGCCAACTGAACTAACCAGCCCCCAGTCGGTACAATATTAAAACAAATATAACAGCAAAATCCTGCGCATGCTGGAAAGCTGAATTAATGACAGAAAATGCTAGAAATACTCAGAAGGTCTGGCAGCATCTGTGAAGAGAGAAGCAATTAACGTTTCAAGTCAATGGCCTATTTCCAGTCTTTCCTCTCTTGGTAATAAATGTGTTTGAAAATGTTACCCTATAAATAAGCAAAGCCAGGGTTGAAAAAGGACATTCAACCCAAGAAAGCTTACCATTGAATATATTAACTATCCCATCATTTTTTAAAAACATATTAATTCATGGGATGTGGGTGTCGCTGGCTAGGCCAGCATTTATTGCCCATCCCTAGTTGCCCTTCAGAAGGTGGCAGTGAACTGCCTTCTTGAACCACTGTAGTCCATGTGGTGTAGTCCATGTGGTGTAGGTCCACCCAGAGTGCTGTTAGGGAGGGAGTTCCAAGATTCTGACCCAGCCACAGTGAAGGAAAGGTGATATATTTCCAAGCCAGGATGGTGTGTGGCTTGGAGGGGAACTTGCAGGTAGTGGTGTTTCCATGCATCTGCTGCCCTTGTCCTTCTAGGTGGTAGAGGTCTCGGGTTTGGAAGGTAATGTCAAAGGAACCTTGGTGCATGGCTGCAGTGCATCCTGTAGATAGTACACACTCCTGCCTGTGAAGGGAGTGAATGCTGAAGGTGGTGGATTGGGTGCCAATCAAGCAGGCTGCTTTGTCATGGATGGCATCAAGCTTGAGTGTTGATGGAGCTGCATTCACCCAGGCAAGTGGAGAGTATTCCATCACACTTCTCACTTGTGCCTTGTAGATGGTGGAGGGATATTGGGGAGTCAGGAAGTGAGTTACTCGCCACAGAATTCCCAGCCTCTGACCAACTCTTGTAGCCATAGTATTTATATGGCTAGTCCAGTTCAGTTTCTGGTCAATGGTAACCCCCCAGGATGTTGATAGTAGGGGATTCAGTGATGGTAATGCCATTGGATGTCAAAGGGAAATTGTTAGATTCTCTCTTGTTAGAGGTAGCCATTTCCTGGCACTTCTGTGGCACAAATGTTACATTCCACTTATCAGCCCAAGTCTGGATATTATTACGGTCTTGCAGCACATGGACATGGGCTTCAATATCTGAGCAGTCGCGAATGGTGCTGCACATTGTATAATCATTGCGAACATCTCCACTTCTGACCTTATGATGGTGGGAAGGTCATTGATGAAGCAGTTGAAGATGGTTGAGCCTAGGACACTACCCTGAGGATCTCCTGCATTGATGACCTGGGGCTGAGATGATTAGAAATCCTTAAATCTACAGACTGCGAAGTGTAAAGAGCCAAGACCCTGATGGATGTTAAATTTTAGGGAACAGGTGTTTATTATTCATTTGTATGATTTGAACATTGATGACAAGGCCAGCATTTACTGACCATCCTTAATTGCTTTTGAGACAGTGATGGTGAGTCACCTTCTTGAACCATTGCAGCCCGTGTGGTGTAAGTACATTCAGACAGATGTTAGGGAGGGAGTTCCAGCATTTTGACTCAGTAACAGTAAACGAGTGGCGATATATTTCCAGTGGTGTTCCAATGCACCTGATATCCTTATTCTTCTAGGTGGTAGAGGTCGTGGGTTTAGAAGGTACTATTGAAGGAAGCTTGGCAAATTTCTGCAGTGCAACTTGTAGATGATGCACACAACTGCTACTGTACATTGGTGGTGGAGCGAGTGAACGTTTATGGTGGAGTGGATGGTATCCCAAGCTAGTGGGCTGCTTTGTTTTGGATGGTATTGTGCTTCTTGAGTGTTGTTAGAGCTGCACGCATTCAGGCAAGTGGCACCTGTGTGACACAAATGTTACTTGCCACACAAGCCCTGGTCATACTCTGAACTGTCATTTCTCCAAGGAGTAAAGCATCAAAGCCAGGCATTGTGGAGACCACTTGATATTCCATCCATGATTTTCTATCCATTGAAAATAGGGAATGAAAAACTGGATATGCTCCAATACCAGCGTGCAATTCTCCCTGTCCAATTTCTCCATATGCACTCCATCTAGTTGATTATTTAACACCCAAGTTCAAAAGAGGGAAATCTGTCTTGATTGTCTGGCATGTATTAATGTCAGTTCAATATGGAATCATTTGGCTGAGTTAGTTTTGAAGCAAAGTTTCTTACTAACTACCATAATAGGTTTCATGTGAGTCAATTGGGACTTGCCACAGCATGTGCATGTTATTCAGAACACCACTGAACCTAATGTTTTCAATGGACCTTGATGCTTAATTACACAGTACTTGTATATTCAAAGGCTTTAGAACTAATCCTTCCCATAGTTTCCCATTGTTCTACACCATGGGCCTTGGCCCCTCACTTAGGTTTTACAACAGAAATCCCAATATTTCGATTTTCCTCTTGCTTTTTTGCCATGATGACTTCTGATGACATACTAAACATGATTTCATCCAGGTAAATTGTAATCTGTCATGAATAAGGATTGAAGATATGTACATTGGGGTGAATAATAGACTCACATTCCCCGGCCCCGCCGATGTATTATCACTTGTGATAACTTCAGGTTGGGTTCCCGACATCATTACACCAGTTCATATAATATGGCAGGAGATTAGACTTAAAAATCGGGAGGCTGCCCATGTTATTCAAATTTGATTTAAGGAGTTATTTAGGGTTGTTAACAACCTAACTGACTACAATAATACTTTGTGTCAGCAATAATACGCTTCCAGAGTCTGTTTGACATTATGTAGGATTCCGTTTTTTATGAAGAAGTTTGTTAAGGCGGGTTTAAAATATTCAGCTGAGCCCTGAGTCTCATCTTAGCAGTTTGGAGTTCTGTAACAGCTGGGAGTGCTTCATTCAAGGAGCAGAATTTCCATTTAAAACTTATATCAAATTGAGACCTTTTATCACCCTACTGTGTGCTCTACTGAGTGCTCTATTAGGTCCTTGACCACCACCCCAGGCTTTAAAATAGCTGAGAGAAATGGATATTGTGCTAAGAAACGCAAGCTCCAACAACTCATCGACACCAACACCCATCTAGGACCCTCCAACCCTGCCTGTCCCTCCGTCTCCACCCCATCTTCCAATCCCAGCCCCAGCCGTGTATTCACTATACCCCCTGACCTACCCCTCTCCGATGCTGAACGTTCAGTGCTCAGCAAAGGACTTAGTTTCATACCCCTACGCCCTCACCTTAATGAATTTCGGGCTCGGGACGATGCTGAACTCTTCTTCCACCGTCTTTGTCTCTGGGCTCACTTCTTTGGGCAGGAGTCCTCTCCCCGTTCAACGGATCCTTTCACCCACCTCCAATATTCCCCCTCCACCTGGACCCCTCCCTCTGGATTCTTACCTTCTCTTGATCTTTTCATTGAGAACTGTCGGCGCGACATTAGTCGTCTCAATTTTTCTGCTCCTCTCACCCATTCTAATCTCTCTCTCTCTGAACTTACTGCACTCCATTCTCTGACGTCCAACCCTGACATCGTCATCAAACCCGCTGACAAGGGTGGTGCTGTTATTGTCTGGCGCACTGACCTCTACCTCGCGGAGGCTGAGCGTCAACTTGCAGACACTTCCTCCTACCTCTCCCTGGACCATGACCCCACCACTGAACATCAAGCCATTGTTTCCAGGACTGTCACTGACCTCATCTCCTCTGGGGATCTTCCTCCCACAGCTTCCAACCTGATAGTCGCCCAACCTTGGACGGCCCGCCTCTACCTCCTACCCAAAATCCACAAACAGAACTGTCCCGGTAGACCGATTGTGTCAGCTTTCTCCTGCCCCACAGAACTCATTTCTCGTTATCATAACTCCCTTCTCTGTCCCCTTGTCCAGTCCCTTCCCACCTACATCCGTGATACCTCTGACACCTTACGTCACATCAACAATTTCCAGTTCCCTGGCTCCGACCGCTTCCTCTTCACCATGGACGTCCAATCCCTCTACACCTCCATCCCCCACCAGGATGGTCTGAGGGCCCTTAGCTTCTTACTCGAACAGAGGCCCGAACAATCCCCATCCACCACTACTCTCCTCCGTCTGGCTGAACTTGTTCTCAAGCTGAACAATTTCTCCTTCAACTCCTCTCACTTCCTCCAAATAAAAGGTGTGGCTATGGGTACCCGCATGGGCCCCAGCTATGCCTGTCTCTTTATGGGGTATGTGGAACATTCCTTGTTGCAGTCCTACTCCGGCCCCCTTCCACAACTCTTTCTCTGGTACATCGATGATTACTTCGGTGCTGCTTCATGCTCTCGTTGGGACTTGGAAAAATTTATTAATTTTGCTTCCAATCTCCACCCCTCCATCATTTTCATGTGGTCCATCTCTGACACTTCCCTTCCCTTCCTTGACCTCGCTGTCTCAATCTCTGGTGATAGACTGTCCACCAATATCCATTACAAGCCTACCGACTCCCACAGCTACCTTGACTACAGCTCCTCACACCCCGCTTCCTGTAAGGACTCCATCCCATTCTCTCAGTTCCTTCGCATCCGTCGCATCTGTTCTGATGATGCTACCTTCAAAAACAGTTCCTCTGACATGTCTTCCTTCTACCTTAACCGAGGTTTTCCACCCACGGTCGTTGACAGGGCCCTCAACCGTGTCCGGTCCATCTTGCGCGCATCTGCCTTCACGCCTTCTTCTCCCTCCCAGAAACATGATAGGGTCCCCCTTGTCCTCACTTATCACCCCACCAGCCTCCGCATTCAAAGGATCATCCTCCGCCATTTCCGCCAACTCCAGCATGATGCCACTACCAAACACATCTTCCCTTCATCCCCCCTGTCAGCATTCCGTAGGGATTGTTCCCTCCGGGACACCCTGGTCCACTCCTCCATCACCCCCTACACCTCAACCCCCACCTATGGCACCACCCCATGCCCACGCAAAAGATGTAACACCTGCCCCTTCACTTCCTCTCTCCTCACCGTCCAAGGGCCCAAACACTCCTTTCAAGTGAAGCAACATTTCACTTGTATTTCCCCCAACTTAGTCTACTGCATTCGTTGCTCCCAATGCGGTCTCCTCTACATTTGAGAGACCAAACGTAAACTGGGCGACCGCTTTGCAGAACACCTGCGGTCTGTCCGCAAGAATGACCCAAACCTCCCTGTCGCTTGCTATTTCAACACTCCACCCTGCTCTCTTGCCCACATGTCTGTCCTTGGCTTGCTGCATTGTTCCAATGAAGCCCAACACAAACAGGAGGAACAACACCTCATCTTCCGACTAGGCACTTTACAGCCTTCCGGACTGAATATTGAATTCAACAACTTTAGGTCCTGAACTCCCTCCTCCATCCCCACCCCCTTTCTGTTTCTTCCCCCTTCCTTTTGTTTTTTTCCAATAAATTATATAGATTTTTCTTTTCCCACCTATTTCCATTATTTTTAAATATTTTTAAATCTTTTATGCTCCCCCCACCCCCACTAGAGCTATAACTTGAGTGCCCTACCATCCATTCTTAATTAGCACATTTGTTTAGATATATATCACCAACTTCAACACCTATGTGTTCTTTTGTTCTGTTGTCTGTGACATCTTTTGATGATCTGCTTCTATCACTGCTTGCTTGTCCCTACAACCACACCCCCCCTCCATTTCTACTTAGTTCTGTTGAAAGGTCATGAGGACTCGAAACGTCAACTCTTTTCTTCTCCGCCGATGCTGCCAGACCTGCTGAGTTTTTCCAGGTAATTCTGTTTTTGTTTTGATTTCCAGCATCCGCAGTTTTTTGTTTTTATATATATGGGTATTGTGGTGTTGGTGGGAGACACAACCTTCAGTGAAGAAGAGAGGAGGATGAGGAGGAGGAGAGTAAGAGGAAGAAGGGCAGAGCAGAAAGTCCAGAATGTGCTGGTGGTGCTTGAAAGGTCCAGAGCTGCGCCAGACCCAGAGGGTAATGAAGGCCTCATACATTCTCAGTGGAGGCGTAGAAGGTTTTATACAGCCCCTCAAGTATACCGGCAGAGACTGAGCGATCTGCAGATATCAGAGACTCAATGTAAAGAAAAGGCTCAGTCTATCAAGAGCTACAGTCACATAACACGGTGACATGCTCCCAGGGGAGATCTCCTCCAGGGGGGTACCCGATGCCTGTAGCTCTGAAGGTCACTGTTGTGCTCAACTTCTTTGCAACAGAGATTTCAGGCAGCATGTGGAGACCTCAATGGCATTGTACATTCTGCTGCACACCATTGCATCAAGGTCTTCACTGATACTATGTTTCGAAGGACAGGAAATTACATCTACATTGCACTGGACAACCAAAGTCAACTGGATAGAGCCAGAGGGTTCGTAGCAATTGCAGGGTGCAGGGAGCCATTGATTTTACTCATGTCACCATAAAGGCTCTTACTGGATAGCCTTGCATCTTCATCGACAGGAAGGGCCTTCACTCATTGAACGTCCAGCTGGTCTGTGATCATCAATCACCTGATCATGCAGGTATGTGTCAGGTACCCGAACAGCAGCCACAACTCCTTCCTTCTTCTAAACTCACATGTGTCAGACCCTGTCATGTCAGCAGCCCTGAAGCCCTGGATGGATGGTTTATAGGTGACAAAGCACACCCATTAAAGAGATGGCTAATGACACCTGGGAGGATGCCCAGAACAGAAATGGAGTGAAGGTAGAATACCGGCCATGGAAGCAACAGGGCCATCATCGAGCAGACTATCAGTCTCTTGAAAATGAAATTCAGATGCCTTGACAGATCTGGAAGAGCATTGCAATATGCTCCCTCACGTGTGTCCCTGATGGTCATGTTGTGCTGCATCCTCGGTATCCAATGATGGGATACCCTGGAGGATGAAGGCACTGTAGATAGGGGTCAGTCCTCAGAAGATGAGGGTCAAGATGAAGTGAAGGAACACAGCAACATTCAAGTCAAAGCCCCCGACAGTGATTGCATAGATGATCATGACACCAGGGATGCCTCAATAAGGCAGATGTTTCAATAGTCCCAAAAGTCCCAGCATCAGAGATGTGTGGATGCTATGTGTCCAAACCATTGTCCATGTGCATTGTGGATTTGCTTCTTCTGAAATTGTCACTGGCACTGACAGCTTATTTGATGGCATGCCGCCGACGCAATATTAGCGACATGCTTAGCAGCCTATATACTGTGCACATCCTTCATCTGCACAGTCTACCAACGTCACATCCTCCAACTGGACTGAAGCTATAAGTACACACTGACCTCATCGCTGACAGCAATGTCTTTGCTGTATCATGCTGCCTTGGAGCTCCAGGCAAACTCACATTACTCCTGTATTTGCAACGGCACCCTGTAGCACACTGGCATAAGATTACACATACTGAGAACTTACTCACCCTGGCCATCCTCTTAAGGTCATTGAGTTCTTCTGGCATTGAGACCAGGTTCTCCTCACCAGCCAACGCTGCTGACTTCCCTGCCTACCTCCTCCCAGGCAGCATGTGTTTTGGTCGGGTTTCTCCTCTTCCCACCAGATGGCATCAGCTGCTCACATTGGTTCATAATTGCACAGAGGAGGGCTCTGAGGGAGTCATCAGTAAATTGAGGGGCTGATTTGGCCCTTCTCAACTGCCTTTCCCCTTGTTCCAATGGCCCTGACAGCTCTGGAGGAGAACATGCAACAATTAAATAACTCCTCTATGCAAGGATGTGGAAAATGTGTTCAGATTCAAAACTGAAGCCTCCTCTGCTTAGTGGCAAAGTTTGGACACAGTGGAGCTCAAAAAAATGCACAATCACCTAAAAAGCCTGAAAATCACTGAAGCCCCAATGAGCTTCCAAACTCTGAACAATGCTGGCATTTGCTGGGTCCCTGCACCGTGCCATAGGGCCCTTTAAATTACTGGCCGTGACCTCGCTCCGGATCATGGCCAACAACCTCAGAGGCCCTTATCCCACCCTTCAGCACTGATGGGGTGAGATGAGGGCCTCAAACCTGCCCTGTGATTTCAAGTGCCCCAATTAGCACTTTATCAGACTATTTCGATGGTGGGCCCAGAAGGCTGCCAACTTCCAGATTGGGGACCCAACCCCCACGCTGTAGCGTATTATTCAGCCCATCATTTCTATCTATTTATCCATCTAGCTATCCAAAGTTTTGCAACTGTGTACATGAGCAGCTGAGGAAAAATATCTGTTGCGAAAAAAATCCCCCAGTCAAAAACCACTATCTGTGGAAAAGAAAAATACATTTTTTTAATAAAAATGTCCTTTCATTATTGAAAGGCTACCAATGAGTCCTAAATGTTAATTGTTGCCAGTTGTTCTGGTTATACTGTGTACTGATGAGTAAAAAACAAATAATGAGAAAAAATAGAAATCAGTAAAATATATACAAATTTTAAAAATTATTTATAAAGTTTCATTCATCAACAAAGAATTACAATGAATAACTACCACAAAGCAAAAAGAATCTCTCAAAAAAAAATCAATGTTAAGTTTTCTGTACTGTGTGCCCTTTCTGTAGCTCTAACATCTTGTAATTTTTTATTGATTCTATTTCCATCATGCTATTTCTGTCATACTATTAGCTTTCTTTATTTCTGACTGAAACCTTCACATTTAGTCTCCAAGATAATGAATACTGTTGCCTCCTTAACTTGGAGATTTGCTAGATGTGTTTGGAGCCTAGGTGGCAATGTCGTGATTGGCCTCTTTTATAACCTTCAGGCAATTTTTAAAAATCTTATATTTGAAAAAATGTTAACTAATAAATGATCTATTTTTCAACAGGGCCGCTGTCTGTTCTGAGTACCAATGGAGTCAATCCCAACTTACACTATTCCACATTAACCCCAAAGAACCTCCCAATCCAACCAGCTTTCTCTATGCTTTACTAGTTCCCACTGATTAGCATCACCCTTATTTCATCCTTTCAGGCCAATGCAATTTAAGCACAACAGGTATTTTAAACTACAAAGAGCTGACTTAGTATTGAGAAACAGACTTTGGATTGATGGTTGGTGGAGAAGAGATAGTGAAATCATGGGTGAGAGGAAAAGGGCAACAGAAGAGGACAAATAGGAGGAGAGGTGGGAAGCTGACAGTGGTTACAGTGAGATATGAATAACTTGAGACGTGACATTTGGTAAGGGTAGGGATCTTGGGAAGAACAGGTGACTTTGGACCAAGGGTTACGAACACGCAAATATTAGCACAGAGGAAAAGACCCATCAAGCCTAATCAGCATGTCCCACATAACAGCAATCCCCTAATCTGAAAACCACGTATTATCCTGGCAAAGACAATATAAGATTTTTAAAAACCAGGTCAATTGGTTGGGGGCATTAAAATTATGATGTTTATAAGATTGTTATGTTTTAGAATGTTGTCTTTAATGGGGGGGGGGTGGGGGCACACATGACCTGCTATGAAGTCAGCTTGACAACAGGCCGGGTGCAGTTAGAAACCAAAGGGAGGCCCAGATTATGTTTCTGGGGTGTTCACTTTTGGAGACAATGACAGCTGTTTCTGAATTCACAATGGGTAGACTTAGAGTCTCCCGAAGTCCCAGAAAGATGTTGAAATCTACGGGTTGTAAAAAGTTGTAAACTGTCCTGTTACTTCTGAGATGAAACAGAGTTGGGGTCAAGAATAGCTAATCAGCACTTCTACCTAGATGCAAGGCTAATGTATTTCACGTTGCCATGGGATGAATGCAGAGGAAGCCATTTGTGAGATCAGGTTACAGGCTTCTCTACAAATCAATTAATATTACAGGCAGACAGCAGTTTTGCGTGATCACCAGAGTGTAGAGGCTGCTTGGCTTTGCAAACTACCACAATTAGATGTGGGAAGGAAACTGTCTCCAGTTGAAGAGACACATTTGGCAGCCTTCCAACGATTCTGAGAGATTTGTCCTGGTGTGGTCAGAGGGAAGAATCAACAGGACAGGCTTTCTGCTGGTAGTGGATTTAGGAAATTCTCTGAAAACCAAGGGAAGCGCCAAGATGCAGTGACTCGAAATTACTACTCAGCGAAACAGGGAAATGCGAACCTGTTGGAAGCTGAGAGCAACTGTGGGCTGTTTGCCTTAAGAACTGTAATTCCATGGAGAGTTTGATGTGTGATAAGTATAAAAGAGGAACATCCCTTTCTGTAGTATAATGTATAAGTTGCCTACAAAACAAATAGAGTTTTTAATCAATTGTGCTTTTTTTAATTTGTTACAGTAAAAGTTTTAAAACTGAAATCTTGTGTCATTCTTTCAGCTATTAACTGGAAGTTTGAACCTTTTTAAAAGTTATTAGTTTCTATGGAAATCATAATGGGGGCAGGGGGCAATCCGGAAAATTCTGCTTTGACCCCTTTAGGCAATCAAAATTAGTCTAGGAGACTATGGTAGCCCTGATTAATCTCATACAGTACCTATATTTTGTGCAAGGTGATCTTCAACCTAACTAAGAACAGGACCAACTCTCACTTGAAGGAATTCAGTGAATTGCCATTTACCACCTGAACTGGCACCCTGTTCTACAGGTTCACTTGTTCTCTGGGAAAAATAAAACACTTCCTAACACTTAACCTGGTTCCAGCCTTACATAACTTGAATTTGTTACCCCTGGTCCTTGTTAACCTTTAAGTTCACATAGCTTTCCACCACTGAGGTATTCCTTGTGTCTTGTCTGAGTCTGTTGTAAACTGATTGATAGAGATTGATAGCTGTGATTAGTCACCAACTCCATTATCATTGCATTATTTGATTATCAATTTGGACCACGGTCTTTCCTGGCCTTGTAGTTCCCTAGTTCCTGATTGCTTATCACCCATAGATAACTATTCTATTGAAGTTCAGTTAACTTTGTTTACATTTGTGCTCCATCTGATATTAGCAGGTATGCACATTAATGCTATAAGCCTTGTCCATCTTGCCCACTATTACCTTGCTGTGGTATATTCTTAGAAAAACTTTTGCTTGTGGCAGAAGAAGGAGATAACTTCTTACAGAAGGAGATGGAGAACCATTACCATGTCCTTTTTTATGCATGCCTCACTTTGTATGACTGTGAATATATTAAAGATTTGTATTCATCCCCAGTCCTGTTACTCAAATTGACGTGTACATTTTTCCTTCGGCAGTCTACAGGACCAAGAACCACATCTTGTCAGTAGCAGCCTATCAAGGATGCCTGCCTGCCCTCAGGAGCTGCTAATCAATGGGAGGGTTGGCAGCTCAGCCATCTCAGCAGTCCCACCAGGAACAATGGCCACTGATAGGACTGCATCTGAAAGAAGAGGAGGCTATGGAAGGGTGGCGCCCTCCCAACCAGCTAATTGAGATCTAGAGGCACCAGGGCCAGACAGGTATGCCCCGGTGAGGCAGAGTTATTGGTGATGGCAGGTGGTGCCATTGCTGTGGAGGTGGCCATTGCTGCTACATGGCCCCTCCCTGGGCCAAAGAGTGCCCGAGCCACCAAGCTTGCTGGGAGGCCACCAGGGTTCACCTATTGCTCTCCCCAGACCATGGAGGGCTCACTGCCCATCGCTGTTAAAATGTCAATGACAGCAAGAAGTGGCTCTTAATTAGCCTCTGGGTGTGAGGGCCATGTGCCACCTTCCCACCACTAGCAAGATAGAATAGTGGAGTCAAGATGATGGGCATGCTACTCCCATCTTTCCTGCCCCATTTTACACTCCTCTCCCCAACCCCCTCACCCCCACCCCATCACAACCTCCTCTACTGTCCCCAGAAGGCTGGTAAAATCCAGCCCTTTTCTTTTTCACACAAAACAGAAAATGCTGGAAAACCTCAGCAGGTCTAACAGCATCTGTGGAGAGAAAAACAGAGTTAACATTGCGAGTCTCGAAATGTTAACTCTGTTTTTCTCCCCGCAGATGCTGTTAGATCTGCTGAGATTTTCCAGCATTTTTTGTTTTTGTTTCAGATTTCCAGCATCTGCAGTATTTTGCTTTTATCCATTTTTTTTCAGTGGTTTTGCTTGAGGGCTAAATGTCCACCTGCAAAACAGAGACAACTCTCAGACTCTTCTTCAAATAGTGCTATCAGATCTTTAATGTCCACTTGCATGGGCAGTCAAGGCCACAGTTTAATACCTCTTCCCAAAATCAGCACTTTATCATTACTCTGGAGTGCCAGTCTAGATTTTGTGATTAACTTTCTGGCATGGGACTCGAACCCACAACTTTCTGACTCACAGGAAAGAGTGCAACCATTGAGTCATGACTGATACCAAAAAGGACTCCTGGTTTCCCAGAAACTACACAGAAACATTCTTTTCTTAGCTAATACTTAATGATTCACAAATCTTGGATGTGCTAGTTTCTTCTGTCTCTCAAGAGAACTAGGAGCAATTTCTTTTTATACAAGAAATACTCAAATCTTTAATGGATGCGCATGTAATATTTCATGAAAGTATTAATTCTTAAAGTGTTGAAGAGATGGCTGTACTGTTCTGTGCTTTCTGATTATATGTTTTTTAAATTTTTGTTTCTCTGATAGGAAGTATATATTTACACGTACTTGTGTTCTTAAAAATCACAAGGTCAGCTGAGGTGTCATCTGACAATAGCCATTTTAATCAGGCATCTGTACTGCCAGGGGGCTAATACCTCACTCTGCATATGTATATATATATTTTTTTTAAACTGGACAAAGATTTTAAAATGACTGAACCCATGGCTGGCTATGACTCAAACAAAAGGAACATTCTGGCATTTAGAGAAGCTGACACCTCATTATCTCTAAAGAAACATTACTGACCTCAGTGATTGCAGAGATCAAATTCAAAGGGAATAATACAAGGACCATGTACATTTCCTAGGCTAGGCATACTCAATGGAGATGACCATTCTGCTAGCACAAAGGACCCTGAAATCTCTTTTGAAATTTTTAATGGTTGAAACATTAACGATCTCAAGAATCCAGACTAAGGAATACACATCATTTGTCCAAGCCAAAGTGGAGAAGTGAGAGTCATGTTAAATGACTCTCCCCCCGTCCAACCACCCACCCCCCCCCCCCCCCACCCCCCAATCACCCAGCTGGGGGAGCAAGTTAACCTGTCTTGCTGTACTGCCAAACAGTTGGCTGTTAATCCTCCTCCTGCCTGTAACAGTGCACTGGGTGTTTTCAATGACTGAAACAACTGCTAATCCTTTGCTGTGTTCCTCATTCTTGAACCATTTTTAGACACAGCAGTGTTGTCAAATTTCTGTATGCTGTATCCACAGGATTATATAAGTTACATTAATAAAAATAAAAATGATCAGTGAAACAAAAGCATTCATTGATGGAGTGCTTTAGAATCATAGAATCTTACAGCACAGAAGGCCTCAGCTTTCTTCCCACAATGGTGCAAATTACTTCTCTTTAAAATACATGCCAAATTACCTTTTAAATGTTCCTATGGAATCTGATTCCACTACCCTTTCAGTCAGTGTGAAAAGCTCTTGGTTTTTGATCAGGTATGTATCAGTTATTCTGTCCATTATATGTAAGCCATAACTCATTGGTAGCACTTTTGCCTTTGAGTCAGAAGGTTTACAACCCACTCCCATCTATGTATACCTTGCATGCTCATTAACCTCAGGGATTCCCGACACATACTTGAAGTAACTGTTGAAAAAAGAGAATCTTTTCTACATAGCAGTATCTTTACAGTGCAGAAGGAGGCCATTCCACCCATCGAGTCTGCACTGGCTCTCTGAAAGACCATTCCACTTAGTCCCACTCACTTGCTTTATGCTAAACTTGAAACTTCTTAATTCTAATTGTTTATTAATTCAAATTCAAATTGTGCAAAAGGAGCTCTGGTGCAGTTTTATTTAATAGTTTATTAAAGTTAATGGATCATTTGAATTTTTTGTGTAAGGAGGTAATTTGAATAGACAGGAATACTGCATTATTTTACAGTTTATTTTTTTAATTCAAATTTGCTTAATTCAAATTAATTGTTTTTTAGTGCAATAAATGACTTCAAATTATTGAGAACTGTTTCAGAAGAATGAATACTATGAAGAATGATATGCAAAACAATCGCCAATGGTTACTTAGTATTTACAGCATAAAAACACATTTGGTCTGACAGTTCCATGCAGGTGTTTATGTCCCATGAATCTCCTTGCATCCTTCAACAAACCTCATTCATGTATTCTTCTATTCCTTTCTCTCATGATTGTTTACTTAGTTTCCCTTTAAATGAATCCCACAATGCAAATTAGACAACTACTTGGCATCTCCTCGATTAAACTCTTAGCATGCTCATTGTAACCATCTATTAGTCTCAAGCTACTTTTTCTATTAAACTTGAAAAATATTTCAATCTGGATCTATATCACAAAATCCAATCAACTCCAGTGTTTTCTTGAAAATAAGGAGATCAAAGAGCTTCCTGCCATGGCACGTTCCCTGGCTTCATGATATTCCTGACCAGTCCCCTCTCTCCATGTTGCCCCACTGTTATAGAGTCATACAGTCATAGAGTTATATAGCACAGAAACAGGCCCTGCGGCCTATTATGTTTATGCCAGCCATCAAGCACCTAACTATTCTAATCCCATTTCCCAGCACTTGACCTGTAGCCCTGTATGCTATGGCATTTCAAGTGCTCATCTAAATACTTCTTAAATGTTGTGAGGGTTCCTGCCTCTACCACCTCCTCAGGCAGTGTGTTCCAGATTCAAACCACCCTCTAAACCTCCTGTCCCTTACCTTAAATCTATGCCCCCTGGTTATTGACACCTCCACTAAGGGAAAAAGTTTCTTCCTAACTACCCTATCTATGCCCCTCATAATTTTGTATATCTCTATCAGGACCCCCCTCAGTCTTCTCTGCTCTAAGGAAAACAACCCTATCCAGTCTCTCTTCACAGCTGAAATGCACCTTATCCAGTGCAATCACACCCTTCCAGAAGTGCACACAGTACTCCAGCTGTGGCCTAACTAGCATTTTTTACAGCTCGAACATAACCTCCCTGCTCTTATATTCTATGACTTGGCTAATAAAGGCAAGTATCTCATATGCCTTCTTAAACCTTATGTACCTGTGCTGCTGCCTTCAGGGATCTATGGACATGTACACCAAGGTCTTTCTGATCCTCTGTACTTCCTAAGGTCCTACCATTCATTGTATATTCCCTTGCCGTGTTAGTCCTTCCAAAATGCATCACCTCACACTTCTCAGGATTAAGTTCAATGTTCTGCTGCTCTGCCCATCCTACCACCCCATCTATAATCGTCCTGTAATCTAAGGCTCTCCTTCTCACTAGTTACGACACCACCAATTTTTGTGTCATCTGTGAACTTACTATATTCACATCTAAATCATTAATGTACTCTACAAACAGCAAGGGTCCCAGCACTGATCCCTGCAGCACACCACTCATCACAGGCTTCCAATCACAAAAACAACCTTCGACCATCACCCTCTGCCTCCTGCCACTAAGCCAATTTTGGATCCAATTTGTCAAATTGCCCTGAATCCCATGGGATCTTACCTTCTTGACCATTCTCCCATGCGGGACCTTGTCAAAAGCCTTACTGAAGGCCATGTAGACTACATCAACTGCATTACCCTCATCTACACAACTAGTCACCTCCTTGAAAAATTCAATCAAATTTGTTAGACATGATCTCCCCCTGACAAAGCTATGCTGACTATCCCTGATTAACCCCTGCCTCTCCAAGTGGAGATTAATCCTGTCCCTCATAATTTTTACCAATAGCTCCCCACCACTGATGTTAGACTTACTGGCCTGTAATTATCTGATTAATCCCTACTACCCTTCTTGAATAATAGTACCACATTCGCTGTCCTCCAGTCCTCTGGCACCTTTCCTGTGGCCAGAGTGGATTTGAAAATTAGTGTCAGAGCCCCTGCAATCTCCTCCCTTGCCTCACATGGCAGCCTGCGATACATATCATCTGGGCCTGGGGATTTATCAACCTTCAAGCCCACTAAAACCGCTAATACCTCCTCCCTTTCAATGCTAATTTGTTCAAGTATATCACAGTCCCCCTCCCTGATTTGTACACCTACATCATCCTTCTCCATCGTGAACACAGATGAAAAGTAATCATTCAAAACCTCACCTATGTCCTTCTGACTCCATGTACAGATTGCCACTTTGGTCCCTAATGGGCCCTACTCTTTTCCTGGTTATTCTCTTGCCCTTAATATATTACCTTCACATACATGCACATATAGTGCAAGTACTAACATGCCTTCTGAGGAATTTAAATTCAGTTCATTAAATAAATCTGGAATCAAGATCTAGTATCAATAATGATAACCATCAAACTACTAAATTATCACTTTAAAAATCTGGTTCACTTATACCCTTTAGAGAAGGAAGTGAGCTGTCCTTACCCCACCTGATGCATATGTGACTCCAGACAAACAGAAGTATGTTGACTATTAACTGCCCTCTGAAATAGCTTAGCAAGCTACTCAGTTGTACCAAATAACTACAACAAAGCGTAATAAAAATAAAACTAGACAGATCACCTGGTATTGACCTAGGCACTGGAAATGACAATGCCCACCCTGCCCAGTCGATTATCTGAGGATTTCTGCCAAAATTGGGTATGCTGTCCCACAGGTTAGTCAAACAACAGCCTGACATAGTCATAGTCACAGAATCATACCTTTCGGCCAACATCCTAGGCTTCTCCATCATCATCCCTGGGTATGTCCTATTCCATTGGCAGGACAGACCCAACAGAGGTAGCGGCACAGTGGTGCTGTTGGGAGGAAGTGGCCTTGGAAGTGTTCAACATTGACTTTGGACCCCATGAGGTCTCAGGGCATCAGGTCAAAATAAAGCAAGGAACCTCCTATTGATTACCATATACCACCCTCCCTCAGCTGATGAATCAGTACTTCTTCAGGTTGAACACCCTTTGGAGGGAGCTTAAGGTCCCCAATGATCATAGAGTCTAGTTGGTCAGTGCAAAAGATAAGGCTGAAGTATTTTCAAACATCTTTAGCCATAAGTGTCAAAAGGTGATCCATCTCAGTCCCCTTCTGAGGTCCCCACCATCATAGAAATCAGTCTTTAGCAAATTCAATTCACTCCATGTGATAGCAAGAGATAGTGGAGCGCATTGGATGCAGCAAAGGTTGTGATCCCTGACAATATCCTGACTGCAATGCAGACTCTCCATTGGCTGAAGTCATATCTAGCGCTAAGGAAAGTGGTTGTGGTTGTTGGTGGCCATTCAAATTAGCCCCAGGACATCGCTACAGGAGTTCCTCAGAGCATTGTCCCAGTCCAAGCATCTTCATCTGTTTCCTGAAGAATTGAGGATGTTTGTTCACTATCACAGAGTGTTCAGTTCCATTCACAACTCCTCAGATAATGTAGCAGTCCTGCATGCAGCAAGACCTGGACAGCATTCAGGCTTCAGCTGAAAAGTGGCAAATAAGAGCCTCACGCATGTCAAGCAATGACTATCTCCAACAAGAGAGAATCTAACCACTCCCCCTTAACATAGAAAGAATAAATGAATGGAAGTAGCCCCTTGAGCATGTTCTGCCATTCAATGAGATCATGGCAGATGTTTATCCTAACTCCATGTACCTTCCTTTACCTCATATACCTTGCTGCCTTTGGCTAACAAAAAGCTATCAGTTTAAAGTTAACAAATAATTCAGCATCAATTGTCGTTTGCAGAAAAGAGTTCCAAAATTCTACCATCCTTTACATGGAGATGAGTTTCCTAATTTCACTCTTGAAAGTCTAGCTCTAATTTTTAGACAATGCCTCCAGTCCTAGATTCACCAGCTGGGAGAAATAGTTTCTTCGATTCTATCCTATCTGTTCCCCTTTATATCTTGAAAGCTTCAACCAAATGACCTTGCAAACTTCTATATTCTAGGGAATATAACCCTAGTTTGTGTAATCTCTCCTCATAGCTTAACCCTTGGAGTCCAGGTATCTAGTAAATTTGTGCTGTACTCTCTCTGTGCCCAATGTACCCCACTGAAGGTGTGCTGCTCAGGACTGCTCACAACACTTCAGGCGTGGTCTAACCAGGGCTTTGTATAGCTGACATATGACTTATATTCCCTTGTATTCTATTCCTTTTGATCTGAAGGCCAGCATTTCATTAGCTTTTCTCATTATTTTCTTTCCTGTTCTTGATTTATGTGCATGGACCCCAACTCTCTTTGGACATCCACTATGTCTAACCTTTCACCACTGAGAAAGTATCTTGTTTCATCCTTTCTAGGTCCAGAGTGGATGATCTCATGTTAGCATATATTGAAATCCATTCATCATAATTTTTGCCATTCAATTAATTTATCAATCTCTCTTTATAATTTTACCCTTCCATCTGCACTGCTTACAATACTGCCTATTTTCATGTCATTCGGCAAATTTGGATCTGTAGCTTTCTATCCCATCATCAAAGTTGTTAATGAATGCAGTGAACAGTTGATGCCTCAACACAGGAGCTTGTTTAATATCG
Source organism: Carcharodon carcharias (assembly GCF_017639515.1). Classification (NCBI taxonomy): domain Eukaryota; kingdom Metazoa; phylum Chordata; class Chondrichthyes; order Lamniformes; family Lamnidae; genus Carcharodon; species Carcharodon carcharias. Next base: position 80,270,922 of record NC_054478.1, on the reverse strand, counting down.
CTAGTTACATCCTGCCAATTAGAGTACCTTCCCATTATTCCTACTCTGTGTTTTCTTCCGCTCAGTCGATTTCCTAATCAGGTTATTGACATTCAATTATATTACCGTCAACATCTGGAGAGTCCCAATTGACTAAAAGCTTAATTGTACCAGCCAGTTAAGAATCTGGGTATTCTGTGGTAAGTGAGTTATCTCCTGACTGCCCAAAGCCTGTCCACCTTCTACAAGGCACAATTCAAGAGTTTGATCAAATACCCTCCAATTGTTTGTATAAGTACATCTCCAATAACACTTGAGAAGCTCTACACCATCCAGGACAATGCAGTCTGTTTGATTGACACCCAATCCTCCACCTTAAACATTCTATCCCTCCACCACTGGTGAACAGTAGCGGCAGTGTGCACCATCTACAAGATGCACCACAGCAATTTGCTAAGGTTTCTTCAACAGAGCTTCATAATCCACGACCTCTACCACCTAGAAAGACAATTGCAGTCGATGCATGGAGACATTTCCACCTGCAAGTTGCCCTCCAAGTTACACACTATCGTGACTTGGAAAATGATCACCATTCTTTCATCACTTTTTTGTGAAAATCCTGAATTTCCGTTCCTAACAACACCATGGGACTACTTTCACCACAAGGATGACAGCAGTTGAAGAAGGCAATTAGGGATGGGCAATAAATGTTGACCTTGCTAGCAATGTGCATAACCTGAGGCTGAGTAAAAAATAAAGCATTGCAGCTATTATTCGTGACTTTAGGTCAGTAAGCAAAACATTCCATTTTTCTTCAAACTTCTATCACTTATTGTAAATAATATTGTATCAACTTGCAACATGTCCACCATGTCCCCGTGGCGCCAAATCCTGCAGTCGTGGCAGAAGTGACCAACCAGTTCCCTAGACATGCGCAGTCTTCGGTGATACTGGTTCTCAGTCATCTGCAGGAATGAAAGTCGGCGTCTATAGACCCCGGGTGTTGCTAAGCGCCGACCAGCGATGGCTCACTGTGACTCTTCAGTGGCGTGTGCGGGAGCCCCAGCTGCTCCTTCTTCAAGAAGGTGCTGCTCCTCCCTCCTCGCAGCCAGGAGCCTCAATCACTCTCTCCTCCGTCGTCCTCACTCTCTGTAGGCCGTCAGCCATACAGCTAATTCACCAGGTTCCATGTTCCTTATGTACTCCACCTGCAGGATAAAAGACAGAGACATATGGGTTAGCATTGGTTTACTAAGAACCTGTCCTGGTGAAGTATGAAGGCACCTTATCGCTTCTTGCGGAGTGCTGGTGTCACTTGGATGGCCAGAGATTAGTGCACTGCATGGCTGCCCAAGACCCACCCACCTCCGCCTCAATCTACATGACCAATTGGCAGCAGCTTTGCCCAATGGACTGTATGCTGTGCTGTCAGCTCAGGAGCAGGCATTCTTCTAACTCGCACTGTAAGGCTGCCCTGTTAGCTTGAACCAAGGGGGGAGGCTGGTCCAAACCGGATGCTAACATTGCAAGGGGCTGTGAGCACCTCCATCAATGACTGCTGTATGGCTAGCTTTAGCAAGGAGATTGTACAATGTGTGCAGTTGTCCAACTGTTCTGCAGTCCACTAAAATTCTCACTACTTTGCAGCCTGCACTCGAGGGGTGAAAAGCTCTGAAGCACTTGGTGGCACTTGATGCCTCTGCATTGCTTGAGTGAGCAAATAAGCTAGAAGCCCAGCTCCAATCATATCAATGGCCGTGCCTGAACTGTCTCAGTTACAGAGGAATGGTCACTTTATATAAGGTGTCCCTAATGTGTGGCCGCTTCCCTTGTCTACCCTACCCCCCACCCAGATGCTTGTGCGCTATATTTAACCGTAAAGCAGCCCTTGTGCCCCACGCCCACCCCCCACTCACCCTCCACCCACAAGTCGCCTCAATGGCAGGGCTGGTCATAATCTCCTCACACAAGTCGCCTCAACCACAAGGCAGCCATTGACCACACCCCGCAATGCGCCAAGCTTGAAGTCCAACAGGTGACCCTGGTGAGCGTTGCACATACTCATCTCAGAGTTGCCCTTAAAGTGCAGGCCGCCAAGTGCACGCCTTTTATGTGCTATTGTGAAACACATCGGCATGCTTTCCCACTGTTGTGGGTGGACGATCCAGTGGCGGGGGGGTGATTCTAGCGGGCTGGCCTAATAATTATATGTAGATACATGACAATGACATTCCTGATGTCCAATGGCGGGAAACACAGCCCCACCATCAGTGGGCTGAGCGGACGATTGCAAACTGGATTTATGCCTTCATGAAACCGATCGCGTCATATTGTCCGCACACGCCACCGAACACACCTGACACCAGCAGGCACGGAGTAGGATTAAATGCTAATTACAAGTTTTATAAACCATTAAAATTGTTTTAAAACATGTTTACATCTCAGCTTGCTTCTTGCACATTAATGCTTTCATCTACTAGAAAAGAACATTACAATAAGCCCTTATGCATTTTTGAATCACAGCGAACACTATCGTTAACAAGCATCTTTTCAGTAGTTAGTTCTGTAAACAACATTTCACTAAGACATCATACAAAATATTCCAGATTTCGTTACCATCACTTTATCCCTGATTAGCTCTTTTCAACCTCCCATAATACCTGCTCACTTCACATCACCTCTTTTTAATCTGGAAAGTCAGATGGTCAAGTCACTTCTTTATAACTATCATTAATGCCACCTCATATATACTCAAAAGGAGATGGACTACAATGGAGAAAACTAACCATATAATTTTTATTTTACAGTTCCTCAAGACAGATCATCATGTAGCATAGCATTCTAGATATCAAAGGTTCTGAGACTGACAGAACCCATTTATAATAGTAGCAAGTTACAAGCAATCCTGGAACTCAAAATATTTACCAGCTGGTATAGAAATAGGTGCTGTGTTGTCCATGCCACTGGGATACCGAATGTCCTGTATTTTGTATAAAAATATATTTTGTGAAAACATATTATGATAGTTGAAATAGAGAATTAGCACTGAACTTAAACTGCACTGAAAAATAATGTATTAATGCCTCCATGGATGACAAGATATTGGCCCAGATCTCTGGTCTCCGGATGGTCGGAAACCAGGTGTACCCTGGAAGATGCCCTAGAGGACTCCTTGGAAGTCCCAATACTAAGGCTCTACAGGAATTACTCAGGAAGTTACAACTTCTGATGGGCGATTCCCCAGCTCACCAGGACCCGCCTAAAAAGTCTTCAACTCTGAGTTAGAGTAGGAGACTTTGGATGGTTCCGATTCACCTATCTGAATAGTTATCCAGGAAATGTTAGATTGAAAAGGACCACGTCTAACACCTGGGTAATTATACAACTGACCCCCTGACTACACCCGACCTCTGACATCTCCCAATGCTCTGACTCGAACTCCCCCCGACCCTGCAACTCACCCCCTGATCCTGACTGCCTTCAACTCTCCAACATCCTCTGACCCAACCTCACCACAAAACACACCCTGTCACCTACTATCCTGCCACCCTAGCTACCCTGCCCCTCACTACCCACTTGCTTCACTTACACTCATTCACTAACACACTGAAAAGCTATTTAAATGTTCCAAAGCATTTGGCAGCTAGTGATGTAAAAACTGAGTGTGGCTTGGCTTCCCCTGACGATCCTACACTATGTGGAAGGACTCCCAGAACAGCTCCAATCTCTGAAGAGACCTGGTTTGGAAGTTGGGGCCAGAAATGTGGAGCTCCAGCATTGTTAAGGAAATAGGAGCTGAATGGTAATCCAGCGATGATTGCCACTCCTTGGAAGATTGGGCCCATGATTTCAACTGTAGCATGTGTTCCAGTGAGGATCCAGTATTTTTTTGGTCTTTGTCCAGCAGAAGCGTATTGTAACTACCCAAGCTTTGTGATTAAGAACTTCAGAGCAGGTAATCTAATTAATTTAAAAAACTGTTGTTTTTGGTTGCCTGGAGCACGAGGTTTCTGTATGCTGTTTATATCACACAATAGATGGATACAAGTTAATACAGAAATTTCATGGGTTATCATAGAGTTCCTAAGTAAGGCTGAGGCACTTTCCAAAGGGAAAACCGAAAGGCAAGTCATTCAATGCCCATTTCCTAGTGAATATTATAGAATTAAATTGTCAATGCCCTGTGAACAAATCACTTTCTCATTGATTCCCTTTCATGAATACATATCATTTAACATCAGATGTGGTCTCATTTAACTCATGTTCTTCATCTGAAATGTCTTTGTTGAAATCGGATTAAATGCTTACGAATGTTGTTTTCAATGCTTTGAAGAATGACACATTGTGTCAGTTTTGTGAACTGCACTTAGCTGTGCATTGATTCTCTTGTTCCGATGTTTTCCGATGATGCAACTTTCCAAAACAATGCTTCTGACATGTCTTCCTTCTTCTTTAATCGAGGCTTTCCCACCCATTGTGGTTGACAGGGCCCTCAACCATGCCCGACCCATCTCCCGCGCCTCTGCCCTCACACCTTCCTCTCCCTCCTGGATCCATGATAGAGACCCCTTTGTCCTCACTTTTCATCCCACCAGCCTCCGCATTCAAAAGATCATCCTCCGCCATTTCCGCCAACTCCAGCATGATGCCACCACCAAATACATCTTCCCTTCACACCCCCCTCCCCCCCTTGTCGGCATTTCATAAGGACCATTCCCTCCAGGACACCCGGTCCACTCCTCCATCACCACCAACACCTCATCCCCCTCCCACAGTACCTTCCTATGCAATCACAGAAGGTGCAACACCTGCCCCTTTACCTCCTCCCCCTCACTGTCCAAGGGCCCAAACACTCCTTTCAGGTGAAGCAGCGCTTCACTTGCACTTCCCTCAATTTGGTCTACTGCATTTGCTGCTCCCAATGTGGTCTCCTCTACATTGGAGAGACCAAATGCAGACTGGGTGACTGCTTTGTGGAATACCTACGGTCTGTCCACAAGCATGACCCAGATCTTTCTGTCGCTTGCTATTTCAACACACCACCCTGCTCTCATGCCCACATGTCCATCCTTGGCCTGCTGCAATGTTCCAGTGAAGCTTAAGGCAAACTGGAGGAACAGCACCTCATCTTCCGACTAGGCGCTTTACAGCCTGGTGGACTTAACATTGAGTTCAACAACTTCAGACCATGAACTCTCTCCTCCATCCTCACCCCCTTTTGTATCCCCTTTTTTCAATATTCATTTTCATTTTTTAATATTTATTTTTTCACTTTTTAATTTGAATTTTTCATCTACTTATTTTTATTTTTTTATTTTCATTTTTATTCATTGTTTTATCCCTGCCTATCCTTTCCAATCTTTTTTTCCCGCCAATGTCCCCTCCCCCCACCCCCACTAGGGCCATATGTCACTTGTTCATGTTGTTCTTTCCAGAGTGCTTACCCTTGTCCTGCTATTATTACATTCTGTTTTCTGACCTTAATGCCACCATCAGCACCTCCTTTAGCCCTTACGACTACCATTAACATCCCTTTGCCCTTTTGTTCATGATATCTCTGGAAATCTCTCCTTTGCCTCCACCTATCATTGCCCTTCTATTCAGCTTCACCTGCCCCACCTCCCTTAAACAGTATAAATTTCATCAAATTTTTACTTCTCTTTAGCTCTGAAGTTGTACGGACTCAAAACGTTAACTCTGTTTTTTTTCTCTCCACATATGCTGTTGGACCTGCTGAGTTTTTCCAGCATTTTCTGTTTTTGTTTCAGATTTTCCAGCATCTGCAGTATTTTGCTTTTATATCATATTGATTCTCTTGTGTTGGTCACAACAAATGGTTGGATATCATAAAGAGTTGTTTGCTTTGCAACATGACGATCATATTTCACAAGCACTTTATCCCCTGGCTTTAATGGTGTAGCTCTGAATTTCATGTTTAGCTCTGCATTTATTCTCATTCCATTCTTCTGTTCTCAATTGTGTTCCTTACATGCTGATCAGTAACTGTGCAGGGTAGCTCAGGAAGATGTGTGCACATAGGAAGTGCAAAGATGCGTGTAGCTGGTGGCTTTTCAGTAGTCAAGTGAGGAGTCGCTCTGTAATTGTGAAGAAAGTGATACAGCTCTTGCTTGCATGATGTGCTCTCAGCTGTAGCTATACGCGTCATGTTTTTAAAGGTACACATAAATTTCTCTCCTTCTCCACAAGCTCTTGACCAATGGAGTGTGATTTTTCGATGAGTGAAACCTAGATAGTTTGCTAATTTACTGATCTCTTTGCTGTTGAATGGGGGATCCATTGTCACTTCTCACCGTTTGAGAGATTCCAAACAAGGTGAAAGTCTGTTCAAACTTTAGGATGACCTCTTTCATTAAAGTTGATATCTATTTCCATGACTGGGAATCTATTGTAGTCATCAATGATAACAAGAAGGTGTTTACCAGTGGGAAAATCTGTGGAATCAACGCTACCTTCAATCCATGGTCCTGGAGGTAGTTCAGACATCATGAGAGAATCACAGTGATTTAACATTGTGGTTTCTTGACATGGCAAATACTGGTTGATTTTGTGCTCTACCATATGGTCAATTCCTGAGAACCATAACTTTTTTCTAAGTTGTTGTCTAGTTTTGACAATTCCCTGGTGACCTTCATGTGCTATATTGACAATACATTCCCTCAATGATTGTGGGATAACAATGTAGTTGCTGCGTAACATGAGAACAGATGTAGTTGTAACGGTGAGTTCATTTGCTCAAATTGTGAAGGCTGTGTAGTATGTGAACAATTTCATTTCTAGATGCTCTCTCGATCATGTCTTTCCAGTTTTGTGATTCCATTGTAATCATTCACTGTTAGAACACCTCATCTTGTTTTGTTGCTGCTTTGATGTCAACTACTTTTAGCAACGTTGGCACCACATTTAGGTTTATGTAGTTAAGATTTTGTTCAGAAGTAAGGAGTAACTTAGTAAGGGTTGTTGTGAAAGATGGTCCGCTGGGTTGAGCTTGCCTGGCTGATACTCAACATGGAATTTGTACTCTTGTAGCTTGAGTATCTAATGCCCTATTTGAATAGGCAGTAGCTATGTGAATTGCTGAACAATCTTATTCGTGGTTTATGATCAGTTATTACTTCAAACTTGCTTCCATGCAAGTAGAAATGAAAATGTAAGATACTCCATGTCATCAAGAGTGCTTCTCTCTCTATTGGCAAATAACGTTGCTCTACGGGTATTAGCAATCGGCTTGCCATCACGATAGTTGATGGGTTCTCTGCCTTTTTTTTTGCATGAAAATGCACCTAAGCCAACTGTGCTTGCATCCAAGACTGGCTGAGTGTTTTTTTCAGGGTCAAAATAGGCATTTGTGCATCTTGCTGACAACTGCTGTTTGGTCTAGTGTACACCTTGTTTGTGTGATGTAGTCCACTCCCAATTGGTTGTCTGTTTTGTTAGATCGTGTAGGGGATCAGTTAACGTAGTGAGGTCAGGAATGAATTGATTACCGTACGTGATGGGTCCTAGCAGATTCCAGATTTTCTGCATGTTTGTAGAATGTGCAGCATTTGCAATGGCTTCAACTTTCTGTGGATCGGGTGATATCCCTTCACCGCTAAATACATGACCGAAGAATTTGATTCTGCTTTCATTGAATAAGCATTTGTCTTTTTTAAAGGTGAGGTTACATTATCTAAGACATTGTAAGCATGCATGTGGGTGTGTCTCAAGTTCACTTTCAATGTGACTGTAGATGAAAATGTCATCACTGATGTCCAGCATGCCTTCAGGTCCCTGTTGTGCAGACTGAATCATGTGCTGGAATACCTCAGCTGCTGTGTCCACTTCAAAGTTAAGTCTCTTGTATCGAAAAAGTCCGAAGTGAGTAGAGAATACTGTGAGACACCTTGATTCTTCTGCGAGCTCGATTTGATGATATCCTGCATTGAGTCAAGTTTAGTGAAGTATTTAGCACCATGCACTTTTTCTATGATGGTATCGATTGTCGGTGTCAAGTGTCTTTCTCGTTGTATGGCTTGGCTTGGTGACCACACATCAACACAGATTCTGGTTCTTGCTCTTGGGTTTCTTGACAACTTGTATGGGTGAGACCCAAGATGTAGGCTCACCCCCAACTTTCTCAATAACGTCAAGATCAAGTAGATGCAGAAGTTACTTCTCAGTCTGCTTCCTAACATGAAATGGTATTTACTTCTGTTGATGCATTATTTGGCATACATTGGAGTCTACATGCAACTGGCATGTGACACCTTTCAGTTTGCCAATACCAGCGAAAGATCAGAATACAATTCAAGCATGTTGTTGGTATGCGTAGGAAGTGTGTATGTGATAGCAATCATGCATAGATCTGTTGCAGTGTGGAAATTGATAAGCGTATCACACTCTCCAGATATGACATAAAGTATAGCCTTTGTTCTGGTGTCTTTGAATGTGATTGGTGTTTTAAATGTCCTCAGACTTTTCAGTGGGTTTTTCACTGCTGTAAGGGAAAATTTTAATATTCCCTGCTTTGCAGAGAATGGGGCAATGCCGAAGTTTTGTCTCCCATGACATTGACAAATGCTCCTGTATCCATGAGAGCATCTACGTCCAAGCAACCAATGTTCACTGTCACAATGTTTGCTGTGTCTAAAAGAGAGCACAAAAGTATGTTCAGGGTCATCTGCTCTACACTGGCTACATTCTCTCACTCTTTTGCTGTGGTAAGTATACGTGGCATCCTTTTGTTGGTATTGGTCTTAGTAGTTCATTTTGCTGATGAGCGACAAACACAAGCAAAGCGCTTAGCTTTTCCACATGCTTTGCACTGTTTACCAGCAGCAGGACATTGTCTGGTGTGTGTAAGCACCAACACAGTGAAAATATTGTTTGGACAGGTCTCAACTCTGTGAGACTTCTGTTGTTGCTTTGCACGTGGTTTCCTGGCACTTGAGTGATGAACAGTGTTCACATGAGCTGAACTTGGGCTATGGTTTTCAGCAGCTTGAACATCCATAGCTCTGGACTTGGAAAATGATAGAGTCCTTGCTAGGTTCAACATCTCTGAGAGCTTTGTCTCTCTCAAGTGTTTTCTGACATAGTTGGCTGGAGCGATAATCTTCAACGATTTGTGTTTAATTTCCCTTTAGACTGTTCAACTTCACGAAAGTCAAATTTGGCTGCTAGTTGCCTCAGCTGTGTGCAATGCTGATCAATTGTCTTACTGATTTCTTGCTTTGTGTGCCTGAATGTGATTGTTTCATATATTGTTTTTCTCTTAGACATAAAATAGGATGTTAGTGTCTTTGTAGCTGACTTGCAATCATTTTGCTCAGGTGCAAGTGTTTCAAAAATGTCTTCTAATTCTTCACCGCTGTAGTGGAGAAGTAAGGCCTTTTTCTTTTTGTTCTCTGTGATGCCAAAACCTGCCATAGCACCTTCAAAGCATTGCAGCCACTTTTGCCAATGTGGAGGTACAAGAGGATCGTTCCATATGTACTTCAAAAGGTGGTAGATTGGGCATAGATAATGCCATTTTCATCAGCAATAGTGGTGAAACTTGTCTGTAAAGCTTTCCTGCCTGTTTGATCTGAGCTTGTGTGCATTTGAATATGTCTCTAGGCTGCAATTTAAAATGCTGTTTGCAACTTAAAAATAGTCTTCACTGTAGAAAGTAGGCAAAACCCTCCAAAAAGATTCATACCTAGTTCTGCTTATTTTTCATCAACCTTGTTGCTGGTGAGAGATTCTTGGAATTAGAAACAGTCAGAGACCAGAATTAAAAGTGCATGAGTAACATGTGTCCTTTTATTAAAACAGCTTCTTCAGACTCCCTGCTTCTGCTTACAGTCTCCCTCTGCTGGTACAATTCTGTATAGTATCTTCAAGTGAGCAAAATATACATTGCACTTTTCAAAACACTGATGCACTACATAGATGGTTCTTGAAACATGTTGAACCAAGTTTCAGTGCTTTCCTCCAGGTTGGCTGCAGTGTTTTCCTAAGAGAGTTAATCTGCAATGCAGAAGTTTGGAGGCAGTTTATTAAGGTGTCCTTACATCATTTGTAATGATCACTTTGATGCTGTTTGCCCTGAAACAGTTCACCTTAATAGATGTGTTTGGGGATTCTGTAGTCATCCATGTGAGAGACGTGGTCTGCCTATCTAAGTTGACTTGTCTGGAGGGTGATCTCCTTAGTGGTGGTCTGTGAGCCCAGCACAATGAAGGAACTCATTGTTTGTGATTTTGTCTTATTTCGGATTCTCATGATGGACCTCAGGTGTCTTTGGTGGAAGCATTCCAGAGCTTTTATGTGGCACTTGTAACAGAACTATGGATCTGCACCATACAGCAGGGTGAGAAGGAAAATGGCCTGGTAGAGTTTAATTTTGTCTTTAGTTTAATGCCATGCTCCTCTCAGGCATGATCATGGAGTAGGCTGTAAGAAGAACTTACTTTTTGGATGTGTGCATGGCTATCTCCATCAATAATGCCTTCCTCGAAGAGCACACTACCAAAGTATGAGAATTTTTCTACAATTTTGAGACTGGTGCCATCAATGGTTATGTCTGATGCTTCGTAAAGAATTTGTCTATTGCCGGCTGAAACATAACATCGGTCCTGAAAACACTGATTTGGAGACAAAGGTTTTTGGCAGCTCTTGAGAATTTGTTTGCCATAGTCCCCAGATGCCTTCCTTGTTGTGGGTAGCTAGGGCAGTGATCTGTATATAAAAGTTCTCTGATTACAACCTCTTTGAATTTGGTGGAGGCGCACATTCTGGAGAGATTGAGAGGTTTCCATGAACAGAACTTAATGTTGATGCCTGCAGGCATGCCTCTGGTGGTGCCCTTAAGTATTGCAATAAAGAAGAGATTAAAGAGTTGGTGAGCTACAATGCATCCTTGCCCTATGCCACTACTTACTGCAAAGACATCGGAAATCTCACCACAGGCACAGACATGTCCAATCAGGCCATCATGTAGTGGACACAGGATTTTGACAAACTTGTTCGGATATCCTGTCTTGGCAAGCAAGTGCCGTAGACCAGGTCGGCTTGCACTGTCATAAGTCTTAATTAGATCAGTGAACGGCATATTTAGGATCTGATGTTGCTCTCTGCACTTTTCTGGTAGTTGTCTTGGTCCTAAAACCACACTGTGATTCTGGAAGGGCATCATCTGGCCAGTCATTGATATCTTCCTGTAGGTTACAGCTTTCTTCCTCAATATCAACCACCTAGGTAATTTTGGTATCATCTGAAAACTTCTTAACTATGCCTCCTACATTTAAACCAAAATACTGCTATATATCACAAACAGCATGGGACTGAGTACTGAGCCATGTGGAACCCCACTGGACAGTCTTGTTGACTTTTGCTTCCCGCAACTGAACCAATTTTGGATCAAACTTACCATTTTCCCTTGGATCCCATGAACATCCAATCTTCTGACCAATCTGCCTTGTGGGACCTCATCAAAAACCTTGATAAAATCCATGTGGACTATATCAAATATGCCACAGTCATCAACCCTCATTGTTATCTCCACAAAAATGTCTTCCTTTTTTCCTTTCACCTCTGGGAAGTGCATTTTGATGTTTATTTATTTGTTAATGGGGCAATTTAAATGCAAATTGTTGCATTTTCCTATTTGTTTTCAATTAAAGTGCTAAATGAAAGTCCCATGAAAAGAAAGGACTTGCATTTATAGAATACCTTTCATGACCACTGGACGCCTCAAAGTGCTTTACAGCCAATGTAATACATTTTGAAGTGTAGTCAGTGTTGTAATGTAGGAAAAGCAGCAGCTAATTTGCACTCAGCAAACTCCCACAACAGCAATGTGAAAATGACCAAATAATCTGTTTCTGGTGATGATGGTTGAGGGCTAAATATTGGCAAAAACATTGAAGATAATTCCCCTGCTGTTCTTCAAAATAGTACCTTTAGATCTTTTACATCCACCTGAGCAGGCAGATGGCACCTTGGTTTAACATCTCATCTGAAAGATAGCACCTCCAACACTGTAATCCTCTCTCAGTACTGCACTGGAGTGTCAGCCTTGATTTTTGTACTCGAGCCCTGAAGTGCAATTTGAATACAGAACCTTGTGGTTTAGAGGTGAGTATACTACCAGTTGAGCCATGGCTGACACTCCACTTTAGGAACACTTTAAGATATTTGTTATTTGATAATGTGTCTTGAGGGAGGTCTTGTGGTACAGTGGTAGTGTTCCTGCTTCTGAGCCAGAAACTCTGGGTTCAAGTCCCAGAATGGGACTTGAAGGCCAAGGAAGGTGCATTCATAAGGTTACCAGATAGGTTGAATATCAACCTGTAAATCCTTCCAACATATGCCAATGGTAGATGGGAGAGATTCCTGGTCAGCCATGTGTTGGAAAAAAAAATTCTCTACTATCACTATCCATAGCTCTGGACTACAACATGCCAGTTGGCTGGACAGCCAGTGTGCAGTGGATTTGTGATAACAGCACGGGGTTAGATCCCTGTTCCAGCTGGGGTGGACTTGGGGCCTGCCTCATTGTCCTACCTGTTGTGACTCTGCCCTTCAGGCAGAGGACTGAAGAAGAGGAAGCGTGCTTTTTAATCATGTCTATAAACAAAGCAATGACTATAGGAAGATATATTGACTTTGAAGTGGTATAGCGCAGATTCACCAGAGGGATACCAAGGATTGAAGAGTTAAATTATATCCTCACTGTATACACCAAAGTCTGATTGTACACTCACTGTGCACACCAGTCTCTGCCTGTATAAACTAACAACTGTTCTGAGTCTTCACACCAATCAGACTGTACTTCGATGTTGTGAAGAGATATTAATGTCTATAATTTTATTGGAAATTATTTTTAAATTAGACTTGTAGTAGGGTCTGTGTCTATGTGTTTGTTTATGAGTGTGTCTTAACTGTCTTAACATGTACATGTCTTAACTGGATTAAAGCCAGCTGACTGGGTGCTTTGATGTATAATAGTTTGAGATGTTACTTAGATAAATGTAAGGAGTAAAAGGTAAAGTGCAATTTCCATTTGTTGAATAAACCATTCAAAAGAATGGGTAAAATCATGCACCTAGCTGGATGACGCCAAGCAATGTGTTTATATTACTAATAAAATTGGTGGAATGAAAGGATTATTATTAGGAGAGGTAAAATTTTAAAACCTAGTAATACAATGGAAAATTTACATTCAAAGAGGAAGCTAGGTATAAACTGAAAGGAGTTTGTGTGTGTGAGAGTCAGAGGCATGTAAGATCTAACAAGCCTGTAAGTCTATAACAGTGCAAAGGAACCAAATTGAAAGGAACCTCATTTTGAATTTGTACGGTCAAATGTGCTTTGCCTGGTGTCTGTTTAAAGTCTATGAATTACTGTTGCCTTGGTGAAGATGTACCTGGGAGTGATTAATTTGGGGATTTGTTTGAAAGTTATTATGGCAGTAATTTGTAGACATGTGTATGTGTTTAATTTGTTGTTGAATTAATAAATGTTTAATTTAGTTTTATATAAAAACCTCTTGAGGCTTGGTGATTTTATTCCTGAATTCAGAGCTGCATCTCAAACATACCAGTTGAAAATATAGGTTATGACAATTGTTCAAGTTTCCCTCTGGGATTTAAACAATTCAGCCTTTACCAACTGCTATGTCATAACATTCGACTTCACACAATACTTAGCAGCCTCTGCATCTGATTCTGTATATGCTGGGTCTGCGTTTGCACCCTCTATATATATATATATTTGTCTCTATAAGATCCTAACTCTATATCAATCAGTCTATGTTTCTATACCTTGTTTATGTATAGTCCAGCCTCTATCGCTTTAACTTCTTCTCACCTGTGTCCACTTTTCAATCACTTACCTCTGTGTGACTTGCTTCAAGTCTTCCCAGTGTCGCACCTCTGAGAATCTCTGAGTCCACCTTCAGTTTAAAAGGTTCAAGGGTGACCCAATTGTGGAATTTGATATCATTAAGGGATTCAATAGGGTGAATACAAAGAAATGTTACTCTTGATGGGAAAATCCAGAAGGAGGGCACAAATGTAAAATTAGAGCATGGCCATTTAGGAATGAAATCAGGCCGTGCTTTTTCACGTAAGTGTAGTGAAAATCCGGAACTTCCTCCCCAAAAGGCTGTGGTTGCTGGGTAAATTGAAATTTAAGACTGACAGCAACAGTTATTGTTAGGCAAGGGTATCAAGGGATATGAAACAAAGGTAGGTAAATGGAGTTAAAGTACAGTTCAACCATGTTCTGCTAGAATGGCAGAATGAGGGGCTGAATGATCTACATTCCTATATTAAAGTATATAGCACATTTCAGTACAGTGTACTTTATGTAGGGCAGAATCGTCCTAGATTTGAACTAAGTGTTGTAGTGGGCGGGTAAAACAGTGTTTTACCTGCCGACCACAATGGCGGCTTTTCACGCCGTATCGTCCAAAACCCGCTGCATTAATTATGCATTCCGGGGAAACATGCTATTTCCATGGTAAGTGGGCTCTGATTTGCCCACCATGCCATCACCTCGCAGCTTCATTATGCCGGGCGCCATATTTAAAGTCCTCCGTGCATACACATCAGTGCTTCCAGCCCAGGACTACTGTAGGGAAAATGTCCACAAAAGGCAAGGAGACTGCAGCCGCAGGTTTAATGATGTATCATTAGAACACCTTTTGGGCATTGTGGAGGTCCGCCGCGATGTCCTCTACCTCCACTCTGGCCACAGGATGGGCAGGGCCATGACCAACCCGGCTTGGGAGATGATGGCAGTGGTGGGCAGCGCCAACGCTCTTCAAAAGAGAACAACCACCCAGTGCCGCAAGAGGGTGAATGGTCTTGTCCATTCTGCCAGGGTAAGTCACTCTTCTCACCACTCTCAACTCTCACACTCACAAACCCATCACACACATCCACAGGGCACCTCACTCACTGCCAGTTCAAGGGACGTCGCCATTTACAGTCTCACACACCTTCATTGTCCTCATCCCATCCATATGACAACTCACCACCCACACAGGCCAGGCATACTTATCATCTGACCTGGCAGAAATCCTGCTTACACTCTCCCCATCTCTATTCATGCAGGACCAGCTGGCACATAACAAGAGGGAGAGGCCGCAGGGCAGTGCAAGAATGCCTGAAATCAAGGTCCCCACAGACCTTGAAAACAGAGCCATCCAGCTGGTCAGCGACAGTATGGACCACTGCTATGCTGATGGTGAGGTCGGCAGTAACCTACCAAGTGAGGATCCAGCAATGCAACATTCACCAGACAACCATGCTCTGAGTGACGTGTCCTGTTTCACAGACCACTGCCATGCACGAATTATCTGCCCTTGCTTCCTCAGGCACATCTGGGAAACAGCCGACAGAGTCCACAACCCAGGGCCTCCAATCAAGCCTGAAGAAACTTCTGAAGAGGAATCTGGAGGCACCCTCCTTTAAGTCCCATCTCAGCGCTCACCCACACCCACCTCCAGCGGAGACACACACACCTTGGTGGGACCTAGCTTTACAGGCAGCCTCGGGATCACAATCTGGTGAGCACATCACAATGTCTGATCCACAGCAGGCAGTGGCAGGGACTTCCCAGGTGTCCGGCACTCAGAGTGCTGCTGGAGGCCAGAAATTTACTGAGTTCGAGTCAGATGATGAGCCTCTGGACTCGGTCATGTCACAGTTGCTGGAGCTGCAAAGGCAAGCTAGGGACCATCAGTAATGGGATGTCCGCTGCACTCTTCAGATTGTGAGGCACGATAGAAGAGTCCGTCTGCCTTCAGGCTGAGCTGTTAGCGCTGGCATACCAATGCACCAAGGTCAACACTGGTAGGATGGCAGTCACCATGGAGATCTCAGTCAAGGATGTTGCTCCTGCACGGGCTCAACTCCATCACTGACGCCATAGTCGGCCTCTAACAGTGTGTACGTGAGAGGTGTGCGTGGCCGTTAAATCTCACTCCAGCTACCACTTCTCCTCAAGGAGTCAGTCAGGGACCCTTGGGCACCCATAAGGAGGAAGATCAGCAGGTGTAGCCCCGGGGCCATCCATCCAGGTGATTCCACGAGTGTCCAGCCCATCCAAATTCCCTTTTCCTGTGACCTCAGCAGCTCCAGCCCCACAGGCTGTGGAGGGTGCCATTGCCACACAGCAGGTCTCTGAAAGGAGGCCAGGGCCCTCCAAGCCTCAGCCCTCCAGAGGACGCTCGTAAAGGTAATCACAGATAAGGCGTTGCAGTCAGCCGGCTGCCTCCACCACCTGAGGTGGATAGCCGGGGAACACCAAGTAAGGGTTAGGAAATTTATGAAGATGTAACTCTTATAGAGTTAAACAATCAAACTAGTTATGAAGATGTAGTTGCACAGCCTGGGCACGGGTTCTAATCACTTGTACATACTGTTCACTATTGTCAATAAGCTCCCAAGAATGTTGCCCTGCCTATGACACCTTGTTCTGATGACCAGTGTTCATGTAACTCAGATGTGAAACATTTCTGCACAAGATAAAGGAAGGTGACTCAGTCCAGGGTCACTTCCCTGTGTTCTATGCAGCCTCTGGACCAAAGTGATGGTCTGGCCTCACACTCCCTGGACACATTACTGATGCCTGCATCTTGATGGTGTTTGTCATTGCTGCCACAGGTAGTGTACAGGGGTCCAAGAGTTCCGTCATTCTCTCTGTGTGCTTCAGCATCAGTGATCAGTGATGCTATGCATCTCTATGATATGACCCTGATCACAGAGTGCAAGTGAGCTGATCTTGGCCAGACAGGAATCAGACATTCTCTGAAGCTATGTGAAGATCCATGGAGTGTCCTCATGTTCCTCCTGCAATTGAGCGACCATTAGGGCCTCCACTGCATTTCCATAAGCCAGACTAGAGTCAAACGTTCATAGATGCAACATGAGAATCTGTGGGGTCTCCTCACTGCATGTCGTCATCATCTTCCACAAATCTAGCAGCCACCAGGGCCTCTTGAGCACACCTGCAAGTGCAAGGGCCTTATCCTCATCAAAGTCACCTCAGAGGACCTCCTCACCCTCATCCCTGTTGGAGTCCTCTGCATCGCAGGAGACCTCCATCTCCTCCTCAGCCAGCTCCTCTCCCTGTTGCAGTGCCAGGTTGTGAAGGGTGAAGCAGGTGATGATGATGCGTGAAACCCTCTGTGGACTATATTGCAGTGTTCCACCAGACCAGCCCAGGCACCAGAACCGCATTTTCAGCATCCCGATGGTCTGCTCCACCAAGTTGCGAGATGCAGCATGTGCCTCATTTTACCATCGCTCTGCTGCAGTCTGAGGCCACCACATGGGTGTCATCAGTCTCGTTGTCTGCGGGTAGCCCTTGACCTGAGGAGCCAACCCTGCATTTTCTGTGGACCCTGGAAGACTGCAGTGATGGAATGAGAATGTAGGAGCCATGGACACTACCCAGAAACCGTACGCAGAGCTGCAGGATGTACTTCTGGTGTTTGCACGCCAGCTGCACATTCAGCGGATGGAATGCCTTGCGGGTGACATAGTTGACCGTGTGTTGCGACTGAGATCTGAGCACCTCATGAGTGCAGTCAATGGCACCCTGCACCTGTCGGAAACCTGAGATCTGGGCAAATCCAATTGCTCTTGCATTCTGGCTGTCCTGGTCCTGGGCGAAATGCACAAGATTTGTGCCTTTGTGAAGATGACATCTGTGATCTCATGGATGCATTTGTGGGTGGAGGCTTGTGAGATCCCACAGAGGTCACCTTTGGAGCCCTGAAAGGAGCCACTAACATAGAAATTGAGTGCCGTGGTCACTTTCATGACCACTGGCAATGGATGCTCTCCAAGTTCCTGTGGCACCAAATCCTGCAGTAGCTGTCAGATATGACCGACCAGTTACCTAGACATGCGCAGTCTTCAGTGGCACTGGTTCTCGGTCCACTGCAGGAGCATCTATACACCCTGAATGTCGCTAGGCACTGACCAGCGATGGCTCACTGTGACTCCTTAGTGGTGTATGCGGGAGCCCCAGCTGCCCCTTCGAGAGAGAGTGCTGTTCCTCCCTCTGCACAGCCAGGTGCCTCAGTCACTCTCTTTGCATTGTCTTCGCTCTCTGTAGGCCATCAGGCATACAGCTAGTTCACCAGGCTCCATGCTCCTGATGTGCTCCTCCTGTAGGATGAAAGAGAGAGATATATATGTTAGCACGGGTGCACTAGGAACGTTGATTAAGTCTGAAGGTCCCTTAATGCACCCTGGAGAGTGCTGGCCACCACTTGGACGGCCAGAGATTAGTGCGCTGCATGGCTGCCCAAAATCCACCTGCGCCCCACTCCACCCACTGGATTGCATACTGTGCTCTCAGCTCAGGAGCCGGCATTCTCCTAACCTGCACTGCAAGGCTGCACTGTTAGCTTGAACCATGGGGGAGACTGGTCCAAACCAGGATGCTAACATTGCAGGGGGCTGTGAGCATCTGCAAGCAGTGACTGCTCCGTGGCCAACTTTAGTAAGGAGATTGTACAATGTGCCCAGTCATCCAACTGTTCCACAGTCCACTAAAACACTCATTACTTCGCAGTCTGTGCTCGAGGAGAGAAAACCTCTGAAGCACTTGGTGGCACTTTGATGCCTCTGTGTTGCTTGAGTGGGCAGAGAAGCTAAAGGCCCAACTCCAATCACATCAATGTGGCTGCGCCTGAAGTGTCTCAGCTGCAGAGGAATGGTCACTTTATACAAGGGGTCCCTAATGTGTGGCCGCTTCCCTTGCCCACCAGCCCCCCCCCAACCCCGCACGTGCCTGCGCGCTACTTCAACCACAGGGTAGCCCTTGTCCACACCACCACCCCCCCCCCCACACCCCAAGTTGCCTCAACTGCAGGGCAGTCTTTGCCCCCCGCACCCCCCACCAAAGAGCCTCAATATTGAAGGCGACCCGCGCGAGTGCTGCACAATGTTACTGTGTACTCACCTCCGGGTTCCTATCAAGGTGCAGCCTGCCAAGTGCATGTTTTTTATGTGCTGTTCTGAAATATGTCAGCATGCAATCACGCTTACGTGGGCGGACTTCCAGCGAGGTGGGGGGGCGGTGGGGGCGGGAGACACTTCCAGTGGGCTGGCCTTATAATGATAGGCTGATGTATTACAATGAGGTTCCCGACTGATGATGTAAAACACAGCCCGCCAATGGCAGGCGGAATGGACTTTTGCAAAATGGCTTCACAATGTTGTGAAACTGATTTTTTGCCTTCTCACTGTATTGTCCTCTCACGCCACCAATCACACCCGACACCAGCAGGCATGGAAAATCTTGCCCATTGTGCCTGCAATGCCTGTTAATGTACACCCATAATCAATAATCAGACATATCAGTTAAGTTTTCAGAGCTGAACCTGCCAGACATTGAACCAGATCAAAAGATTCACCAAATAGCAACATCTAATTAAAGTAATGTACAAAATAAGTTATATGTACAAGAGAGAACTTTTCAGGCTAATATGTGCTGTATGTACTGCCTTTCAGTTTAATTATGATTGTACTGACAAAGCAAATAAATTACTAAGGCTAAGCATCCATAATTTGAAATTCTTCTTTGTTCTTCCATCTTGCTCAGATAGGAGACTACATGGTAATTGTAAAAATGAAGAACTCTTGAAGATGATAGTCAACCTTGAGCATTTATTCCAAAACTGATTAATGGAAGAAACATACAATTATGAATAACTTGTACAACTTTCCCTGAATTTCATTAAAATTATCCATTACATTTCCAAAAGCCTTAAGTAAAACAAGTTTGGTATATAGTACATTTCATAGGAACTGCAATCATGTGCGTGTAACAGACTCACATAGCACTTGTGAAAACCACAGATTTTTTACTCAGAATGTCAGATTCAAACTTTTCATTCTCTTGTTATTTGACTTCTGCTTCAACATTCTGCCCTATTGTTGCTATAGCTAAGGCTGTGCTTATGCAGTCTTCTTAGTCTCAGACTGGTTACTCTGGAATTGATTTTCAGTCAGCAATACCTAATTTATTTTATCTGTCTGGAATCTCAATCTTGCAGCGAGGGAAGAGCCAGTTCCAGCTGAGAAAGTTTGAATATTTTGAGTAAGAATGGGAATGTGGGCCTTTCTGACAATATTCTCAAAACTCTGCTAATGGTTGAAAAATGCACAAGCTTGACTGTATATTGTGGTTAAACTCCATGCTACATCAAGTCCAAGGTAGGTTTCACAAAATTGGATTTTGTCAACTTCTGTGAATTTAAGTCTCTAAGCAGTGACACAAAAGTGGCAATATACTTGAAGCCTATCAATCTCTAGATATCTTAAGTTACTATATAACTTTGCATTTTAAGATTAAGAACAGTACATAGGAATTAATACACATCTATTGGGTTTATCATGCCAGGCTCTTTTAGCACTTAGCTTCATCTGATCCCAGAACAATTATAATTAAAGTCAAATCTGTCTAATTATAGTCTCTCTCTGATGAACAAGACACATAAGAACAAGAACTGGGATGATGGATTTTATTTTTGTGAAATTAGTAGTGACCCAGTTAGTATCATTTGCAATTATATTTGACTATTCTTTGCATTTCTGGCAATTGCTCTACATTCATTGCTGATTTTGTGTACATTAAAAGCACTTTTTATTATTTAGCAGGCTGGGGCCAGATTGCCATTGAAGTCTGAGAAAAGATTCAAGTACCAGAAGTGCCTTTTCTCTCCACAGATACTCCTTAACCCGCTGAGTGTTTCCAGCATTTTGAGCCTTTAAAAATATCCTAGCCTTTACAATTAGGTCAACACACAAGGGAGGACATAGAAAATCCAATGGCAGATCTATCGAATCAGATCCGTCTGATCCAAATCTTACGGAAATGTTATGCAATGGGCACAAACTGCACAGATTTCAAGTGTGACTTATCTCGTCATTATAATGGCCAAACCTGTTACGATTATTGTAAAATCAACCAAAAACAGTTATTTCAGCACCCAATGTGTCTGCATGTCAACGTTTACGGTAAGCAAATAGTTATTTTAACTATCTTAGACAAATGCTTTCAATATATCTATGCAAGCGAGCGGTCATCTTCCTGATTAAATCTATCACTGTGGTATGGTTACTTTATCATTAACCACAAGAGGAAGCACTGTAAATTCAAGGAAATTGTTAACGGAGAAATGCGGCATTGAACAACATGCTAGTGTATTCATTGGCCATCTACAGTGCGAAATGTCTGTTAGATATACCTTACAGCAATTAACATGACAGATCCAAAAGGTGTTACTATAATCATCGTTGTTTTTGAGAATGCGTTAGTTTAGCTTCCCCTCCACCTTCATGCGTAATAACCCTTAAAGAATGAACTACGATAGTTGGCAATGTTCCTTCTTTAAACAGACACGTTTTAAAATGCCCAAGATTGAGAAAAGAAAACAACGATTTTTTTTTTCATCAAATTTCCTCCTATTATGTTGCTTTTTTAATGAGGAGTTTTGACTATGGGAGTCTCAATGCACTACTTACTTTACATGGAACCCTGGGCAGTATTTTAATGTCACTGCCCCTTCCACCTACACTGTGGAAAACCTGTACAATTTCATTGGTGCTTTTAACAGGTTACGTCTTTGGCTCCGACTACATTTTAAGGATTGGAGCGATATGCTACAAACAAAATTAGAAAAACAAAGGTCCCTCGTAACATTATAACCAAGTTTTAATTTGGTTGCAAAAAATGATAAATTCATACCTAACCTAACTAACTGGAAAAGAAATTATTTTGAATCAATATTTTCCTGAAAGAAATCAGTAATATACTTGAGGGGGTGGGGCTTGGTCTTTAAGGAACTATGGACAAAAAAACTTATCCAAGAAGACACCATGAATAGTGAAGGCGGCAAACCCCAGCACAGTTCCGTCTTCAGAAGTTCGTGCGTGGGAGTTTTAATGGTTTGTTATTTCTCTGCAAAGCAAATATGAGCTCCGCGTCCCGGGTGTGGAGCTCCGTGTCCGGGGCCCCTGTCAGTTACCGAGCTCCGCGTCCCGGGTGTGGAGCTCCGTGTCCGGGGCCCCTGTCAGTTACCGAACTCCGCGTCCCGGGTGTGGAGCTCCGTGTCTGGGGCCCCTGTCAGTTACCGAGCTCTGCGTCCCGGGTGTGGAGCTCCGTGTCCGGGGCCCCTGTCAGTTACCGAGCTCCGTGTCTGGGGCCCCTGTCAGTTACCGAGCTCCGTGTCCGGGGCCCCTGTCAGTTACCGAGCTCCGTGTCCGGGGCCCCTGTCAGTTACCGAGCTCCGTGTCTGGGGCCCCTGTCAGTTACAGAGCTCCGCGTCCCGGGTGTGGAGCTCCACGTCCGGGGCCCCTGTCAGTTACCGAGCTCCGCGTCCCGGGTGTGGAGCTCCGTGTCTGGGGCCCCTGTCAGTTACCGAGCTCCGCATCCCGGGTGTGGAGCTCCGTGTCTGGGGCCCCTGTCAGTTACCGAGCTCCGTGTCCCAGGCGCGTGGCCGTGGCTGGCGCGCGTGCGCGCGGCTCGGGCCGGGCTCGAGAGGGAGAGAGAGAGAGAGAGCGGGGAGAGGAGGAGGAGGAAGCGGTAATGGCGATGGTCCGGAGTTAGAGTCTACAAAGCAGCGGCCCTGGCACGGAAAGTGCAGATTAACTGCCGGTACTGATACCTATTGATCGCGCTGAGGATCGAGGGAGGGGAGGTTATAGTTTTTTTGCCCCTTAAAGTTGTTGGAAGAGACTT
This sequence comes from Carcharodon carcharias, assembly GCF_017639515.1. Classification (NCBI taxonomy): domain Eukaryota; kingdom Metazoa; phylum Chordata; class Chondrichthyes; order Lamniformes; family Lamnidae; genus Carcharodon; species Carcharodon carcharias. The sequence goes on along the minus strand of NC_054478.1, from coordinate 80,248,191 downwards.
TTGCTCTTTTTTTCTGAAGCCCTGACGGGAGTTGGGCTTCTGGACAAAGTAAACTCTGGGGACAAACCCGTCCCGGTCCCGGCAGTGGCCCTCCCCTGAGGACGGGGGCGGTGGGGGAGCTGGCAGTCCGGGCACAGCCCTATCGCTGGGCTCGGCTGGGCGGGGAGGCGCTGTCTCCCGGCGGGACAGGGCACCGCTGAGTTTGGGGAATGTCTACATGGATTCGGGCCGCCCTGCCCTCAACTTCCCAGTCTTTATTTGTTAATCCTTCCCAGCTTTTCCCTTTCTGCAGATGGAGAGTTTGGAGTCGCTGAAGTAACCGCCGAGGCTCGAGCCGTCGGAGCGGCTTCTCGCCCAGAAGCCGCCTCTCCTCTTCACGCTTTGTTTTGCGGTGAAGGAACCGATGGTAACCTCCGGGGAGCGGGCACATAAACTTTGCCAATAATTTCCATCATATCGCAGTCGCCTAATGGTCGGGGATCTGGTCTAACATGATGAAAGCTGAAGGTAAAGGTGAGAGGACGTTCAGGAGCGCTTCGCCCCATAGGAATGCGTACAAGGCGGATTTTCAGGCTCTGAGGTGCACTTTTGATGGAAGCAAACAGGAAAACATTCCTAAAATGGGTGCCCAAAAAACGAATAGAGAAACTGGACACAGGGAAGAGATGAGAGGAAGGCATTTCGGTAATCGTGTACATAAAATAAAAAATATGTTGTTACAAATGGGCAACACACCCGATGAAATTAATGAAACTAACAAGCCTGATTTACATCCAGTTTCTCAACAGAGTGGAGTTGCCTATAATAATGCCCATAAGTCATATCCAAAAGCATCCAGTTCAGATAAAACGAATAGTGAAGATGGGGATTTGGACAAAACTAGCATGGCTGAAAAATTCTCCGAAACGAGAAAACTTTTTGAGCGTCAAATTGAAGAAAAGGTGTCAGATAAAGTCCCTCATAAAAACGAGAACAAAGTTTCACTTAGTGTTTCATCTGAGAGTAGAAGGAGCGGCTCATCGTCTTCAGAAAGTGGAGGAAGAAAAGTTAAGAGCGACTTAAGTCCCACCACTGATCTGTCCAACAACGATTTGAGAGATCGAAGTAATCTGAAAGCTGCTAGCGATTTAAAACAAAACCAACCTCGCTCATCTCTAAATGCAGGCCCAATTTCTAGACGATTAGAAAACTTTCTAGCGGATAGTGACAGCGATGAAACAAACAAAGACAACAAAACAAAGACCCCTGCAACTGAGTATCGGATTTCTGCAGGGCACCAAATGCCGCCCGGCACTTCATTTATCAGTAAAAGCACGTCCCCTGCAGGAGATGATGAGAAATTGTCTCGTTCGATTTCAGTGAATACACCTAAACAGAAAAGTGAAGATCAGAAAGAAACAGGAATACAGATCTGTAGCAACAATTTTAGGACACGTGAAAGTCACCTTTTGGAAGCAGAAAAATGTCAAAAAGATTCCTTTGGTTTCTCTGAACCACCATCTGCTCATAAAACGGTTCCTTTTAGCAGCAGTGCCTTCAACAGTGAATCAGACAGTCATGTTCCAAATGTGGGTGCAAGCAAAATAGGAGTAGTTCGGGCAGAATTGGTGGAAGTTCAGAATGAATCTTCAGAGAGTGAAATTGAATTGGATGATGTTTTTGTTGAGAGGGAGGTAGAGAAATCAGTGGAACCACTAGCTCAGAACATTAGCCGTGTGGCAGGACAGACACGTGAAACATCCAACATCAAAGAAGACAATGATCAGACGTTTGAAGAGATAATGAGCAAATCAGATGACAGTGTAGGAGAGGAGGAAGATGAGGATATTGAGAACATTGAAGAGGAAGATGGAGATAGTGGAAAGTTGTTTTTAGGCTCAGAGGTTTGTGGGATAGAGAATGCTGCATTTGTAGATGATAAAGACACTGAAGAATCTTTCCAAGAAGAAAATGAAAGCAAGTGTGATGATGAGTACTTGGCTGAAGAGATTAACTATACCCTTGATGATGATTATGAGGAAATATCTGGCCTTTCTGAGGAAGAAGAGCCAAATTCACACAGACAGGTTCATTTCTCTACAGCTCCAATCAAGGTAAGTGTCTTGATTTTCTTCAGTTAAAAAATATTGAAAGAGAAAGAGAGCCTGAATAATTGCAGGAATAAAAAAAATCCCTCTTTTTATCCCAGAATTGCAGACTAGACAGAGATTAGTTTGGAGACCCTTTCTGAAATAAATATCTTCTCTTCTAATTCCCATTTAAATTGAAAACCTATTACTACAAGAAGTTACGAGAGAGTTTAGCAAAGTGTATAGAAATTTTCCAACATCTAGATAAAAGGAATAGAGGTCTATCTTTGGTGCCAGATCTGACATGTAGTTGCTCCATCTCTACACAGGATTCATAGAGCAACCTGACCTCCGCTAGTTTCATGTTTTAATTTCTCACAACCTGACTTTTCTGAGCTTTCCATTTTATTATCTACAATTGTGTATCTTGGACTTGCATTCACTTACAACTAGGCTGAGACCAATCAACTCTATTTCTATCTGGATCCTTCTTGTCAGCAGATTGGGTTTGATATCCTCCCCAGAAATAGAATAATATAACGCTGTGCCATTCTGTTTCTTGAGGTAGTCAAATTTCCACCTGGGGAGGAAAGCCTTCCATCAGCAACTTAATTATAAAAACAGAATATAAGCCGTTATATAACGAACTGAAAATGTAATTTTAAAAAAATCTAATTCTATATCTGATTAAAACATTTTCTGTTTTTGCCCTGTAACCTCATTTCACTTGCAAACTACATTTTATCATGTCTTCCCATGTAAAATGCCATTTAAGATTGTTTAGAATAAAATAAATTTGTTCAGCTCCAGGCTTTCTGAATAGTTAACTATGTGTTAAAGGTTGTTACTGTTGTTAAAGTTGCAGCTGTTGTGTCCAAACTGAGTAAGTAGTTCGGTCTTTTCTCCTGCCTAGCATATGGTGTCCAGTTCTGACTAGTGTAGAGGAGAGCACTGAGGACAAAAGCTTAGTAAACTCGCAGTTTGTTGTTCTCCACCAGGTTGCTGTTGTTCCACACTGCAAGAATTACTTCTATTGGTCACTTCACAGGCAGTCTGTCTTGTGAGATGATGATTTATACCTTGGTGGTCAATGCTTTGTGAAACGTTACTTGGTTGGGCTCAGGAGCCCCACTCTGGCATGGCAGTTTCTGCCAATCTTGCTACAGATGAATGCAGTGGCTGAAAAGATGCAGGATTCACTATTTTCTGTTTTCTCATCCAGCAGAACAGTGTTTCTCTCCACCCCCACTCTTTTCTGATGTTCCATGCACAGTCAGCCTCCAGAAGCCCTGGCCATTGGCGACTGGCTCCCAGTTATCTGTGTCTATGCCTGCTATCTTCATATCTCGCTTGCGGGTGTCCTTGTAGCAGGGGTAAGCATGTCCTGCAGGTGGTGACCCAATGGCCAGTTCACTGTACAGAAGGTCTTTGGGTATACAACTGTCATCCATCCGATAAACATGACCAAGCCATCCCAGACGCTGTTGGCTTTGTAATGAGTATATGCTGATAGAATTAGCATATTCCAGGACCTCTCAGCTGGTGACCTTTTCCCACTAAGAGATACCGAGGATATGTCTGAGACAATGAAGATGGAAACTGTTCAGTCTTTTCTTCTGCCCAGCGTATGGTGTCCAGATCTGACTAGTGTAGAGGAGAGCACTGAGGACAAAAGCTTAGTAAACTTGCAGTTTGTTGTTCTCCATCAGGTTGCTGTTGTTCCGCACTCTTCTTACTCAGTTTGGACACAACAGCTGCAATTTTTGCAATGTGCATGTTGATGTCAGCTTGTGTCATTGCTGGTGACTGTGAAGCCTAGATACGTGAAGCCTTCAACAACCTCCAGTGCCGCATCAATACTGATTGCCAATGCCTTGACCCACGGCATTTGTCGTCTTGATGCCCATGATCAAACCAGTCCTTCACAGGTGTGAGCACCTGTCCATTTTCCGCTGAAGATGTTCCTTGGAATGACATCATTGGTACAGAGCAGTTCTCTGTCTTTGATTTTGTCATCTGCTATCAGTTTATCTACAGATGTCTAATTGCACATAAGAAATGATGGAAAGCTATTCAGATCCAAGACAAAACTCTGCTGTGTCTCTTGGTCAAATGATCATTATGTTACTTGTGGTCGATGTGTTTTGAAACAATTCAACCACCAGGATTGAATATGGCTTCATACCATCAAACTCCCAGTGAATTTTGACGGGAATAGATTTGTGAATTTTGTAGATCGATTTTGAAATTTGTCAAATGAGCTGTATGGTCTTGTTTCTGTGAAACCTTTTTCAGCAATTTTTTAATCAACTGGTTGTGATCTAATATTTGAGATGACTTGGCAGCATATTCACTGTTCAAGCATGTTAATTTAATTTTAATTTTAAAAATAGTTTACTTATCAAAAAACCTTACTACTTTGAAAGTACCACAAGACAGACTAAAATCCAGTTCTGACCATCATTCTTGTTTTTCCTTCCACATCTCAAATTCTTAGAAGAATGAAAACCTATGTAGTTCATCCTTTCCTATTGTATCTGACTGCATATTTTAGAAAGGTTATTAGATACATGTAAAATAATTATTGTACAAAATACAAAGGAAAATAATTAAAAACTACTCAATTTAAACTTCAGCAGCAAAGCTCCTATAAAATTGTGCAGCCATTTGAAAATATTTTCCCACAATTGACATGTGCCAGGCATGTTTTGTAAACAAATGGAGTGAAGGCATTTAAGGTTCATTCAGTGGTTCACCTTGAGACCAAAATGACAGCTGATAAAAAAGGTTGGCATACATAAATAAGGTGGGACTTAGCCCTCAAATTTTTGTTGAGCAATGTTTATGATCCTTTAAAATGTTAGTACTTTTGGGTAATGCATTAGACTTTTTGATTGAAATGTGACACCTTGCAAACTAAAAGTTGTAGATTGAAAATTGTACTTTTCCAAGTAGTTTGTGGAGGTAAATCAATGAGCAGCTCACTGTGTATGTACATGTGTGTATGTACAGATGACATTGGAGAAGTGCCACCAAAATTATTCAGGCCACCTGCAACCAGCGAGCACTTCAGGACATGAACTGTATTGTTAATCATGACAACGAGATTGTGATATGGTTTTAATTTGAACTGTTGTCAGTTTGAGTGAACCATAAGGGTGTTTTAATTAGTGATGCCTTCCTCAGATTGAGGGGTACTTGGATGCTGACATCTATCCTGATGACTGGGTACCCATTGCTACCTTTTTCAGTTTAGTTCTGTCTCAAAAGTCTAGGCTCGAGACTGGATTTTTTTCCCCCCTAACACTTGGGCGCTTCCAGTCAGATCTGTGCATTTTGAGCATTTGTAGTTTGCAGAAATCCCCAGAATCCATTTGTAGTTTTGACTAGAAGCAAAGAGTGTGTCCCCTTGCTCCTTAAATATTTATTTTTTAACAACTTTTCTCAATTACTTGAAAAGAAGTCCATTGAATTATTGAGGCTTTATTTCAAACCATATCAGGTGAAAATATTACCTGCTCTAATTTTATTCTGAGCTGCTTACTTCAGCAACACTTGTAATGACGACACATGATTAGCAACAATGATTGCTTTGATAGCGAAACACAACTGTTTATTTAGAATATTTTCAGTCAAAAGATTTAGAAACTCAAAACATTTTTCTTTTCTGAACTGTTTTGGGGCTCAGGCATGATTTAGTGTATAACCCCCTCCTTAGGACTCTTGCAGCTCTACCTCTCCGCAGTGTTCATAAGCAGACTGCTCCTTGCTCCTAGACTTTTGGATTTTACTCCCCAGTGTGACAAGTTTCCAGGGCCTGGACTTGGAGTTGACATTTTTGCTAGAGTTCTGACTCTGTTAGATGATGGAAGATGCTGTAGTCTAAATATGTGCTCGGTTTCCCGAGATACATCAGTGGAATTTAGTTAATTCCAGTGTTGGAAAGTTTCTGTTAGGCTTTCAGCAATTTTTGTTTTGTTGTGTTTTCGGATTATTGAAAAGAGAAGCCCATGGACAAATTTTAATAGTTGTATTAAGATGAAGTTTTTTTTTAATAGACAATGTGTATGACAGGAAGAGGGAAAACCTCTGAATTATTTACTTTTCAATGAAAAATCAAATTGCCTTCGTCCATTATAGTTTGTGCTTTTTGCAAATTATTTGATTATTTTTGTTCGTTCTTGGGATATGAGTGTTGCTGCAAAGCCAACATTTATTGCCCATCCCTAATTGCCCTTAATCGCTGCAGTCCATGTAATGTAGGTATACCCAGAGTGCTGTTAGGAAAGGATTCCAGGATTTTGACCCAATGACAGTGAAGGAACAGCGATATATTTCAGAGGGAAGCTTGCATGTGATGGTGTTCCCATGCATTTCCTGTCCCTTGTCCTTTTTAGGTAGTAGATGTCATGTGTTTGGACAGTGCTGTTGAAGGAACCTTGACGAATTGCTGCAGTGCATTTTGTAGATACAAACTGGATGATGAATTTGAGTAGGTTTCCAATTAACTTCTATCTCAAACATTCTTTACTTCAGAAAGGATTTATGCTCAGTGACATATATGGGCTGCATCTGCAGCTGTAAAAATAGCACAAAATGCAGTTTTAATGTGTAATTAAGTGACAAATTCAGGGAATTAAGTATGCCTTGAGTTGCAAATCTCCAGAAGTTGTTGGCTGATTTAAGCCGCTCAGTTTACTTCACACAAACGACATTTTGCCCTTAGCCCAGCAAGTTCTTAAAAACAACAGGGAGGCTAACACATTAATTGCCCATTAAATGTGCCACAGAAATGTAAGTCTGGCAATTAGAGCACAAGCACCCTTTTAACAATATGGTAACTGTTAATGGCAACTAATTCATCTCTCTGGCTCAGAATTTGAACAATCTAAATGCTTCAATCTAATTTCTACATGTCAATGATTGGAGACTTTAAAAATGTCATTGTTAAATTTTAGGTTTTTTTTCCTTTCTGTCTCACCTCTCTATCTTAATGCAGTTGTTTCATTCTTTATTTCACTTTCTTTACTTGATTTGACTCTAGTTCACTCTCGTCCTCTGTTGTTCTGTTCTTTCTCAATCCTTAATTTCATTAGTTAAGGAGATATTCTGCTGCTGTTGTTCACTTAAGGTCCCAGATGCCCTGTTGCCCTTAGCACACCATATCAGGCCACATTTCTAGCAAATTACAAAAACGTTTTTGAGCTGAAGGGTGTAGGGAAGAAGTAGTCTCGGCCAAAGGTGCACGAGATGCCCCTTTCCAGTAAGATCTAGCCTAATCTTTTCTCTCCTATCAATTTTTTCTTCACAAATGAGTTGCATTTTGAAAATGTCTTTGGGAAATAGGCTATGAGTAGCTTTAATAAAACAGAAAATGCTGGAAATATTCATTAGGTTTGGTAGCATCTTTGGTGAGAGAAACAGAGTTAACATTTCAGGCTGATTATCTTTTGTTAGATTATCGATCACAATGCTAAATTAATATCTGCAAAATAGGAACACAAGCTAATGTGATTTCTCAGTTACACCCCCCCCAAAAACTCTCACTAAACTGCGTGACTACATGTATAACATCAATATTGCTTCTCATTAGAAGCAGCATCCTTAAAAGAATATGACCTAAAACCCTAGAAAATATCTAGCATAAAATCCTAAAATGTGAAGATTCTCCTGACTCTTGTAAGTTTAATGATGATATCCCTTATGCTTGCTGCTATGATTATCAAAGCCTCGAGGAATTTCAGATCCATATAGCGAGGTATGAGGCTGAATATCAGAATTGTTTGTAATGAAGTTAAGCCATAGCTACAGTTATGTTCTGTCTTTTCTTTACCCCCTTGTTAAGGAAAATATATATTATGTTAATTTGATTATTATGTTAATATTCCATTGTTAGGCCTGTTTATCAGTTGAAAGGATAGATATGTCTATGCTGCAGTATCAGCCGTTAAGAGGGGTGCAAGGATTATGAAGGAATGTTCCATGTGGTGATGGTTTCAAATACAAAGAACACAAATTTATAAATGAGAAGGGAAATCAGGTGGCACTTTGTTTTACACAAACAGTAATAATAAACTTAAAGCATTTAAAATGCTTCAATCTAATTTGATACAAATTGATTCAATAAAGTGTGTTTCAAAAGAGAGAAGTGGTGATGAGTCACGCACATTGTATAGGATCTGTTGAAAAAAGACTGGCTTTTTGAGCTTGGTGACTTTTCCCTATTTTTAAAATTAATGAAATGCCTTTTCCTTTGCTTTTTTCATGTGGAAAAGGCACCTGTTTTTTATTCCCAGTTTGCGTGTGCATTTCATCTACTGCATTTATGACCTACCGTAGGTTGCAGCATATAAGCGAAGCCCGTTTTTTCCAGCCCAAAAAATCCATGTTTTTGCACATTATCATTGTTTAAGTTGACTCCCCTACTTCCTCCCCATCCTCCCTTTTCTCAGCCGTGACTTGCTATGTTTACATTAGCAGTCAGCCATAAATTTTCACTCCACAAATGCATGAAATGGGTGTTCCAACAAAACGGATGAAGTATGAAGCTGGTTTCAAGCTCAAAGTCATAACATTTGCTGATGCATCAAATAACTGTCCTGCAGCGAGGGAATTCGGTGTTGGTGAGAAATTGATGTAAGAATGCAAGAAGAGGGAATCTGCCTGGAAGAAGCTGCTAAAGACACAATGTGCCATGAGAACAGGGCCTGTAAGGCACTGGCCTGATCTTGAGAAGCATGCATCAGAATGGGTCCTCAAAAATTGTCATAATGGTTACATTGTCACCAGAAATGCAATGCATATACATGCATTTAAATGGGCCAAATCAGACCCCGAGGTCAGCAAAGATTTCTGAGCAATACCTAGTTGGGGTAACTGCTTTATAGAATGAAAATATCTAGTGTTCGGCAGAAATCCAAGCTTGCTCAGACTACCAAAAGATCTTTGCCAAACTTACCAGTTTCCAGCAATTCTTCATCAGATATGAACGTAAACATAGGTACCTGTTATGCCACATCGGTAACATGGATGAAATGCTCATGAATTTCGATCTGCCCAGCTACCAAACTGTGGAATGGAAATGTTCGAAAACAGTTCTTGTGAAGACCACCGGACGTGAGAAGTCAAGATTCACAGTTGTGCTATCCTGAACAGCTGATGGAGTGAATTTAAAGCCTATGGTAATTTTCAAATGTAAAACCATGCTGAAAATCAAGTTTCCTGAAGGAGTTTTTGTGCATGCCCATGACTACAAATGGATAAGGATGGAGTGAAATAATGGATTGATAATGTGTGGAACAGGCCATCCAAAGATTGCAGCTTATTGCTGTGGGACATATTCAGATCCCATATAACCAATGAGCTCAAAAGGTGCCTGCGAAGAAAAAACACCTAAATTGCAGTTATGCCAGTGCTCTAACATCTGTAGTTCAACCTTTGATTGTGTGCCGCAACAAACCATTTAAGATGAAGTTGGAGCTGAATGGAATAGGTGGATGGTTGATGTAGGAAAAAACCTTTACAAAGAGTGGAAATATGCGCACCGGCCTGCCTGACATTTTGTGTGGTTTCATCATCAAATTGTAAGATGCTATTAGTGTACAAGTGTCATCAGTTTGTTCACAAATGCAGAGTATCCAATTCGACGTCTGTAGAGGAAACTGATTTGTTGAAGATGGAATGATTATGAAACTGAAAGCGCCACATCTGATCCAGAGTGGGATCCTTATGCTGATGCCATAGCCAAAGTGACTCAGAATGAATTTGATTAATTCTTTGCATTGGATGCCGAAGACAATGAATTTGGTGGGTTTTAAAATGCTTAATTATGGCTAAACCATGCAACATTAATTTATTGCTTTTTTTTCACATTTCAAAATGATGACCACCCACACCAGCGGTTCAGATTTAAACTCAGCTTGTTAGTTGATCCCCATTTTTGTAAGGACTTTCGGAGGTTTCATAGGTCAACTTATACGCTGATCTACGGTACCAAGTTGCAGTGCCAATTGTGGTGTCCTGCTGATTTGGTTTTGTCTGGTATTCCAGTGAGGCCTGGGAAATTTGAATTGTTACAGAAGTTTCAAATTAGTTTTTTCATATCACGAATTGCTGTGTGATTTTAAACCTTTTCCAGTCACATCATGACAGTATTGTTGAGAGTCAGTTGCTTTAGCAGTGAAGCATGCCTTAAGGCTTGCTGTTAAACTTAGGCATGGTCAGCTAATAACAGTTTGAGCTGTAAAATAAAATCTGTACTCTAGGCTAGAAAAGTGCAGGAATAGCACCTGTTCTTTGAGACATTTGGTGGGCCAAATGGTCCGTCATGCATTACAATCTTAGAATAGATCAATTTTTCTTCTACAAGAAGGGGTAAAGAAATAAGAAAAGAATAGAATCATAGAAAGATAGAGTACAGAAAGAGACATTTGATCCATCATGCCTCTGTTAGCTCTTCGAAAGAACTGTCCAATTCATCCAATTCTCCTGACTTATTCAGATAGTCCTGCAAATTTGAGTGTTATCTATTTCAGATTATTTGCTTATTTCAAAAGTAAGCTTAGTGTTTAACCTTCTGAAGAGTTTAGCCAAACATGTTTTTGGCTCCCTGTCCTGTTTTCCTCATTCTCTCCCTTCAAATAACTTGCCCTATCCATTCATGGACATCACCTTGACCTTACTATTTCATGTGATCCTAAATGATTGACCCCTTCCTAATATCCCAAGCAACCCCATTTCCTTTTGCATCCGCTCCTGAAATAAATGTTTCCTCCTTGTTGCTTGCAGCTGCACTTTCAAACACTCTTCTGCCCACCATTTGGCACTCCATTTGACACAACAACTCTACAGCTACTCCCTCACCTTTTCCACAGCTATGTCTCCAATAAACTTTGTTTCCCATACTAGTCATCCCACTAACATCCCTTTTCCCGTGGCATCCAGCTTTTCTGGCAGGTCCGAGGATATGAGGCTTCAGTGTATCTTGTGCACAAACTGGCTTAATCATCTGTCATCAGACCTGACTGGATCACAATAAAGTTTAGTGGGCCTCATTCTTCTCTGGCAAAACTGCCCTCCACTTTGAATTAAAGATAAAAGAACAAATCCATTCCTTTGTTCTCTCCAGACTTTACTATTTCAATTCAATGTTCCCTCTAAGCTATGCAGCAACCTGAAAGTTCCCACACCAGCTGAGCACAAGTCGGCCCCTTTAAGATCCACGTGTGTCCGCCCACTCAAAGGCCCCACGCACTTGAATGAATAGGCTGCGCACAACAAAAAACATATTTAGAGGGAAATGTTGTTCTAATGCTCTCCTGACTGACCTCCCATCTTGCTTTCCCCCAGAAAGTTTAGTTTATTTAAAATTGAACCCACACCATGTCATGCTGTACCCTCACTGAACTAAATTGATGGTCAGTTCCACATTGCTTAAAATTTATAACTTTACTTGTTTTAACTCTTTCCATTGCTTTAGCCCTCCTTCCCTCTGAAATCTCTGTCAATGATATAACCTCTTATCCCCAAGTTCTCTATTTCTCTGACTCTGCCACATTCCCACAGTTCCTTGCACCATTGGCAGCGTTTCTGCAATTTCCTCCCTAAACCTCTACCTTTCCACTTTTATTTTTTAAAGACCTTTCTTAAAATCCACCTCTTTGGCACCCGCCAAATATATCCCTCTTTGCCTCACTGTTCATTTTGCCCTTGCACTTTTGAGATATCTTGATTTTTTTTCTACATTTAAATAATGTTTTTGTAATTGTTCTTTCTGGTATGGCAGTAATGAGTTTACTATTTTGGACCTTTGTTCTGCTTTAAAATAAGCATTTGATTTCAATAATTATTTATCAGTAGATAATAAAGATGGAGAGTTCATTTTTTGAAGTTTCTACTCTTTATTGGTGTTGCATAAACTTGATTTGATCTCCATTTTTCTAGGATCTTTCAAGTTGTAAAAATATGGTCCAACACAAGTTTTAAAAATAAAGTTTGTCTGAGAAGTAATCCCTCTTCTGCCTCCAGCATTTTTTTGTATGTGCGTGTGCATCTGTCTTGAACCTCTACTTCATTAATATTTTTGCGACCTATCTCCCCTCATTGCTAGTATGCTGCAAAATACCATTTCTATTTTTCAATGTGTTGAAATCATGGCTGAAATTTGGAGAGGCAAAACTTAAACTGCTCGCCTCCCCTCTTTTTAAAACTTTTTTCATGATCTTTACGCTTTCAAAACATGGGCTTGGAATCAACTATTTACCTCATCTGCACTTTATTCAAAACTGGTGATTTGCGTGACAGACTGGGTCCTGTAGCTTGGTGTCACTTTTTTAAAAATTGGCATCTTTTATTTTTCAACTCTGATTGCTTACTGCATTCTTATGTTGCCTTTTTAAACATGTTTGGCTTTGCTTTTTTTGTTTTTATTATGATATCCTGCTTTAATCTTTTTTTATTATTTTGTCTTGTGAATGCTGCTTGTGCACTGTAGAGAATTATAATGTGATCAGTCTTAAAAGGTAGTGTAATTTACTCAGTATAAAAGCTGGAACAAGGCAGAACTACAAAGTATACTATCCAGAATGATCTTTGCTTAACAATGGCAAGCAGTAGGCTGCTTTTTGAACCCTTGGGCGTGCAAATTTCTATAATGTTTTTGGAAAGAATACTTCAGAAGTATTTTCCTCTTAACATGCAAACTGATGGAGGTGAGGTATGGAGCAGGAGTACGGTTTCCCTGGACTTAATCATGTTGCATTAGATGCTGCAGGAAAATTGGGCAATAGATGAATCAGTGTGTAGGGTGGTGAATACACAAACCAATATATGCAACTGGCCACTTAAAGACCATGTTGGGCCACCAAGTTGTTTGGTACTGTGGGACATAAAATAAAATGTTAATTTCTACGCACAATAAAAGCAAATATAAATCAAGTTCATAGTTCAGTATATAAATTATTTTAGACGTATAGGGGTTTGTCATTTTCATTTTTTGAGATATCATTTTCAACTGTAATGGACCTGTATTTCATATACAAGGCACGGTTGTCCTTCCAAACCTGAGTTTGAATGAAGCTGGGCTTTCCATTGTAAATAGTACTTGCACCTTTTGCATTTTGGATATAAAAGGCTATTGTTCAAATTAAGTCTCCATGGTAACTTTCTTAAGAATGCTGAAAGGACTTTATATCTGGGCCACACAAGCTCTATTACTGCATGCAAATCATTGAAAATGCTTGATTTTGCTGTGTGCTATTACAGTAATTTCTAGCATACTGTACAAAGATGTACGTACAATGTGTCCTATGTACTGTAGCCCTTGGAAGGAGTTTACATTTTGTTTACTTTTGTTTAAATAGCTTAAGCTTACTAATCATTCATAATGCATTTATTTTTTAACTGCAAAACGTTGTCAATTGTTTAACCAAATCTAAGAAAGTATTTAAGATCTGGTTATGAAAGAAAATATTAATTTCTAGTGTTATTACAAACCGGCAAGGATCAATTTAATAGATTTAATAATTGGTGTGAATTTTGCTGAAGTTTTTTATTTCATGCATGAGAAAAAGATTGCCCACAGAATTGTTCAGTTTGCACCAGCCAGCAATTTGATGTTTGCCTGAAACAACGGGATCAAGAATTTTCCAATAGTTAATACGGGTTCATGATAAATTAAAACTTCTGATTTAATATATAATGTTGGGAATCGCACACCAAGGTTTGTATGTAGAGAGAGGGGTTTTGTCTGTGGATGATAGCTAACTTGAGGAAGATAAATATAAACTTATGTGGGGTGGGGAGAGGGATGGTGTGCAGAGGGACCTGAAATTAAAGCAGAAAATGTTGAAAATGCAAAGCAGGTTGTTCAGCATCTTTAGGCCTGGACGATGAAAGAACAGCACTTGCCATTCACCTTGTTAACAGCTGCCCACAAAGTTTTGATGGGCTTTAGAGCACAGACTTCCTGTCATCAGATGTCTGTTTCAGCACAGTGCCATCTTCAGGGGATTTGTAGCATTTAGAAATAGGGTAAGAATCAACAGGGCTCTTGAAGAATCTTTACTTGAGACATGTAGAGTCCAAACCAGGAAGTATAAAGGGAGAAATATAAATGACATTTAAAAATGTAAAGAAAGTGAAGTGTTGTAAAATACAGATGGGATTAAGGGAGATCGAGAAAGGAGAAAAACAGTTTTTTTTAAAAGAAACTTCGTAGATATAATTTTCTTCTAAGGGAATGAGGCTTCATATTAATAGTCACCAAAAGGAGCTCATGGATTGAATGACTTTGAAGCTGCTTTAACAGAGCAGCAGGAACTTATTAAATTATGAGAACATCTCAGGAACAAAATAACATGCAAATAGTTTAATAATGAAATTATGATGAAAACACAGGAAAGATATGAAAAAAGTAGTCATTTGGTAGTACGGAGTTTGAGTATTGCTGAAGAAAGAGACACGCTGTGTCAGCTTTTTGTTTTGCACTCATCAGGGCACATCGCAAGATTACCAGCAGTAAAGGGAACAACAGTTTATACTGAATGAGAACAGTGTGTCGATTGGTTGGCAAGTGGACTCTGATAGAGGTGTTGCCATGGAGAATGCAGCAGGGTTAGCTGCCAAGCTTTTGTTCACATTCAAATCAGGCAGGTCGACTCGGGTCAAGGCATTGCCATGGGGAATGAGTCAGGGAATGGCTGTCCCCCAGGCTCTTGTTTAGTTGAAAAAGGTGCAATGGTTGGGCATGTCTCTTCAAAGGACAGGGTCCTGTGAATGTATGTAGCTTCTAACATGTGTAAGTGAGCCACACTGGGCCTGACAGATGATCTTAAGTTGGTTTTCAGTATCGTTCTTAGCACAATCAGGATTGTTTAGCAAGTATTGTTCACTCACGGAATCACATCTAATGTTGGGCACTGTTTTGAGTTTTGCGAACTCAGGCTGGTTGGATACGGTCAGTACTTTGCCTGTTGTGAATAGCCAAAGGTACATGCTGTTTGATATGATCTACCAGTCATTAGGATGTATGGCCTACATTACTGGCATCACACTGACACTGAAATTCATATATCACATTCCTCATTTGTGTGATAAATTGAACATCTTTTTGGCTTGACAGCAGCATCCTTTTGGTGGAGATCATTGTTAGCCACATATTGCGCAAACTTGTGAATGGGCCTAAGGCTACCACTTTTGGTCCTGAAAAGTACTCAGTCTACCTCAGATTACACTGGAAGGCTAAGCGCTCTCGAAAATTTGAGCAACAGGTAAAGCTAGCTGTTTCACACTCTTACTATACAGTAGCAACACGTGTGGTACTCTCCACTAACAGGATGCTGCCTTCAAGCCAAAAAGATGTTCTACCTATCTCACAAATGAGTCGTGGTGTATGAATGGGGCCCTGTTCTTCACCGACAGAAGGAGCATGTCCACTCATTGCACTTGTTTCAACAAAATAAAAGCTTGGAGAACAGCCATTTCCTGGTTCATTCCCCATGGCAATGCCTTGAGCAATCAGAGGCGACCTACCTGGTTTGATTTTGAGCAAAAGCTTGGCACTTAACTGTTCCCTGCTGCATTCTCCATGGCAATGCCTCTACCAATCAGAGTCCACTTGTCAACCAATCAGCACAGTCTTCTCATGCAGTATAAGTTGTTCCCTGTACTGTTGGCAATCTTGTGGTCTATACTGATGAATGAAAGACAAAAAGCTTAGCAAGTTTCTTTTTTCAGCAAAATACAAAAACAATAAATTATTAGAAGTACATAATCGGTCAGTTAGACCTGAAAAGAAAAAACTGACTATCTGTGGTGTTGAACGCCTGCTGAAGCTGTATTTTGTAGTGTCCACACCCAAATGTGCATCCCCAGAAGTCTCAGTTGAAAAGAAATGGGTGCAGTTAAGGTGTAAAGTTACTAAAAATAGAACTTGCATTTATATAACATCTTTCACAGCTTCAGGCTATTCCAAAAGTGTTTGAGAGCCAATTTGGTACTTTTGAAATATACCAGGTATTGTTATGTAGGGAAATAGAGCACCCAATTTGTGACAGCAAGGGTAGCAATGAGATAAATTGGTGGTATTGATTTTAAAGTTAGCTAAGATATTGGGAGAATGTTCCCCTGTTGTTCAAATAGTGCCATGGGATCTTCACCCATCTGAGAGAATAAATAGGTCATGTTTTATCCAAAAGTCACACCCCTTCTGAAGTCCTGCATACAGTTTTGGGACAAGGCAGGAAGGGTGTATTGGTCTTAGGGTACTGTGCATATTCACATAATGTAACCTTTTAGGCACCTGTATTGTTATGGAATCAGGCTGCATAAACATGGTTTGGATTCCCTATAGTTTAGAAGGCATGGAGCGATCTAATCAAGGTGTTTTAAAACGTTAAAAGGATTCAATAGGATAGGTCCAGAGGAATTATTTCCTCCGGTGGGGGAATCCAAAACAAGGGAACATTATGTTAAAATTAGAGCTAAACAAGTTAGGAGTCAAACTGAGAAATACTTTTATGCAAAGGACATGGAAATCTGGAACACTGTCTCCCAAAGGTTTGTGGATATTGTTCAATTGAAACATGAGATTAATGCATTTTTGGTAGGTACAGTTAACAAGGGATTTGGAATAAAGGTGGCTGAATAGAGTTGAGGTACTGATTAACTATGATCTGACTGAATGGTTGCACAGGTGAGAGAGGCTGAATGACCTGTTGCTGTGTTCCTATGTTCTTTTGAGAATGCTACCAAATGAGTCAAGGCTGACTGATAAGCTTGTGCTAATCCTATAGTGCATAGAAGAAAGGTAAGGTTCTGTTCCTGATGATTGTGTTGAGTTTGGTTGGAGGATAGAGAGTTGGGATTGTGAATGAAAGAAGAGCCAAAAGGACTTTAGGACAGAACAGAGGTAGTGAATCAATTTCCATTTGATAGTTTAGAAGAAATACACTGATCAGTAATATGGCATTCAACATTGGAGGAAGTACTCTTACACTGCTGTGTCACATGGAGTGTTTGGGTCCAGGATAATGCAGATCACTGAGCCCATGAATAATTTGAGTGTTTGAAATATCTGTTTCACTTTTCTGTCTCTCTTTAACAGTGTTTCATCTCTGAAGAAGGATCTCATAATAAAATGTTTTGTCTTCATCTATCTTTTGTCTTAGCATTTTCAGTTTTTACTCTTTAAATCATTGTGATTTTCTTTCAAAATCCAATATTATCTTCTAGCCTAGCAACGCATCTGTTCAGTTGGAAAGGTGTATGATCCAATCATGCCTCTTTATACCCTACCAAGGAACGCGCTTGATCAATCTGAGAAGACTTTTGGACCATCTATCTACCACTTGACCAGGTTAAGATTGGTGAATCTCTCACCTAATCTGCATGGCTGCCAATAGTAAGCCTTTAGTTTTGGTTTTCTAGATGGACATGTACTTTAGGTCTGTAGTTGCTGGCATTCCAAACATTGGTCATTCAACTATTAGTTGTCTTTTTTTGGAAAACCTTTGCAGAACAATGCAATTTATCATTGGCACTCCTCAATTTGATTGCTAATGTGCAAAATGTGCTGGTGAAAGGGTATTACTTTCTGATTTATATTAAGCTATAGTAAAGCACTGTAGGAAATTTAGAAACCAGGAAAGACCAGTTTGGTCCAGTATATTTTAGTTGACTTCTGCCTCCCTATCACAAGCCATTATATCTTATTTTCTTAATTTGAAGTTGTTCAGTACACGTCTCTTGATATTTCATATTTTGGGTTCTAAATTCTGCTTTGCTGTATTATTTATGTTGCTTACTTCAAATTAGTGGACTTCTTTACTACTATTAATGATTTCAAATTATTAGGAGTAGATAGATTAATAAGTTATGCCACTTAATTCTGAATCTGCCATAAGTCTGAAAACTTTGAAATTATTTTTAATCCCTTCCATAATTTTGGGGGAGAAGATGGTTGGATCACCAAACTCCATATAAATTTGCCAAAATTGTACAGATTTACTAGGAGCTTGTTGGTAGCTGCACTGACTAGTTTTACTTTTGAACAATGGACTGGAACTTTCGTTCTAGTTTTGATTCAAACTGTCCAACATTGTAAAGTGCACTTGTATTATATTGTTCCTCTAATTTCTCCCCTGCATCCTGCTCTCTAATTTGCCCTAAACTTAGTTTTATTACAAAGGAAAATCAATTGTCAGTTTAGAAACTTGCATAAATGGCAACACACAAAAAGGATATTATTGAAAGTGACAAATAACATGAATGGTAAAACATACAAGAATTGCACTGAAGCCATGGATACTTGCAAATTGCGAGCTATGGACAATTCTCGATGTACCAAAACCTTTTGCAGCTTAAAATCCTGCTGCTGTATCTGGCACTTTTGGGTGGTGTTCTTCTTGCAGTTTGCTTCCTGTTGTGCCACCAAATTCTTGAAGTCAGTGTACTTAGACCAGTGTGAGGCGGTGGCAGATTTTGTGGAATGGGAACTTCTTTATCCAACATACATTAAGATAGAGAAACTGCTCTGTCTCAGGAGTTGAATGTTTTCATGGCTCTCTCCCAGAGACCGAGCGTATTCTTTGCCACTATGAATACTGACTAGTACATAAAATGCCCATTTTGAAAATAAGAACCGGTATCTGTAATTTATAGCTGTCACTGCACTTTTCCAGGTAAATTCTTTCTCGCCTCCTTCCCCTTTCCCCTTCTGCCCATAACATCTGTTCCATGACTCCTTTAAGAGAAAATATACCCCACTGGTATAATTACAAAAGCAGCTGAGGGTGACCACTTGTTTGGTCTCCTGACCATCTAAGAACTTTTTGGAAGATATATCTGGCACGCTGATGGATTAAAAAAAGTAACAGAATTTACTTTATAATTCAATATCTGCCTACTTCTGATAATTTCCATTTATTTTTAGCATAAAATTGAGTTACCTTTAATTTGAAATAATCATTGTAAATAATACAGTAAATTGGGAATTTAGAGTTCAAAAATCATGGATATCAGATTTGAGCTAAGCAATTTCAAATTGATAAAAGTACGCTCAAGATGGCTGCTAGTCATCAAATCAGAGATTGACGTTTCATCTGGATTCTAATCACAGAGCTTGAATTCAGTTCAAAGCTTCAGTACAAATTGGGCCTGGATCTTGGCTGATTGGATCTGAGGTAGCTGAAACATTTCCTTTCAGATAGTAGATATTTATTGGAGAGTCTCAGATGAGACATTAAACCGAGGTCCTTTCTGCCTGTTCAAGTGGACATAAAAGTTCCCATGGCATTATTTCAAAGAGCAGGGGAGTTATCACCGGTTTCCTGGCCAATGTTTATCTCTCAATCAACATCAGGAAAAAGCAAGATTATTTGGTATTACCACATTGTTAACCGCATTCATAAAATTTTGGCAGAATACAGATGTTAGCCTGTGATGACAACACAACTAAAACAGAGGCAGGAACAATTTATACCCCATCCTCTAGATTTCTTTGCTTTTCTTCCTTGTATGAGTCTTTAACTTGTGATCTGGTTCACATTGTGGATTCCATAACTTGCAATACCGAATGCTTTTACTAGTTTGTATTTTCTGCCACTAATTTTTTTAATGTGTCTTTTGAGCAGTTGCTGTTTACTTAGTGGATAATCTGTTCCTAAGATTTGCTTTCAAGAAAGGGGGAACCACATTCCAAATGCCTTAAGCCATAGTGGCTAATTTCCAATTTTAATAATGAGCGTAATAGTCTGACTAATGAGGAAATTCTCACCGCTGCAATTATCCAAATACTGAATTATGCAGGAATAATGTAAGATTGAGCATTTTAAACTACATGTGCATTGAGTGTTGCAAATTTGTTTTTGAATTATTTTTAAAACCAGGGATAATTTGCATTTATTCTGATGGCAATCATACAAAACACACACCGCTCCGTAGAAAAATAAAAGTCCTTCTCTCCTAATTGTTCTTGGTCCATAATTTCCACAAAGCCATCATGTAATTGCATTGTGTTGTAAATGCTTTATATTTTAGATCATGCAGCATTCTTCCAGAGTCGGTTAATCCCTGCAAAGTACAGTCATTGTTGGCTTAGTAACATTAAAAGAGAAACTAAAATTGTTAAATGTGTTATATAAATAAGATAAGCTGAGAGATAACTGCCTAGATTTATTTGGTGTGTTGTAATGCATTGGGTTCTATCATGCATCCTCTATAAATATACCTAAGATCTAAGAAGAACCTTGTGGTCCTAAGAATTTTTATTTCTGTTTGCTGTAGTAAAATATGCATTTCATATTTTTCCCCACCAATAAACATCATTAGTTAAGGATACTCTAAAACTGTCATGGTATACTGCAAAATATGTATTGGCTTTTAACAAAAGCTTGTGAAAATGGCAAACGTGAAAAAGTGAGGTATTTTATCCTCTAGTGAATGGTGATCTATTCCTACATCCGCAAGATGCTATCAGCTAGCTGAACTGTCATTGAGAGGATGATTGGTCAGGGTCTGCACCTGAACTAGTGGCACCCTTTGGTCAGACGTTATGAAATATGCGACAGCAATCTGGCAAGGCTATGATTGATTTTTCTCTTATTCCAGAGGAAGGTGCAATGCCGTCCACCTTTCATTTCTCTGTGTGGTGAGGTTCAAATTGGAAGCAGAATGGCTTCAGATTTAATCTGTATTTTCCCATTTGCTGTGTCACTACATGTTGATATTCAATCATGCTGGTGGGATTGCCTTCAATTGAAATGCACATAGAGTGGCTATGTAAAGCAATAATTCTGATGCCACTATATTGATAACTATACAGTACCTACTGGCGGGAGTATAGAATTTTGTCTGTAACTACATTAAAGTTAAATCTTTAACTATGAAGTAGGAGTAGGCCATACAGCTTCTTAAGCCTGCTCTGACATTCAATAAGATTGTGGCTGATCTTTAACCTCAAGTTCACTTTGCTCTGCTCCTTGTTTCCCTTGATTTCCCTAGAGACCAAAAATCTATCTGCTTTACCCTCAAATGTACTCAACAACTGAGCATCCTCAGCCTGCTGGGATAGAGCATTTCAAAGATTCACAATTTTCTGTGTGAAGAAATTCTTCATCACTGCAGTTTTACATGATCAACCCTTTATTTTGAGACTCTGTCCCTAATTTTAGACTCTTCAGCCAGGGTAAATAAGCTCTCGGGATCTACCTCATAAAACCCCCTCAGAATCTTAAGTTTCAATGAGATCACATCTCCTCTTAACTCCAGAGAATATAGGCCCATTCTACTCAACCTCTCATAGGACAACCCTCTCTTCCCAGGAATCAACCTAGTGAAGCTTTGCAGCACCACCTCGTAGGTAAGTATTTCCTTCCTTTAGATAAGGAACCCAAACCACACACAGTACTCCAGGTCTGGTCTTGCCAAAGCCCTGTATAATTGCAGCAAGGCTTCCTTAATCTTACACTCCAATCCCAATGCAATGAAGGCCAACATTTACTTTCATAATTTACTTGCTCTATCAATATGTTAACTTTGTTTCTTATGAGTGCACACATATCACTATGAACATTAACATATTAAGAAGTTTCTCACCATTTAAAAAATATTCCGCTTTTCTATTTTTTCCCTACTTCACATTATCGATGTTATACATTTCTCACCTTACTGCCCACTCATTTAACCTGTCTACTTCCCGTAGCAGCCTCTTTGTTTCTTTCTAACAACTTACTGTCCCACCTAGTTTTGCGCCGTCAGCAAACTTGGATACATTACCCTCGGTACCTCATCTAAATCAGTAATATAGATTGTAAATAACAGAGGCCCCAGCATGAATCCTTGCAGCACCCCACTGGGTTGCAGTCAGCCAACTTTAAAATGCCCATTCATCCCTACTCTTTGCCTTTTATCTGTTAACTAAACCTCTACCCATGTGAATATGTTTCCGTCCAACCCCCTGGCCTTTATCTTGTGTAATAACCCTTTTTATGGCACTGTTTTGAGACAGCCTTTGGTAAAGCTGTTATTTAAAAATCCCAGAGGGAAACTTTAAACAGTTGTCATAGCCTATATTTTTAAGTGGTATGTTTGAGATGCAACTCTAAATTCAAGAATCAGACCACCAGTTCCGGAGAGGTTTTATGTTAAACTAAATGAAACATTTTATTAATTTACACAAGTTAAATATATACACATGGCTACAAGTTACTACTATCATAACTTTTAACAAATTCCCAAACTAATCTCCATTAATGCAACAGCAACCCATAGACTTAACCAGATACCAGGCAATGCATTTTCACCTTATGAATTCAAAATGAGGCTCTTTTCACTTTGGTTCCTGTGGAGACAGTTGTAGGCTTACAGCTACTTTGATCTTACATTGCCTCTGCCTGCATACACGAAAACTGCTGAAGTTACACCTAGCACAGCTCATTGAATGTAAATTCTCATTGTATCACTAGCTTCTTCTAACAATAAAACCCCTTTCATAGTACCAATTGTATTAGTAATATAAACATATTACTTGGTCTCTGCTAGCTAGATGCCAGATTTCACTCAATGTCCTTGAATGCTCTATTCAAAAAATGCAAATGCACTCTACCTCTCTGTTTACATCTCAAAATTAGTGCACATCAAAACACCCAGACTAGCTGTAATCCAATTAAGACACACCCAACAGACTAAACCTCTATTTTAAAAGAAAAATATTTTCCAATAATATATACATTAATAGCTTCATGACATCGCCTTTTCGAAAAGTGAACCGTCATAATTCTAAAAGACGGCTTCATTTTAATAACCCATCTCACACTACTTCTTATACTTATTACACTATTACATTAACAGATTCATGCATTAACATAATATATATATATACACAAGTCCTTGGTATCAACAGAAATCACTCCAGTTCATTGCCTAGGTTTTTTTAAAAGATGTCCCATTTTCCTTTACGCTTCACTTCTTAATAACGCATCTGCGAACAGATTTTCTCTTCCAGCAGTATGTATAATCCATAGATTAAATGGTTGTACTAATAGACTCCATCTGAACAGCCTTGCACTTTTGTCTTGAAATTTATCCAAAAACTTCTAAGGATTGTGGTCTGTATAAACAATAGTTTCTGAATTGTTTGCAGCATAAATTTCAAAATGCTGCAATGCTAACACCAAACTCAAAGTCTCTTTTTCAATTGTTGAATATCTTCCCTGTTGTACATTCAACATCCGTGAAAAATACTCTATCGGTTGTTCAATTCCAGTGTCATCATCTTGTAACAGTACAGCCCCAATGCCTATCTTGCATGTGTCAATGGCCAACTTGAATTGCTTGGCATAATTGGGTACTGCCAAAACTGGTTTAGTAGTTAATACAGTTTTCAAACTATCGAATGACTTCTGACAGTCCAGTGTCCACTGAAACTCCTTGTTCCCTTTCAGTAGTTCAGCCATTAGAGCAACCATTTGGCTAAAATTTGGTACAAATTTCCAAAAATCTCAAAACTTGTTTTGTTGTAGGCACTGGGAAATCCACGATAGCCTTGACCTTCACATCTCTCAGAGCCACCTTACCATGTCCAATGGTATGCCCTAGAGACGTAACTTGCACTTTTGCAAATTCATTTCTGTCCAGGTTCATCACCAAATTAGCTTCTTATAGTCTGGGTGCTGTAAATGCTCCTCCCACATCTGACAACACAATTAAATCATCAATATAAACCGCACAATTGCTTAAACCTGCAATTACTTTTTGTTAGCCTTTGAAATGTCGCAGGTGCATTCTTCACACTAAATGGCATGACTTTAAACTGATATAGTCCACTTGGCGTTACAAAAGCTGATATCTTCTTTGCTCTCTCCGGCAATGGTACCTGCCAATATCCTTTTAGCAAGTCAATCTTTGTGATAAATTTTGATTGTCCCACTTTCTCAATGCAATCTTCCAACTGTGGTATGGGCTACGAATCCGCTTTTGTCACCGCATTCACCTTTCGATAGTCCACACACATACTCTTTGTGTTCCATCAGGTTTCGGTACCAGTATAATAGGCGAACTCCACTTACTGCAAGTAGATTCAATTATATCATTTTGAAGCATGAAATCAATTTCTTTTTGTACTTGTGATAACTTTGCCGGGTTTAATCTCTCAGGATGTTACCTTATTGAAGATAATATTTCTATACATGCATCATGCATAGCTAAATTTGTCCTTCCCAGCTTATTTCCACAAATAGGTTTGTGTGACTGCAATAGCTTTTCCAAATCACTTTGACACTTGCTTGGAAGGTAATTCAATGTTTCATTTCAATTTTCAAGCACCCCCTATTATCCAATCGAAAATCAATTGCAGAGCCCTGCACTACTACTTTCTCATCACCCACCATCATTAATACCTCATTTTGTTCCTCTTCCCTGTCAAAGTGCTTTTTAAGCATATTTACATGACACACCCTCTGCTTTTTTCTTCTATCTGGAGTATTCATTAAATAATTTACTTCACTCGGTTTCTTTTCAATCCTGTAAGGCTCACTAAATCTTGCATTTAATGAATCATGTGGTAGTGGTAACAAAACTAGTACTTTCTCCACAGAAACAAAACTGCGAGTTTTAGCATTCTTACCTGCTTTCACTTTCATCACTTGCTGTGATATCTTTAAACGTTCCCTAACCAGTTCACATGCTCTGTTCAATCTTTCCCTGAAATTTGATACGTAATCCAGGAGAATTGTTTCTGAATTTTGATCCATCAATTTCTCATGAATCAATTTCAGTGGTCCCTTCACTTCATGAAAATAAGCTAGTTCAAAAGTGCTAAAACCAGTCGATGCATTAGGAGTGTCTCTAATAGCAGATAACAAAAAAGGAATTCCTGTATCCCAATCCTGTGCATAATCCTAACAATATGCTCTTATCATAGTTTTAAAGTTTGATGCCATGTTTCTAAAGCTCCTTGCGATTCCGGATGATAAGCTGTTGACTTGTTGTTTTATCCCCAAACTGTTCATTACTTCCTTAAACAGCTGTGACATGAAATTTGACCCCTGATCTGATTGTATTTCCTTAGGTAAATCATACCTTGTAAAAAAATTTATTTAGCTCCTCCACCATCTTCTTAGTTGTAATATTTCTTAAAGGTATCGCTTCAGGAAACCTGGTAGATGCATCCATTATTGTCAATAAATACTGATTTCAACTATTAGTCTTAGGGAGGGGTTCTACATAATCAATCATGACCCTGTTCTTCAAATGGTTCTTCAAATACTGGTTTTGGGATTAAAAGTGCCAGCTTAATCACTGCTTGTACTTTTCCTATCGTTTGACATGTATAACAGGTTCTACAGAATTTGACTACACCCCTATGCAATCCTGGCCAAAAAAACCTCTAACTTTTCCTGTGTTTTCCTAATTCCTAAATGTCCCCCCATTGGAATTTCATGAGCAATCCTCAGAATCTCAATTCTATATCCTAATGGGATAACAATCTGATGCACCTCCCTCCAGCTTTCGTTTGCTGAGACATGATCCGACTGCCACTTCCTCATCAAAATACCTTCCCAAAGATAATAACATACTGGAATACATTTTGCTTTGGTTTCTAAATAAGCTTTCTGATTTAACTGTTTTAATTGCAAATCATTTTTCTGTAACTCCACCAACCTCCTTGAGTTAAACACTTCAACTGAACTATCCTGCATTCCTTCCTCTTGAACAATGTTATCAAATACAGTATTACCTGGAAAAACTCAGCAGGTCTGGCAGCATCGGCGGAGAAGAAAAGAGTTGACGTTTCAAACCAGTTCTGTGGAAGGGTCATGAGGACTCAAAACGTCAACTCTTTTCTTCTCCGCCGATGCTGCCAGACCTGCTGAGTTTTTCCAGGTAATTCTGTTTTTGTTTTGGATTTCCAGCATTCGCAGTTTTTTGTTTTTATCAAATACAGTGCCAGTTAATTGGATTTCAACACCCTCTTCTTGCCTTTGAACTGCCTGTTTGCTTATCTTGTTCTTTCCATTGAGCCTTTGATCTCATTACAACACAATTGGGAAACAATCCAAGATGTTCCTCTGTTGAAAACGCTTCTACAGGCTGCTCAACTACCATAGCCATCACCCACTTTTGCGATCCAGCTATATCATTACCCAGAATAAATTGAACCCCTGTAATGGGCAATTTTTCCACCACTCTATAACTTCACCAGTCTTCCACTTGCTCTTTAAATTTACCTTCCACAATGGAATAGACTTAGCATCTCCATGAACCCCTTTTATTATTACCTTCTCCTGCAATACACCCTTTGAGCAAATATCACTATCCCATAACATTAAGGTTTGACTAGCCCTTGTGTCTCTTAAAATTTTAACATCATTACCTACTTCACCCTGTACACCCTTCACACACAAAGTCTTTAAACATTTCTATAACCTGCTCCTCAGAATTCACTTGAGTAAACTGTGAACACATTCCCACTTCTTTACCTTTCACTGATTCTCCCTGTCTCACCTGGACACAAACCACTGGTTTCTCCTGTGCCTGAACCTCAGAACCCAAGGTACTTTTACTTCCAGAGCTTTTCTGTACCCCAACAATTCCAACAGATTTTTCTGAAATCTCCAACACACTGACTTTGTGTGCCCAACTTTATTACAACGAAATCACCTCAATTTTCAAATGTCACTTCTACCTTCAGCACCTTCCTTTTTATTCTGAGAAAAAAAACTTCCTGATAACTTCCAGCTACTCCTCTTCCCTGACTGCCTACCTTCCTTTCACCTTTCCACTTTTTATCCTTTTCCAATTTGAAAGAATGACAAAAAAAAGATTTAGCTCTATGAACTAACTCATAATCATCAGCTGTCTCTGCTGCTTGTCTTACAGAATCAACCCTCTGTTCCTCAACATGAGTTCTCACTGCCAAAGGGATTGAGTCTTTAAATTCTTTGAAAAGAATTACTTCCCTAAGAGCTGCATAGATTGTTTCTATTTTTAACGCCCGCATCCACCGGTCAAAATTACTTGGTTTTACACTTTCAGACTCAGTATAAGTTTGCCCAGGCTGTTTTCTCATATTCCTAAATTTCTGCCTGAATGCTTCAGGAACCAACTCATGTGCAATCAAAATAGCTTTTCTTCACCACATCATAATTCACCGACATTTTTCTGATAGTGAAGCATATAACTCAAGCGCCCTACCAAACAACTTAGACTGTAATAATAATGTCCAGTTTTCCTATGGCCATTTCATCTGTTTAGCTAGCTTCTCAAATTAAATAAAGAATGCTTCAATATCTTTTTCCTCAAACTTTGGAAGAGCTTGTACAAATTTAAACATCTCCCTAATGGATTCTACTCTAGAGTTAAATCCTTCCTCACCTACTGGCATCTTTTTTAACTGCCAACCTTTTCAGTTGGGATTCATTTTCTCTCTCTTTCTCTCTCTCTTTCCTCCTCCTCTATCTTCACAATTTCTAATTCCCTTTTAAAAGCCATTTTTTTGCCCTTTGCTTCTAATTCAAGCTTTTTCATTTGCAACTGAAGTCTCACTACCTCTAGCTATGACTCTCTAGTGTCAAGTTTCATTTCCAACTGTAGATGCTGTGTTATACTTTTAATTATAGATGATTTCCTAGCCCCCGCAGGTAACCCCAATTTTACCTTATCTGCCAACTCTGTTAACTTTTGGTTATTTTTCCCAACTCACTCAGAGTTAGCTCTTCTGCTGCCAGACAAGTCTTAGCAATTGCCAAAGCCATCTTGCGGTCTTACCACTTCTAAAATACCCCACCAACTCCTGAATTCAAAGTGCTTATCATATTCGTACCCTTAAGATTGACCAATTCCAAACCAATCAAGGAATTAGAAATATTTTGATCCTGGCAAGAGCTCCCAATTGTTATGAGAGAGCCTTTCAGTAAAGCTGAGTTCTATAAAAATCCCAGAGGGAAACTTTGAACAGTTGGCATAGTCTATATTTTTAAGTGGTATGTTTGACATGCAACCCTAACTTCAAGAATCAGACCACCAGTTCCCGAGAGGTTTTATGTTAAACTAAACATTTTACTAATTTATACAAGTTAATATATACACATGGCTACAAGTTACTACTATCATAATTTTTAACAAATTCCCAAACTAATCTCCATTAAGGCAACCCATAGACTTAACCAGACACCAGACAAAGCATTTTCACCTTATGAGTTCAAAATGAGGCTCTTTTCACTTTGGTTCCTATGGAGACAGTTGTAGGCTTACAGCTACTTTGATCTTACTTTGTCTCTGCCCTACACACTCCTTATACCTAGTACAGCTCATTGAATGTAAATTCTCATTGTATCACCCGCTCTTCTAACAGTAGAACTCCTTTCATAGTACCAATTTCATTAGTAATATAAACATAAAAAGAAGGGAGGTGGTGGCATAGTGGTATTATCACTGGACTAGTACTCCAGATACCCAGGGTAATTCTCTGGGGACCTGGGTTTGAATCCCACCATGGCAGATGATGAAATTTGAATTAATTGAAAAATCTGGAATTAAAAGTCTAATGGTGTCCATAAAACCATTGTCGGTTGTTGTAAAAACCCATCTGGTTCACCAATGTCCTTTAGGGAAGGAAATCTGCTATCTTTACCTGGTCTGGCCTACATGTGACTTCAGACCTGCAATAATGTGGTTGACTCTGAAATGGCCTAGCAAGCCATTCAGTTCTCAAGGGCAATTAGGGATGGGCAAAACATGCTGGCCCAGCCGGTGACACCCACATCCCATGAACAAATATAAAATAAAATATTGCTTGGTCTCTGCTAGCTAGGTGCCAGATTTCACTTGCCTTCTTGGATGCTTTATTCAAAAAATGCAAATGCACTCTACCTCTCTGTTTACATCTCAAAACTAGTACACATCAAAGCACCCAGACTAGCTGGCTGTAATCCAATTGAGACATCCTCACAGACTAAAACTCTTTTAAAAGAAAAATATGTTCCAATAATATTACATACATTAATAGCTTCATGACAGGCACTTTGTCAAATGCCTTTTAAAATCCAAAGAAACTATATTTCACTGATTCCCCTCTATATACCCTTTGGTTCCATCTTCATTAAACTCTAATCAGTTTGCCAGACACAATTTCCCTTTGTAAACCATGTTAACTCTGCTAATCATATTATGATTTTCGAAGGGCTTGCTTAAAAATCATTACGGCATTTCCCTGATGACTTGTTATCAGGTTAACTGGCCTGTAGCTTCCTATTTTCTCTTTTCTTTTCTTGAATAACAGTGTTAAATTTTCTACCTTGCAATCAGTTGGGACTGGTTGGAATCCAGGGAATTTTGGTAGATCAAACCTGGTGCATCCAATATATTTAGCCACCTGTTTTAGAACACTAGGATGTAGACCATCAGATCCGGGGGGAGGAGGCAGGCAGTTTGTAGGCTTTTAGTCCCATTAGTTTCTTTAGTACTTTTCCTCTGTTGATATTAATACTTTTAAGTTCCTTACTCTAATCAGCACATTTAAGTATGTTTTCTGTGAAGACAGATACAAAAAAATTGTTTGATGATTCTGGTATTTCAATATTCCCCATCATAATTTCTTCTGTTTCAACCTCTAAGGCAATTTCTTCATACATACATGTAGAAACTCTTACAACTTGTGTTTATCTTTCTTGCTAATTTACTCTCATTCTATTTTTTACCTCCATTACTTTTTTGGTCATCCTTTGCTGATTTGTAAAACTTCGAATCCTCAGACTTTCTTTTCTTTGTTACATTATAAGCCTCCTCTTTGAAACATACACTATTTTTAACTTTTTTAGTCAGCTATGGATGGATCACTTGTCCTGTGGAATTTTTGCATTTCAATGGAATTCTTTTTCTTTGGGAATTCTGAATTATTTCCTTTAAATGTTTGCCACTGCTCATCAATCTACATACCTTTTGATCTATTTTTAAAGTAAACCTTGGCCAACTCCCTCTCATACCTATGTATTTGGCTTTATTTAAATTTAAGACCCTTGTTTTGGAATTGAATGTGTCATTCAAACTTGATTGAAATTATATTATGATCGCCCTTCCAGTAGGATCCTTTACTATGGGATTGCTAATTAATTATTTTGATTACTGAGATTACAAAATTACTTAACACATAATAAGGATGGCAGAGCAGGTGATGTGTTGCAGCTGCACCATTTGGGAACTGATGGATGCCAGTGTAATCCAAGGCAGCCACATCAAGCCACTCAGTAAATGTTTGTGGCTTGAGGAACTTCGCTCAGGGTTAGTGAGTTGGAGGCCGAGCTACAGACACTGCGATGCATCAGGGAGGGGGAAAGTTACCTCGACACTTTGTTCCAGAAGGCAGTCACACCCCTTACAATAGAGTCCCCTGATTTGGTCAGTGGCCAGGGGCAGGAGAGTGTGACTGCGATTGAGGCAGGTAAGGAGATTGAGAAGGTAGAAGTGGAGAAGCCTCAGCCCTTGCAATTGTCCAATAGGTTTGAGGTTCCTGCAGCTTGTATGAATGGGAGCGGGGGCTGCAAGGTGGATGAGCAAACTGACTGTGACACTGTGGTGCAGGAAACCATTCAAGTGAGGGGAGTAAATAGGAATGTTGTGATAGGAGACAGTACTGTCAGGGGGATAGGCACAGTTCTCTGCAGGCAAAAACAAGAGTCTAGAAGTCTGTGTTGCCTGCACGGTACCAGGGTTTGGGACATCTGCTTGTGAGTAGAGAGGAACTTGTAGTGAGCAGGAGCGGATCCAATTGTCGTGGTCCACGTGGGTACAATGACAAATATAGGACTAGAAAAAAGGTTCTCAGGTATAAAAATAGTCATTTGGTAGTATAGAACTTGAGGTTTGCTGATAAAAGAGATATGTTGAAGCTTTTCACCTTGCTCTCATCAGGACAGCTCACAAGAATACCAATAGTAAAAGGAATGACAGTTTATACTGTATGAGAAGAGAGTGCTGATTGGTTGGCAAGCGGGCTCTGGTAGAGGTGTTGCCATGGAGAATGCAGCAAGGAACAGTTAACTGCCAAGCTTTTGGTCAAATTCAAACCAGGCAGATTGGTCAACGATTGCCATGGGGAATGAACCAGGGAATGGTTGTCCCCCAAGCTTTTTTTTTAGCTGAAAAAGGCGCAGTGTGTGGACATGCCCCTTCTATCTGCAAAGGACAAGGCCTAATGTGTGAATATACATACAGCTTCAAGCATGCGTAAGTGGGCCACACTGCAAGCCTGATGATCTTAAATTGGTTTTCAGTGTAATTCTTAATGCGGTCACGATTGTTTATCAAGTGTTGTCCAATTGTGGAATCACATCTAATGTTGGACACGTTTGAGTTTTGCAAGCTCGGGTTGGTTAAATACGATCTGTATTTAGCCTGTTGTGAATAGCCAAAGGGACGTGCTGTTTGATACGACCTGCTGGTCATTGGGATGTGTGGCTTACATACCTGACATCACACCGGCATTGAAATTCGTATACCATATTATTCATTTGTGTGAAATGCAGAATGTCTTTTTGGCTTGACAGCAGCACCTTGTTAGTGGAGAATATCAATCGCTGCATAATAACAGCATGAAATGGCTAGCTTCACCTGTTGCTTAAATTTTTGAGACACCTTAATCTTCCAGGGTAGACTGGGCATTTTTCAGGACCGAAAGTCCTGAAAGCCTTAGGCCCATTCATGAGTTTGCTGACACACAATGAGCAATGATGTGATGTGATCAGGGTAACCCGCAGGATGGCTTTGATACACCCTATTTCAGCACCAGTACTGGGAAATTGGGAGCTGCACTGTTGGGACTGTCTTCACCTGAATCATGCTGGGATCAGCGTTCTGGTGAGATGTATATCTAGAGCGGTAGGAAACCTAGGAAAATTGGACTTGGGAGCAAGAATAGGCCATTCCGATTTTCGAGCCTGCTCTGCCATTCAATAAGATCATGTCTGATCTGGCTGTGGTCTCAATTCCATTGTCTGCCCCCTGTAACCCTTGAATCCCTTGTCTGTCAAAAATCTGCCTTAACTCTGCTTTGATTAAATTCGGTGGCCCAGCCTCTACTGCTTCCTGGGGAAGAGAATGCCACATACTAACCACAATTTGAGAGGGGAAAAAAATCTCTTTATCTTAGTCTTAAATGGTAGACCTCTGATTCTTAAACTGTGTCCCCTAGTTCTAGTCTCTCCCAAAAGTGGAAACATACTCCTGGTATCTACCTTATCAAGTCCCCCGAGGATCTTATATGTTTCAATAAGATCATCTCTCATTCTTCTAAACACCAATGGATATAGGCCCAACCTGTTCAACCTTTCTTCGTGGAATAAGTCCTTCATTCCAGGAATGAACCCATTGAAACTTCTCTGAACAGCTCCTAATACAATTTTCAAATAAGGAGACCAAAACTATACACAGTACTCCAGCTACAGTAAAACTTCCCTACTTTTATATTCCATTCCCTTTGCAATACACACCAGCAGGCTATTTACCTTCCTAAACATTTGTCCCTGCGTACAAACATTTTGTGATTCATGTACCAGGATACCCAGATCCCTCTGTCCAACCAGGTGTGCAATCTTTACATTTAAATAGTGCACTGCTTTCTGACTCTTCCTACCAAAGTGCACATTTTCCCACATTATACCCCATCTCCCAAATTTTTGCCCACTCACTTAACCTATCCATATCCTTTTGTGTGGACTCTTTAATTGCTGTTGACAGCTGACTGTTTTATCTACCTTGGTGTCATCGGCAAATTTAGCTACCATATATTCAGTCCCTTATGCAGTTCATTGATACAGATGTTAAATAGTTGAGGCCCCAGTACTGATTCCTATGGCACTTCATTAGTTGCGGCTTGCCAACCCAGAAAGACCCATTTATCCCTACTCTGCTTCTTGCTAGTTAACCAGCCCTCTATCCATGTAATACATTACCCCTTATATCTTGTGTAGTAACCTTTGATGAGGCACCTTATCAAATGCCTGTTGGAATTCTAAGTACACCACATCTACAATGTTCCCCTTTATCCACTTTGCTTGTTACTTCCTCAAAAAACTGTAATAAATTAGTTAAATAATGATTTCTCTTTCACAAAATCATGTTGACTCTGCCTGATCCCATTATGACTTTCTAAATATCCTGCTTTAACATCCGTAATAATGGATTCTAGCAATTCTTTATGACAGATGTTAGGCTAACTGGCCTATAGTTTCCTGTTTTCTGTCCCTCCTTTCTTGAATGGAGGTACTACATTTGCTATTTTACAATCTGCTGGGACCCTTCCAGAATCTAAGGAATTTTGGAGTATTATAACCAA
The DNA here is from genome assembly GCF_017639515.1 of Carcharodon carcharias. Taxonomy (NCBI): domain Eukaryota; kingdom Metazoa; phylum Chordata; class Chondrichthyes; order Lamniformes; family Lamnidae; genus Carcharodon; species Carcharodon carcharias. Next base: position 80,214,795 of record NC_054478.1, on the reverse strand, counting down.
TTCCTCTACTATCTGTGCAGCCTCATTTTTTAAGATCCTAGGATGTAGGTCATCTTGTCCTGGGATCTTGCCTGCTTTTAGGTCTAATAGATTTCCCAGCACCTTTTCCCTGGTGATGGTGATTGTTTGTTTTAAGGCCGTCCCTCCCTTTCACCCCTTTTCAAGTATCTTTGGGAAGTTTTCTAAGTCTTCTATAGTGAAGACAGATGCAAAATACCTGTTCAATGCCTCCACCATTTCCTTGTTTTCCATATCAATTCTCAGACTTGCTCTCTAGAGGACCAACACTAGCTTTCGTTACACTTTTCCTATGTAAATACTTGTAGAAACTCCTGCTATCAGTTTTTATATTACAAGATAGCTTTCTCTCATACTCTACTTTCTCCCTTTTTTGGGGGTCAGATTTTAAGAACCAGCAAAGAATGACTAATGTTTGCAGATTTGTAGACTTTTAACTTGATACTATCCTTGTCTTCCTTACTTAGCCCATATGATGCATCCCTCTAAAGAGTTTCTTTCTCACTGGGATAAATCTTTGCTGAGAGTTATTAAATATCTCCTTAGAAGTCTGCCACTGCATCTCTACTGATCTACCTTTTAACCTAGTTTCCTGGCTCCCTTTTGTGAGCTCTGCTCTCATACCCTTATTCAGGTTTAACACCCTGGTCTTAGACTGACACTTCTCCCCTTCAAACTGAACATGAAATTCTATCCTGTTATGATTGCTGTCATCTAGAGGCTCCTTTACCATGAGGTTATTTGATTAGTCCTGTCTTATTGCTCATCACCAGGTCTAGAATAGCATGCTCCCTGTTTGGCTCTCAAATGTGCTGCTTTAAGAAATTGTCCTGCAAACACTATATGAACTCATTTTCCAGGCTACCTTTGCTAATGGGATTTACCCAATCTACATGTAGATTGAAGTCACCTATGGTTATTGTAGCATGTTTCTTACACGCCTTGTTTTATTTCTTCTTGTATAATCTGTCCTACAGTATAACTGCTGTTAGGAGGCCTATAAACTACTCCCACAAGTGATCTCTTGCCTTTTCTATTTCTTATCCCAACCCAAACTATTTCTACACCTTGTCCTTTCGAGCTAGAGTCACCTCTTTACTATTGAACTAATAACATCCTTAATTAACAAAGCTACTCCACCTCCTTTTCCTAGCTTCCTGTCTTTACAAAATGTCTAATGCCTTTCAATATTAATTCCCAGCCTTGGTCACTTCGCAGCCATGTCTCCCTAATGGCTATCAGGTCATGCACATTTACTTTTATCTCTACTAACAACTTGAACATATGAACAAGGAGCAGTAGTAGGCCATTCAGCTGTTTGAGCCTGCTCTGCCATTTAATAAGATCATGGTTGATCTGACAGTAACCTGCATCCCACCTACCCCTGATAATCTTTCACTTCCTTGCTTACCAAGAATCTATCCACCTCTGACTTAAAAATATTCAAAGACTCTGCTTCCACCACCTTTTCATGAAGAGAGTTCCAAAGACTCTCAACCCTCTAAGTCAAAAAATGTCACCTCATCTGTGTTTTAAATGGGCGACCCCTTATTTTTAAACAGTGACCCCTAGTTCTAGATTTTTCCACAAGAGGAAACATCCTCTCCACATCCACCCTGTCAAGACCCCTCAGGATCTTATATGTTTGAATCAAGCCTTCTCTTACTCTTCTAAAATCCAGCGGATACAAACCTAGCCTTTCTAACCTTTCCTCATAAGACAACCCACCCATTCTAGGTATTAGTCTGGCAAACCTTCTCTGAACTGCTTCCAACACATTTACATCCTTCCTTAAATAAATTGACCAATACTATACATTGTACTCCTGATGTGGTCTCACTAGTGCCCTGTACAACTAAAGCATAACCTCCCTACTTTTGTATTCAATTCCCATTCATCTATTTTGTTATGAATGCTGCACATAGGGACTTTGTTAAGGGGAGGAACTGGAAAAGCACTAGAGTGGAGAAGATTGAAAGATTTTTTTTCAATGGTTCTGATAGAATAAATAAGTGGAAGGAGGACCAAAAAGCAGAGAACACAGACTTAAGGTGACAGGCAATAGAACCAGAGGTGCCATGAGGAAAAACTTTTTTTAAGCAACCAGTGGTTAGGATTTGTGAATAGTCGAATAGAATAGTAGAAACAGATTCAATGGTAGCCTTCAAAAGGAAATTGGACAAATACTTGAGAAAAATTGCAGGGATATGGGTAAAGAGCGAGAGAGTGGAACTAATTGGATTCCTCTTTGAAAGAGCTGACGCAGACTCTGAAACGATGGCCTCCTCACGTGCTGAATTATTCTATGATAAAACTTAAAGAAATCGCGTACAGTTTTTTGATTACAAAGAATTGATTATGTATGGATAATACAATATGTATTTCCATTTATACTTGATCTATGGCTTTTCACCTCAAATTTAATTGAACTTTGCTTATCCATATACTGTAAGGTTAAAACCTCTGTAGCTCATAGTTAAAAGAGCAAAGCAGGAAATTCAAATCAGGGTGGTATAGATAGATGGCTGTTGTTCAAATGCTGCCATTTTCTATGGATGAAGGTTGAGAACACATTTAAATATCAATGACTCATGAAATCAGTCTGGCCATCTTTGATGTAAACTGTTTGCAATCCCTACCAGGGTGTTCAATATAGATGATGTAGACTTTTTATAAATGTAGTCAAAATTTTATACTGTATTTGATTATAATGTAACAGTTTGACTGAATTTATGCAGTTTGTGTGTATGCCAAGATCTGTAACTTTCCTTCTATTCAGGCCAATTACTGTCTTTTGAGAAAACCAAGCAGAACAGTAAGCTTATTGTAATAAATGGACAGTGTAATATAAGGAGTAACAATGCTAGATCTGGTAATGGCAGTCATGTGATGTTCAGTTTTGACTGATATAAAAATGAAACAAAATGAGAAAAATGGCATTTTCAAGTACAAACATTTTGAATGCTCACAACAGTCTTCCTTCAGGCCTTTCAATTAAAAAGTTAAATAAACTTGAACTGAACCTTTGAGCACTTTCAGCAAAATTATTAAGTTAAACACTTCAGTAGAAACTAATCAGTATGATAATCTGCAAATCTGTTTCTTGGCTTCCTTCGGCTGAGGCAATGAGTAGCTGGGACATGCAGACTACGAAGGTCCCAGGTTTCATTCTGGCTTTTGTCGAGTTAGTTGAACTCTGCCAGGGCAGTGCTAGAGGCATGACTTCAATGCCCCGGGATTAAGGATAGTGAAAGTGAGTAGCAATCCTACTTTTGATTTGCTATCCAATGATCCTGCCTGGGAGTACTTTTGTGGATGTCAGGTCAGGAAAAGATTGGTTTATATTGTGATGCTCCCTGAGATTGAATAGTTAATTCAACTAATGGCCAGTTGAATGATGTTTTGGAGAGCTCCCAGAATCCACAGAACTGCATTCCAGCATAATTATTGATAGCTTCAGACTTGGAATAAAGAAGCAAAATCGAGAAAATTGGGTGGAAATTAGAATGGAGGAACCAAAACTAAACAGTTGAATTGCACACGAAGTAAAACAACAACATTTTCAAACTAACATTGGATGTGTTCCAGCATTATTTCAAAAACTATCATCCAGCCACAGTTAAAGGTATGGCAAGGTTTTCTCCGCCATTCTCGTTGTATAGATGAACCATTTGTTTTCATTTTACTGCAAACCAATACCTTTTCTGCTACTATCCCTGCTACTGATGAGTTCAAAGTCTTGTCATCAGTTTGTTTTTAAAATGACTATCCTGCTTTATTGTAATTCATTTATCTCAGTTTAAATTTATTCTGTTTTTTTTTGTTTAATTCAGTACATTAGTTAAGACCAAATGTATTTCTTTTACTTTGTGCTTTTCCTCTAGTTTCTTGTAAGATCCAAAACATTATGTTTTGGGGCAATAATCTTGAGAGTATAATGAAATATTTTTGTGCTTGCACTCCTCTCAATAAAAAAGTAACAAACTATTTGCCATCTAACAAAATCGGAGTACTACTGGTTGAACAATACCAACAAGTTCAAGAAATACAGAATTACAACAGTAGGGTATTTGTGGCAGCTATTTAAAGGAGTCAACATAAAAATGATTATGGATAATGTGACCATGATAAAAAGCGCAATACTAGTTGCAAACGCAAGTGTAAAACCTGCCCAAAGACACACTGACCTGGATTTTTCCATAGAAATAACAGTAACATTGCTCACTTTTTGAGGAGTAAATTAGGCAGCAATCTCTGGCATCTGCACTTGTGCAGTTAATTGTTGAAATCAAAGTTGCTGTGAGTTCCCCTGCTCCTCCAAAAGTTTTGCTGCACTGGTACCTCACTGAGAAGCTCTGCATTCAAATAAAGGCAATTGCCAGAAAAAGATAGGGCTTATCCATTTAAGTGTAAGTAAATTTTTAATGACTTCATGAATCTGAATTGCTGCTAAGCAAACTCTGGCAGGGAAAGTATACTTTTACAAGCGTGGAGCGCTATTCTTGCAAGTTTTAATTATTGGAGATTTTAACCAGTTAAAATAATTAAATTTTTACTGTGCCTCTTCCCTCATAATTTTACTTTTTCTTTCTTGTTGCTTTCTTGGCAGTGAATTAATTGCTTTAACAGTGCTTTCTGGTTTCAGTAACAATTTCTCATTCTGGTTAAGGGGGGACACACCATTGCTTGCCCTATTTACACAGGTCCCAGATCCCTGTCTCCCTTGCCATTCACCACAACTCTGTTTTCTATCCCTTAGCCAAGTCTCTATTCATGCTGCTGAAGTCCTTTCTGTTTATGGGCTTAAATTTTTGCTAATATGCCAAATATGATGTACTTTATTACATACGTTTTGAAATTTCACATCCACAACATCAAATGCATTGCCCTCATCCGCCTTCTTTGTTACTTCACTAAAAAACTTAATCAAGTTAGGCAAACACATTTTGCCCTTATCAAATCTCTGTTTAAGTCTGCTTTTCCATGTAGCTGTTGATTATCTTCCAGATTATTGTTTCTGAAATCTCCCCACCCCACGATGTTAAATTAACTGGCTTGTACTTATCAGTTTTATCTTTCTCCCCTTTCTTGAAGCAAGGGTATGCCATTTGTAATCCTCCAGTCCTTTGGCACCACCCTGTATTTAAGTAGGATTGGAAGATTGTGCCCAATACGTCTGCAAATTCTGCTCTGTTTTCCTCAGTTGCACCCCTAGGATGCACCCCATCTGCACTGGGCGACTTAATTATAATTACTGAAAGCCTTTCTGTCTTTTTATTTCACCTAGTATCCCAGCCACCTCCTGGCTTTCCATAACTTTTGCAAATACCTCTTCATAAAGACTTATTTTGTTACCTCGTCCATGCCTTTTGCCTTCACCAATAGATCTCTGTTTTGGTTCCTAATTGTTACTACCACTCCTCTGACTACTCTTTTACTGCTAATATGTCTGCAGAACACCTTCAGATTTCCCTTTTTATGTAAGCTGCCAATCTTTCACTTTTCCTTTCTTTCCTTTTTTAATTGTCCTCTGTGCATTTTTATATTCAGCCTGATTTCTCCTATATGTTATCAAGCTGACATCTGTCATATGGCCCCTTATTCTACATCCCGCTCTCTAATTCTTTAATCCAGGGAGCCCTGGCTTTGGTCGTCCTCCTTTTCCTCCCTGTGAGAATTTGCCTAGACCGTACTTGAATCATCGCTGCCCATTGCTCCATTACATTCCTCCCTGTCGGTCTTTGACCTTACCTGGGCCAGATTCTTCCTCGATTCACTGAAATTATCCCTCCCCCAGTTAAGTAGTTTTATTCTAGATTGCTCATTGTCCTTCTCCTGGCCAATCTAAATCTTACAATAATATGATCACTATTCCTAAGATGCTTCCTGACCATGACATTCTCCACTTGACACAGGAATTGATTCAGGAAATATACTGTCAAATATTAAAAGGCAAAATCTTGAGAACCTGAATCCCCAAATCCCTCTGTTTCACCACATTAACCAGCCTTCCCCATTAAAAATAAATCACTCCAGACCACCACTGCATCAAACTTAAATTCCTCATCCTTATGTTAACGTTCCCTCCATGACCAGCCCCCACCAGCGCTTCCCTGCCCATCCTGCAATATCTCTAGGTTCGTACAGCTCCGCGTTCCTCCAACTCTGGCCCCTTGTGCATTCTCCCACACCTTTCAACCCACCATTGGCAACTGGGTCGGTCATCTAAGCCTTAATCTTTGGAATTTCCTTCCCTAAACATCTCCACATCTCTCTCCTTTTAAGACCTTTCTTAAAATCCATCTTTTTTAGCCTTTGCATTGAATATCTTTGTATGGCTCAATTTCAATCTTTTCTGATTATGCTCTTTTAAAGTACCTTGGGACATATTCCTACATAAAGGGGCAATATGAATACAAGCTATTCCTTGCCCTAACATCTGGAAGACAGCAAAGGAGTGTGTTCTCAACTTCAAAAGATAACATCCTTACTTCTTGATTATCATGTAATGGTTAAGCACTGAAAATATCACAGTGTATGTTGTAAAAGCTAAAATAGGAAAGAAATCCTCAAGTCCAAGAAAATGCTGTTAATGCTAAAGGATTAATAAGATCACACACGGGTTATTGTATTCAGCTATGGTTATGAAAGAAAGGATGTATATTTTGGCAACAAAAATTTTTTTGTGAAGGATAACAAAAATGATTTCAGAAAAGGCTGAAAATAGTAAGCAGGTCAGGCAGTGTCTGTGGAGAGAAGAAGGTAAGCTTAACGTTTCAAGTCTATGACAGTTCAGTAGATCTTGGAAAAGATGATTCAAAGTTTTGCTAAATCTGTTGGAAGCCAGAAAGAGGAGTAAATAAGCTGAGGACAGGAACTCATTTAAAATACTTTTATAGCAATATATAAATTATAAAACAAATGATTAAGATAAGTTGGAAGAAAAAAAATGTGCTTGTTTTTGTATTACACTACGTATTGTCACTGCATCCCAAAGTGCTTCACTACATTAAATTACTTAAGTGTAGTCCCTGTTGAATGGCAAGCACAGCATTCAAAATGTATACAGCGTAGTCCCACAAATAGCAAATGAGATCAATGACTAGTTAGTCTCTTTTTGATGGTGTCACTTCAAAAAATGTTGGCCAGGAAATCGCCCGAGCTCCTCGTTGTTCCTTGTATAGTGGCATGGAATGTTCTGCATCCATCAAAATAAGCTGGTGGTCCTTGGTTGAACAGATTGCACTGTTGAGAATGGGGTACTCCCTTGATACTGCACTGAAGCATAAGTCTAGGTCATGTATGAAAGTCCTTGATCAGAACTTGAACCTATGATTTTATGAATGAAACACCATCACTATCCTTGGTTTTGTCCTGTCCTGCCGGCAGACAGACCCAGCAGAGGTGGCGACACAGTGGTATACAGTTAGGAGGGAGTTGCCCTGGGAGTCCTCAACATCGACTCCGGACGCCATGAAGTCTCATGGGATCAGGTCAAACATGGGCAAGGAAACCTCCTGCTGATTACCAAGTAGCCCCCCCACCTCCTTCAGCTGATGAATCAGTACTCCTCCATGTTGAACTTTACTTGGAGGAAGCACTGAAGGTGGCAAGGGCGCAGAGTGTACTCTGGGTGGGGGATTTCAATGTCCATTACCAAGAGTGGCTTGGTAGCACCACAGCTCACCGAGCTGGCTAAGTCCTAAAGGATATAGCTGCTAGACTGGGTCTGTGGCAGGTGGTGAGGGAACCAACAAGAGGGAAAATCATACTTAACCTCATCCTCAGCAATCTGCCTGCTGCAGATGTAGATGACAGTATTGGTAGGACTGACCACCGCGCAGTCGTTGTGGAGACGAAGTCCTGCCTTCACATTGAGGATACCCTCCATCATGTTGTGTGGCACTACCACCGTGCTAAATGGGATAGATTTCAAAAGATTCTAGCAACTTGATACTGGGCCTCCATGAAGCGCTGTGGGCCATCAGCAGTAACAGAATTTTATTCAAACACAATTTTTAACCTCATGGCCCAGCATATCCCCATTCTACCATTACCATCAAGCCAGGGGATCAACCCTGGTTCAATGAAGAGTGCAGGACGGCATGCCAGGAGCAGCACCAGGCATACCTAAAAATGAGGTGTCAACCTGGTGAAGCTATAACACAGGACTATTTGCCTGCCAAACAGCATAAGTAGCAATGATAGAGCTGAGCGATCCCACAACCTAAGCTCTGCAGTCCTGTCACATCCAGTCGTGAATGGCGGTGGACAATTAAACAACTCACTGGAGGAGGAGGCTCCACAAATATCTGATTCCTCAATGACAGAGGACCCAGCACATCAGTGCAAAAGATAAGGCTGAAGCATTTTCTACAACCTTCAGCCAGAAATGCCAAGTGGATGATCCATCTTGGCTTCCTCTGGAGGTCCCCAGCATCACAGATGCCAGTCTTCAGCCAATTCGATTCGCTCCACTTGATATTGCAAAAGCTTTGGGTACTGACAATAGTCCGGCAATTGTACTGAAAATTTGTGCTCCAGAACTTGTTCCGCCCCTAACCAAGCTGTTCCAGTACAGCTACAATACTGGCACCTACCCTGCTATGTGGAAAGTTGCCCACATGTGTCCTATACACAAAGAGCAGGACAAATCCAACGTAGCCAAATACCGCCCCACCGGTTTACTCTCCATCATCAGTAAAGTAATGGAAGGGATCATCAACAAGGCTATCAAGCGGCACTTGCTTAGCAATAACCTGCTCACTGATGCCCAGTTTGGGTTCCATCAGGGCCACTCAACTCCTGACCTCATTGCAGTCTTAGTTCAAACATGAACAAAAGAGCTGAACTCCCTAGATGAGGTGAGAATGACTGCCCTTGACACCAAAGCCGTATTTGACAGTGTGGCATCAAGGAGCCCTAGCAAAATTAGAGTAAATGGGAATCGGGGAAAACGCTCCTCTGGTTGGAGTGACAACAGCACAAAGGAAGATGGTTGTGGTTGCTGGAGGTCAGTCATCTCAGCTCCAGGACATCACTGCAGGAGTTCCTCAGGGTAGTGTCCTTGGCCCAATCACCTTCAACTGCTTCATCAATGATCTTCCTTCCATCCTAAGGTCAGAAGTGAGGATGTTCGCTGATGATCGCACGATGTTCAGCACCATTCACGACTCCTCAGATACCGAAGCAGTCCATGTCCAAATGCAGCAAGACGTGGATAATATCCAGGCTTGGGTTGACAAGAGGCAAGAAAAATTCACGTCACACAAGTGTCAGGCAACAAGAGAAAATTAACCACCGCCCTTTGACATTCAATGACATTGCCATCACTGAATCCCCCACTATCAACATCCTGGGGTTTACCATTGACCAGAAACTGGACTGGACAAGCCACATAAATACTGTGGTTACAAGAGCAGGTCAGAAGTTAGGAATCGTGCAGCAAGTAACTTAGCTCCTGACACCCCCAAAGCCTGTCCACCATCTACAAAGCACAAGTCAGGAGTGCGATAGAATACTCCCCACTTGCCTGGGTGAGTGCAGCTCCCACAACACTCAAGAAGCTTGACACTGTCCAGGACAAAGCAGCCTGCTTGATTGGCACCACATCCACAAATGTTCACTTCCCCCACCACCGATGCACAGTAACAGCAGTGTGTACCATCTTCAAGAAGCACTGCAGAAATTCACCAAGTCTCCTACAACAGCACCTTCCAAACCCACGACCACCACCATCAAAAGGGCAAGGGCAGCAGATAGACGGGAACACCACCACCTGGAAGTTCCTTTCTTAGTCACTCACCATCCTGACTTGGAAATATATCGCTGTTCCTTCACTGTCGCTGGGTCAAAACCCTGGAACTCCCTTCCTAGCAGCACTGTGGGTACACCACATGAACTGCAGCAGTTCAAGAAGGCAGCTCACTGCCACCTTCTCAAGGGCAACTAGGGATGGGCAATAAATGGCCCAGCCAGTGAAGCCCACACCCCTGAATGAATTTTTTGAAAAGCTGACACTTAATATTCATGGTTGAAACAGGCAAGTAGAGAAAATAATTTTAAGTGCCTTGTACTGTATATTTATATAAATAATGGAGGTTATTCTAAAGAAAGCAATTGATTGTGGGGTAGTGTCAAAGCATTTTTCGTCGCTATCATCCTGGTAATTGTAAAGCTGCTTGGTGTAATTACAATAAGAAAGCATTGGAGGAGATCTGAAATTAGTTAATTTGATATGAAATGACCCTGTGGAACACACTTGCAATGTCGCTCTACTTCCTCTTTTTCAGGTTTATAGCACCTACTCAAATGATGACTATGATAGGCGTAATGAGGAAGTTGACCCTGTGGCAGCCTCAGCAGAATATGAGTTGGAGAAAAGAGTGGAAAAAATGGATGTTTTTCCAGTTGAAATTGAGAAGGGTGGGTATTTAAGTAGCTGTGTTGTTGTTTGATGCTTTTCTGTATCTGGGTGAAGTTTCAATTTTTATTATTTAAAAGAAACAAACTTTGTATAAAAAAAATTCTTGTCAATCTGTATTCTAAGTATGCCAATTAATAGTTGCAATTGGAAAGATATTTAAATCATTTTCAATACCTTTATTGGATACTATCTATCTAAAACAAGACTGTTTGTTTATTTTCTCACTCATTCAATGTTCACGTTCTTAGACAATGTACCCCAATCTTTAGCGGAGAAAGCAACCTGCATCATTGCACAAAGTTGTGATGGTGTTCTTTTAAGTGACGTGAAGATTTATTTAAGTATGTAGGTTATATTCTATTTAAAGAATAAGGATGTCTTAAATTTTGATTGGGAATTAAAAAGCTCTATTTGTTTCATTATTTTCTCTACATCAGTAAGTTCCGAGGAGAAAATAAATGAATATAAAATACACTGCCTGCCAATGGGGATCGAGGTTTGAGTAGCTTTTATGTGGCCAGTCCTACGCTCAATGTTTCAAATCTGCAACCAAAATCTTAAGGCTCAGCACTATAAATCAAGTTTTCTTAAAATACTAAGCACAGTGCTTCTATTATTAATAACTTTCTATCTACACAATGCAGCCTGTTCCTTATCCAACCAAAAATCTGTGTGCTAAACTCACAACTGAACCTTACTTCATAGCCTTAAAAGATGGCGTCACAACTTTAATCTCCTTCTTCTAGAATTAACTTTTTAACCCATCTGCCTTCCCACATCTGTCCTCATCCTCAGATTTTCCTTAAAATCTATTTAAAGATAAAATCACTTCAATTATGAGAGAAGATGTTATGAGAGGTAGGCAGGCACTGGAGACTTTGAGTAGAATTAAGAAATAGAAAAGGATTTAAGACTGATGTAGAAGTTGTATATAGGACCCTTGACAATAGCTGTCAAATTGTAGTTGCTACAAATGCTGAGGTTAGGCAAGCATGTAGTAAAGACTTGAATGGAGTATCTTTACCTTGATATAGATTGCAAAACAGACTAGTAAATGTCAGATACGTAGTGAATTTTTTGAATGAGTGTGGGATAGTTTTCTGCAACAATATGCCCTAGAACTAACAGGGGGTGGTGCGTGCCATATTAAATTTAGTAATGAGACAGATTTATTTAACAGCCTAATGATGTGTAGATAGTTATCTAATATCAATAATATGATTTAGTTCATCATAGTGTTTGAAAGGAGGAAATGCGGAACAGTCAAGTAAGGCTGACTTTAATGGGATGAGATAGAGACTGTCTACAGCAAACTGAGTAAACCTATTAATGACTGAAGAGCTGTTTAAAGAAAGAATTTAATGTGATACAGAATTGGTTTAATCCGCAAAAGGGCAAGAGCTATATTTGCTAAATAACACTGCCATAGACAACTAAAGGGGTAAGAGGCAAAATAAAAGAAAAAACATGCAAAAATGCGAAAAAGTAGCATGATCCTCACAAATGAGATAGATGCAAAGGACTGTTAAGGGTGACAAAGTAATTGTAAGAGCTACAAAAAGGGAGTAGGAAAAGAAACTTGCAAAGGATATTAAAATTAACAAACTTTTACAACTGCATTAAGAAAAAGAGGGTGATCAGAAACAATGTGGGCCCCGTAAACTGATCGTGGTGGTGACGTCAGTGAAAATAAGGAAATGGCAGCCATGCTGAATAATTACTTTGCATCAGTGTCTACAGTAGGGGAAGAGGTCAGCATGTAGAGCATCCCATGGAAACTATTATTGAATCAGGATCAAGGGCCCAACAAAATTAACAAAAGCAAGATAACAATAATGGAGAAATTAATGACACTAAAGAGCAGCAAATCCCCAGGAACAAATGGTTTCCACCCAAGGTTTTAAAAGAAGGAGGTGAGAACATTGCAGACACCCTAACTATAAACTATATAGTTTTCTCGATTTGGGAACTGTTCCTTTAGATTCAAAAATTGTGCATGCCATTCTGCTATTTAAGAAAAATAACAGAGGGAAACCAGGGAATTGTAGATTGGATAGCCTAACGTGTTGTCAGGAAATTGCTGGACCCTATAATTAAGAATAGGGTAAAAATTTGCAGTTGACCAGAAACAGCCAGCATGGATTGTAAATGGTAGGTCATGCCTGATGAATCTGTTTGAATTTTTTGGAGAAGTGACTAATGTAATGGACAAAGAAATGTCAACGGCTGTTATTTATATGGATTTCCAGAAGGCATTTGATAAAGCCCCTCATAAGAGACTATTAAAATTGAAGCTCATCGAATTGGAGGCAAATTATTGAACTGATTAGGAAATTGGTTAAACAGCAGGAGACAGAGAATAGGGATAATGGGCAGGCACTCTAATTAGTGGGATGTGACTAGTGGTCTCCTGAAGGATCTATGTTAGGCCTCAGCTATTCACTGCATTCATTAATGACTTTGATGACTCAAGCGCATGCGGTATTTCAAGCAGTGTAGATGGAAGGGCAAAATTACCAAGCGACTGATAGATTATGTGAATGGGCAAAACACTGGCAAGCGGCTCTGAATGTAGGCAAATGTGAGTTTGTCTTCTTTGAACCTAAAAGAGATAGAATAGAGTACTTTGTAAATAGTAAAAAGCTAGAAACAAAGAGACTTGGGGTCTGGGTGAACAGATCATTAAAATACCATGAACAGGTACAGGAAATATTTTCAAAGGCTGTTGGACTGCCTTACTTTTATATCTAGGGGACTAGTATACAAATCATACTTCAGCTTTACAAAGCCCTGGTTAGTCCTTACTTGGAGTAACATCAGCTGTTCTGAAAAATCACACCTTGAGAAGGATGTACTTGACTTGAAGGAAGTACAGCATAGATTTACTAGATATGACCTGGAACCCAAAAGTTAATCTAGAAGGAGGGCTTAATCAAACCAGAGTTGTATTCTCTGATGTTTTAGAAGGTTAAGGAATGATTTGATTGAAGTTTCCAAGATATCAAGGGGAATAGAAAATGTAGACTGGGAGAAGGAAAATATTTCTGCAAGATGGGAAGTCTTAAGACCAGAGGCCGTTGTCTAAAAATTGGAGCCAGTCCCTCAAGTTAGGATACATTTGCTCATGCAAAGGCTGGTAAAAATTTGGAAAAATTCTTCTGTAAACAGCAATTAATGCTAGGTCGGGGGAGGCGATGGTGTAGTGGCATTGTTGCTGGACTAGTAATCTAGAGACCCAGGGGATTGCTCTGGGGACACAGGTTTGAATCCCACCATGGCAGATGGTGGAATTTGAATTCAATAAAAATCTGGAATTAAAACGTCTAATGATGACCATGAAACCATTGTCAATTGTTGTAAAGACCCATCTGGTTCACTAATGTCCTTTAGGGAAGGAAATCTGCTGTCCTTACCTGGTCTGGCCTACGTGTGACTCCAGACCCACAGCGATGTGGTTGACTCTTAAATGCCCTCTGAACTAGGGCAACTCGGGATAGGTAATAAACGCTAGCCAGGTCAGTGACGCCTATATCCCATGAACAAATAATTTCTAAAAATAATTAATTTTGTGACTGTGATTGATAATACCTTTCACAAAAATCTAGGGATATGAGGCAAAGCTGAGTAAATGGAGTTAGGTCCCAGATCAGCCATGATCTCATTGAATGGTGGAATAAGCTCAAGAGTCTAAATGGCCGACGCTGGTTCCTATACTCCTATTTCTCTGATATTGGCTTAAGCACTATTACCTAACACCCTCCCCCCACTGCACCCTGATTTCTTGACTGTCACCCACCCCTTTGAAGCACATTGGGATACTTTACTACTTAAAAGATGCTAAATACAAGCACATTAGCATTGACTTACAACATATCAATGCTGTTTATAAAATCATCTGAATTTTAGGCGAAGGTGGTCTTGGAATTAGCATTATTGGAATGGGCGTTGGAGCAGATCAAGGACTTGAAAAGCTGGGGATTTTTGTGAAGACTATCACTGAAGGTGGAGCAGCATATAGAGATAAACGGTAAGATGTTAACCAGTTAATTTATTGCACTTTTTTTGTGGTTGCTACATTTGAATTTATAAGAATATAAAGTCCATAGATGTTACAGCATCTGTGAAACAATATTAAGAAATTAAGAATAAAACATGCACATTCTTTACAATTGATGCAGAAGTTCAATTTTTATGTCAAATATGTTATACCTTTTCATTGACTTATTCTGTCCTGCTTTCTAGTTCTTCCATAAAGTATTATGATTTTGTTTACCTTAAGTTTGCATATCATTTTCTGAAATAAGACTAGTAAATTAGTATATCCCTGTGTAAATTTGTATAGGAGGTATCTACTTTCAAGATATTAATACTTGAAAGAGCAAAAATCATTGCAGCAATTGTTAATTTCAATCCAGCTTCATTCAACTGTTATAAACCTTTCGTTTAAAAGTATATTTTTCTCATTCCAACAGAAGTTCAATTAAAGCTAAGAAAGGGATTCCAATTTTAATATTACCTTGGAAAATAATCTAAGTATATACTATTTTTGCTGTATTGTATTGCTATAGTGCATTCCAATGTCTTTCATTGATGCTTCTTAATTATAATTGCTATTAAAGTTTGATTCCTTCAGTGTATCCACTTTAATTTCCACGCTACAGATGTCATTTACTTCCTTCCATCTTTGTTTTAGATATTTTCATAATTGCTAAACATGTTTATAATTTTCTTGTGACTCAGATTGGAGGGTAATGCACTTCAATACAGCAATGTATGAGTGTCAAAACCTGCAGGATTAGTTATTAAAAGAGATGACTGAAGTGAAAGCAGCCTCCTTTTCATGCAGTTTGATTAGCCTAAAATATTTGAGGAAATCTACCTCATTGCAGAGAATCATTACCTGTAGCTTACTTATTAAAGCTGCTTGAAATTTACATGCAAGTTGAAATATATTGTATCTTAGAACATATGTACATGTGTTCTTGTTTTTAATTACAGAATCCAAGTAAATGATCAGATAGTTGAAGTAGATGGTGTTAGCTTGGTTGGCGTTACACAAATCTTTGCCGCTACTGTATTGAAGAACACTAAAGGCATTGTTAGGTAAGTGGGCATAATAAGTGAAATTAAGCACTGGTCGTACACCAACACTGATTCCTTTTCATTTAGGATTTAATATAGATATAATAGTATGATACAAGTGCCTGGATAAAATTGGAGAGTGGATGTCACTCAGTATTTTCATGGAAGTACCATTTAATTTTCCTTTTACTATATTTATTTAATTACCCCTCTGTTACATTATTGCATTTGTTTTCTCCCACTATAAACAAAAGTCATGAGATAAAACTGGAATAACTTATTATGTGAGCCAAACCTTGTAAGTGACTAAAGAATGCTTTATAAAACTTAAACAACAAAAACTGTAACTGGACTTCCTTTCACTAGACACTGCGTTTCTTTCTTTCAAAAATAGACATGCTGTGGGAAATGTAGCACGTCAATAAGTACTAACATCTTGTTCATCCTTTTGTAGTGAAGATGACCACGTTCATCATCTGAGGTATTTGTTAGCTTCCAGTAAGTATGTAGGTGATTGCTAAGGCCGACCTGCGACCGGAAGTTCTGCTGCAGGATAGGATACCGCAGATGATTGCATTTTGGACAAGTTGCTAGCTCGGAATTTACTCTCCTTGCATTTTCTCCCTGCCTGTAATTTGTGCTTTATTTTGGAGGAGGCTGCACCCTTTTTTATTTGTACCATGATCCTGGGTGAGTTTCTCACAGAACTTGAAGTTTCTATCAAAACACCTAAGTAAAGCCTTCAGAGTGTCCTTGAAGCGCTTCCTTTGACTGTCATGAGAGCGCACTCCAGACTGGAGCTCTGCATAGAATATTTGCTTTGGTAAGCGGGTATTAGGCATTCTGGCTACATGACCAGCCAAATCAGTTGTGACTATCTCAATATGGTGTGGGTGCTTGGCATACCAACTTGAATGAGCACTTCATTGCTGGTATTTTGTCCTTCCGTATTATTTTCAGGAGCTTTAAAGGCCGTTCGTATGAAAATGGTTGAGCTTCTTCCCATGACACTAGTACACAGTCCTAGACTTGCATGTGTAGAGCAGAGTGTGCAGGACTATTGCTCTAAAGATTTTCAGTTTGGTAGGCAGACTAACTCTTCATTTACAGATTGTAAACAATTCTAGTGTGTCTCGTCATCAATAGAGACAGCTTGAGAGAGTGTGCTGCCAAGAAAAGCGGGTTTATCTACTGCCTCCAGGTTCTGGTCATGGACTGAAACCTTGGGTTTGGGATAGAGCTTTCCTGGAGCAGGTTGCTACATTACTTCAGCTTTCTTCACACTGTTCATAAGGCTGAAGTTGTCATATGCATTGGAGAACGAGTCTGTGTCACTTTGCATGTCCAGCTCTGAACTGGTCGCTAGTGCACAGCCATCAGCAAACAGGAAATTGTGAAGCATGTCCTTGGGGATCTTGGTCTTTGCCTGGTGTTTCTCAGATTGAGCAGCTTCCCTCCTTGTAATATGTGATTTTGATGTCAGGATCACATGGAAGGCATTGGAGAACATGTTGGAGAAAAACATGCTGAAGAAAATTGGTGCCGGTACACAGCCCTGTTTAATTCCATCAATGGGAATGGGTCAGAAGACTCACCATCATCCAGCACACGTGCAAGCATGTTGTCATGGAACTGTTGAACCGTTGAGATTAATTTCTCAGAGCAGGTGAATTTCCCCATTCCATTCGAAAGACATCCATGGCTGATTGTGCCAAAGGTCTTGGTCAGGTCAAACGTGGTCCAGAAGTTCATGTTCTGTTCCTGGCATTTCTCCCGGAGCTGCCTAAGTGCAAACACCACACCAGTGGGTTCTTGACCTTTTCTGAAACCACACTAGTTCCTTGGCAGCAGACCCTGGTCAAAGTGTTGCGCTAAGTGGTTCAGAAAGATCCTGGTGAAGGTTTTGCCAAGGAGATAGAGAAGAGTGAAGCCTCTTTAATTGTCTCCAAGATTGGCAAGTTCCTTTCTACTTGTACAGGTGGACATTGGAGGCATCGTTGGATTCTTATGGGATGCTTCCTTGCTGCTACATAGACTGAAAGAGTTCATTGAGCTTTTTGACCAGGCATTGATCCCCAACCTTGTGTACCTTAGCTAGGATAGCATCAGTTCCTGGAGCTTTGCCACTAGACAGGTGTTTGATTGCATTATTCATTTCTAAAAGCTGGGAGAGGTCATTAAGACAGCAGTGTATGGCAGCCAGTGACAGCCTGTTGATTGCTTCATCATTGATGGGTGAAGGCCATTTGGGGACATGGTTAATGTACTCTGCCCATCTTTCCAGAATTTGGGATTTTTTTTGTGCATTGTTGACCCATCAGCACTGAGGACTGGTGATGAACTGATAGACTGGGGACTGTAGAGTGATTTCAGAGCATCGTAGAATCTCTTCTAGTCTTTGTGGTCTGCATATGACTGAAGTTTGTCTGCTTTCTGATTTAGCTAAGTGTCTTGCATCTCTCTGAGCTTGCATCAGAGAGTTCTGCAGGTGTTTTGGTAGGCTTGGATGATATATCATTGAGGTAAACCCTGTAGAGATGATGTTCCCTCTCCAAAAGTTTCCAGATTATCTCATGGTTTGATGGAAATAAATCTTGATGCTTACAAGAGATGGAGCCAAGGGCCTCTAGAGCAGTAGAGTACACTATATCCCTAAAGGTCACCCAGTCATCCTCAATGCAGTGAGTGTCCATTTTCTGTATATAGAGGTGACTCTCGTTTCTGTGAAAGAGATTCCTTAATGACTGCCCGTTTGAACCTTGAGACATTGAGATGCTTTTTTATCCTCTCACAGACTGTGGCACTGCTGGCTAAGCCAGTATTTGTTGACCATCCCTAATTTCCCTTGAGAATGCTCAAGGAGTCAGGGGAATGTTAGGGAGTCAGGGGAATAGATCTTGATGCGAGCTTTGAAATGATAAGATGGTGGTCAGTCCAGCAGTCAGCTTTTGTTACATGCAAATCCTGCCTGTTCCTCTGCCTGGTGATCACACAATTGATTAGAGGCCAATGCATAGAACAGGGGTGCATCCAAGATGTCTTGTGATTAGGAAGATGAAAAACTATGTTCGTGGTTATGAGTTCATGCTCAGCACATCTTCAGCGTGGAGAGACCATTGCTGTTATAACTGCCAACCGCACCTTTTCTGATGACCCCTTCCCACTTCAGATGATCTGCACCAACTCTTGTGCTGAAAGCACCAAGCATGATTATCCTGTCTGACTTTGGCACAGTAGCAATTGAGTGGAGGTCATCTAGAATTTATCCTTGATGACTTCAGAGTTGGTCATGGTAGAAGTGTGTACATTGGTGAGAGTGCTTGGCTGTTGCCGTGCAGGGAGAGTTTAAGCACTGTCAAATGATCATTAACACCCTTGGGAAGGCAAGTCAATTTACTGATGAGATAGTTCATGACAAGCAAAGTCCATGCTAGCTTTGCTCTGTTCTTCTTTTCCATGCCCACTCCAAAAGAGTGTGCAGCCTGCACCAATTTTCTTGAGCTGACTCTCCTCAGTAGACAAATCTCGCTGAGGGTGGCAATCTGAACGTTGTACCTAGTCAGTCTCAATTGATGTGAGCAGTTCCTCACTTGGGTCTGTCAACTGTGGCCAGTGTCACCTTTTTTGTGATTGACTTAGGACCACATTGATGGGATCCCTGCCAGCTGTGGCTTGCTGGCCAGGGAGGTGAGCAGTGTGATCCTGAAAAGGGCTGCCAAGTAGCTCGGGCCTGCTGAGTTCCAACACTGCTTCCTTCTAGTGAAAAAGAACCCTATGGCCTGAGACATCTGTGTCCAGCTTTGTGGCTACAGTACACAGTGAATCCACAACTTCTACTACGTCACTCACCCATTGCCACAGGACTTGTGACAGATAGATGAATGGATGACAGATAATAGATGATGAACATGACTTGCATGTGAATTAGATTATAGTGAGGGAGAGCTGTTGTATGCTAACAGCTGCTTGATAGCACAAATGAGAGCTAGATGAAAGTGAGGGCCAAGACAGGATGAGCCACTCCAAAGTGTTTGGCAAGTCTGCCTGTGAAAGGTGCTAACCCTCCCTCACATCCCACATACTAATGTGCTGTGCTACAGAGTGGTTGAATATTCTGAGATCTTGTATAGAATGGTAATGGCACAGTAGGGGGCCATTAGGCCCATTGAGTCGATGCCAGCTCTCTGCAAGACCAATTTTGCAAGTCTTCTCCTGTTACCCTGCAATTTTTTCTCTTCAGGTCATTATCCATTTCCATTTTGAAAGCCATGATTGAATCTGTCTGTCACCATTTTGGACAGTGTGTTCCTGAAAGTACCATTCGTTGCATACCGCAGTTTTTCCTCACACCACCCTTAGCTCTTTTGTCAATTAGTTGAAATCTGTCTCCTCTGGTTCTCAGCCTTTCTGCTAAAGGGAACATTTTCCTTCTACCTACGTCTAGACCCCTCATGAATTTGAATGCTTCCATTAAATCTCCTCTCAACCCCCCTCTACTCTTAGGAGAACAGCCCTAGCTTCTTTATTCTATCCACATAGTTGAAGTCCCTCAATCCTGGAATCATTCTTGTAAAACTTTTCTATACCCTCTTTAAAACCTTCACATTCTTCCTAAAGTGAGACACCCAGAATTGGTCACAATACTTCGATTGAGACTGAACTAGTGTTTTAAAAGGTTCATCATGATCTCCTTGCTTTTGTACTCTATGCTTCTATTTGTAAAACTCAGGCTTCCATGTTTTGTGAAAGGGAAATCATGTTTAATCAACTTATTGGAGTTCTTTGTAGGAGTCACATGTGCGGACAAAAGGGAAACGGTGGATGTACTGTACTTAGATTTCCAGAAGGCATTTGATAAGGTACCACATCAAAGGTTATTGTGGAAAATAAAAGCACATGGTGTAGGGGGTAACATATTGGTATGGATAGAAGATTGGCTAGCTAACAGGAAACAGGGAAGCCATAAATGGGTCTTTGTCTGTTTGGTGGGACGTAACAAGTGGTGTGCCACAGGGATCAGTGCTGGGGTCACAACTTTTTACAATTTATGTACATGACTTGGATGAAGGGACAGAGGTATGGTTGCTAAATTTGCTGACGACACAAATTAGGACATGAGGAGACTGGCTACAAGTTGACATAGGTTAAGTGAGCAGGCAAAGATCTGGCAAATGGAGTATAATATGGGCAAGTGTGAAATTGTCCATTTTAGCAGGAAGAATAAAAGAGAAGCATATTATCTAAATGGTGAGAGATTGCCGAGCTCTGAAATTCAGAGGAATGGTATGCAGGTACAGCAAGTAATTAGGAAAGCTAATAAAATGTTATCATTTATTGTGAAGGGAACTGAGTACAAAAGTAGGGAGGTTGTCCTGACACCTTCAGCGTTGTACAGGGCACTGTTGAGACCACATCTGGAGTATTGTGTACAGTATTGGACTCCTTATTTAATTAAAGATGTAAATGCGTTAGAAGTAGTTCAGAGAACGTTTACTAGACTAATACCAGGAATGGATGGGTTGACTTATGAGGAAATGTTGGACAGGTTAAGCTTGTACCTACAGGAATTTAGAAGAGTAAGAGGCAACTTGATTGAAACGTATAAGATCTTGAGAGGTTTTGACAGAGTGGATGTGAAGAGGATGTTTCCTCTTCTGGGAGAATCTAGAACTAGGGATCATGGTTTAAAAATAAGGCATTGCTCATTTAAGACCAATGAGGGGAAATATCTTCTTTGAGGGTTCTGAGTCTTTGGAACACTCTTCTTCAAAAGACAGTGGAAGCAGAGTTCTTGAATATTTTTGAGGCAGAGCTCGATAGTTTCTTGATAAGCAAGGGGGTGAAAGGTTATTGGGGGTAGGCAGGAGGTTACAATCAGATCAGACGTGATCTTATTGAATGGGGGAGCAGACTTGAGGGGCTGAGTGGCCTACTCCTGTTCCATGTTTGTATGTGCCTTTTTAACCACTTTTTCAACTTGTTTTGCCACCTTCAACATTTTATGCACATACATACCTTGGTTTCTCTGTTCCTGTATCCCCTTTAGAATAGTATCCATTAACTTCTTTCCCCCTCTTCATTCTTCCTACCAAAAAGAATCATTTTGCACTTCTCTGCATTAGATTTCACCTGCTACATGTCGGTCCATTCCACCAACCTGCCTGTGTCCTCTTGAAGTCTGTACTTCTTACTGCCATCCTCCTTACTGTTCACTACTTCCAAATTTTGTGTCACCTTCAGATTTTGAAATTGTGCCCTGTACAGCCATGTCTGAGTCTTAATATATATCAAGAAAAAGCAGTGGTTTTAGCACTGACCCCTGAGGGACCCCACAGCATACCTTCCACCAGTCTGAAAATCAACTGTTTACCACTATTCTTTTTCCTGTCACTCAGCCAACTTTGTATCCATGCTGCCACTGTCCGTTTTACTTCATGAACTTTGCTGACAAGCCTGTTATGTAGCACTTTATCAAACACCTTAGAAATCCATAGCCAGCATATCAACCACATAACCCTCACAAACCTCTGTTACCTCATCAAAAAAGTCAACCATGTTAATTAAACATGATTTACCTTTAACAAATTTGTGCTGACTTTCCTTAATTAATGCACACGTCCAAGCGACTCTTAATTTTATCCTGGATTATTGTTTCTAAAAGCTTCCTCACCACTGAGATTAAACTGATTGTGTTGTAGTTGTTACATTTGCCCTTACACCTTTTTTTGAACTAGGCTGTAACATTTGTGATTCCCTAGTTCCCTGGAACCACACTCATCTAAAGAGGATTACATATATATTACTAATGCATCAGGGAGGAGAAAAGCAAATGTATTATGAAATATGTGAAAAATCAAAGGTATAAGCAAAGAACTGTGAAAATGTTTATGCAGATTCCGAATTGGTCGGGAAAAACCTGGACAACAGAGTGAAGTTGCCCGGCTTATCAGTGAAACATTAGAACAGGAAAGATGCCAGGAGGCACTTTTGGAGCAGCACTGTACTCGGTATAGTACAAGTGATAATGAGCAGGTAAGCTGATTCATCTTCTCATTGGTGTACATGTGATACTGAGTTTTAGTTCCTTGCTGCTGTTCATTTAACGTTACTTTACCAGAATTATCAGCATGGACTTAAACCACAATGTATTTTAGTTTGGAGGATTTTAGCCAAGATGAAACTCCCATGCAAACAGTTAACAGTTGATAGAAAAGGCAGCACTTAACATGACCACTTACCTAGTTAGAAGTGGTCATGTGAAATTGCTTGGCATTTTATGTTTATCCCTTTGATTTTTTTAAAGTCTGAAGAGTTTCCTGAAGATGAAAGTATGACTGCAAATGAAGATGGAGCTGGGGGGACAGTTGAAGTTTCTCAACTACCTGAAAATGAAAATCTAGATTTACCATCAGACATGGATTCACTACTTGCTCTTAAACTGAAAGAGGTAAAGAAATTGCATTTAGCCTTGTGTATTTCACGTTTTCCGTTACTCTGAAGCATTAGGGTCCAGATCTTTTGCACCATTACACTGCTTATGCTTGGTGATTCATCAACATGATGTTATACTATATACGCATTTATTATGGGCATTTTGATTTTTTGTTTTGAGCAGATGAAATACATGTATCTGTAATGCCTATTTCACAAAAACATGATTAAATTCATACGTTGAATTATCCTTTGTGCCATTTAGCACCTTTTAGTTTTTACCTTAAAGTTAGCTCCTTAAAGTTTTTATTTTAAGGCCTTGGCCTCTCCCAAAAACCTGCAGCCGAGAGTTGAATTTCAATTGTGTAGGCTTAATGAGTGAACCATACCTAAGTTCCCAAGGGATTTCTGTACTCACCATCAGTTGTACTGAGGCATGTTTTTCCCTGAGGTTCTAGTAGTTTCTACTGAAGTATTTCAAAATTATTTGAAGAAAAACTGGAAGAAAAAATTCAAAAACTTTACTGAGGTAAAAGTTATATGCAGTGTCAATTTGAAAAACAGGATATGTACTTCTGAATACGTGAGAGTTTTAGTTTGTGTACTTAAATTTTAGAAAGCGAAGGAGAAAGATGAATCATAAGAGACTGACGGTTAAGGTGAGAAAGTGTGTCCTGTAATGCTGCTTCAATTAAAAAAACACACAGTTGAAACCATGTTTTGCTAATTGAATAGGCAATGGCTTACACCTCAGACTCTAATTTTTATAATGCATGAGAGAGAATGTAAAAGTTAGAAAGAAAGGCAGATTTTTTCATTCTAATTTAATTTTTAAAGCAAAACAAAAAAGCAAACCGACCTCTTTAAGGAAACAAAGCAGGACTGTGGGCAACTTGATTGAGGTGGATGGGCCTCTCACCACCCACCCTTGGAGGTAATAAGTGGGAGTGGAATGAGTGTCAAGAGTGAGGTGAATTACAGCAGAGGATAAGTTCAGAGGGTGAGGTAGGAGTAATGATGGGGTAGGAAGGGGTTTGTGATACAATGAGGGGGAGCAGCTGAGGCAAAATACAGCTGACTGAGGGAGATGATGGGAAAAGAGCTGCTGGGGATCACATTTTTCCTGCAACCTCCACTCCAAATGCAGTTTATAGCCATTGGTGGCTCCTTTACCTGCCGTGGCACTCACCACCTCCCATTTGAAAGGAAAGAATAATAAACCAAAGAGAAGCAAATAGATCAAATTAAGGGAGAGAAATAGACAGAAGTCAAAGTGCAGAGGTAAGATAAAGAACTGCAAAAAAAACGCAGGTAAGAGAGTGACTATATTCACTGACTTACAATTTGTAATGCCGTTAAACATTGACTTATGTTTAAATATCGGAGCATCAAAAAGTAACAGTTTCTGATAATATAAATTATATTAAAATTTTGCATTTGGATGTGCTTTTCTGTTGTCACATTTGTGTCAATTTGTTCCATTTATAATGAAGTTGCCTATTTAAAATTATTATTACAGCCTCCCACCAGTAATGACAATATTGTCTGTTTTTCCATCTAGCTGCTCGACATTTAATGTAGATAATTTCCTATGCTCCAACCAACTTTGATTTACTGCTTCCTAAATTTTTATACAGGACAGTAGTGGCACCAAAATTGCATATAGAATAGAAAAGCTGGCCTACTGCTGAATTCCCATCCATCCTAATTTTTGTGTGGACCTGATCCAGGTGACTGGAACTCTCATCTGAAACATGTGTATGCTAATTGGGGTTGATTGATTCAGTTAGGCTCTCCAATGCTGTTTTTACACCTGCCCAGTTGTAATTACCATTTGTTGATTTTGATCCACAAACACGGATGAGTCCAAGTCAGGTGGCAGTCTTTTCCAGTGATATTTACAGGGCTGTTCAGCTGTTTTTCAGTAAAGCTATAGAAAGTTTTGATAGACATTTTGTTAGCTTTAGCCAATTTCTAAGTGCTTGTAGTTACTGTAAAACGTTCTGAACTGTTTCAGGAGCTTCTGGCATTGCACTTATTTCTTTGTGGCATCTAGTGGCTCATTGAAGAGTGTTTTGGCTGAACATTTTTTGAATGTTATGTATGTACCACCTGTACTAAATTTATTGGTCTTGAGTCTGTCAGTGACCTCCATGCAAGTGATGTCAGTTATTAAATTTGGTTGTAAAACCTCCCTTGATACATGGAAAGCTAATAATGTCTTCTCTAGGGAATGTTTCCATAAAGTAATTACTTAGTATGGTAACTATTTTGAATTGATTCTCAGTCATGACCTTTGCAGCCTTAAGGTACGTTACAATGTTCCATTGATAAACTTTTTGTTATAATAATGGAACAGTATGTTGCCTTTGGCTTCTTCACTTCTACTTGTTTTTAGTATCTTCTTTGCATTTGGATAACTTTTTAACATTTTTCACAAGTTTCTTTATTCTTAGTTGTGTCTTTTCCCTTTTTCGCGACTGGCTATAGGTTTTCAAACTGGAGTAGTTAGACTCTAGTTAATTTCTCTCTATTAATCATTAGATTGTTGGGCTAGCATGCTATTTAAGTTCCTTTTATGATTAAATGTGCTCTGCAGCATTAGCTATTTTCTTTATGTAGCTAGCACTATTTCAGATTTCAGAATAGAAACATTCTTTTCCTCTTGAGTGCATTTTTATTTCAGGGCATCCCTCGACAAAAATAAAAACGCTGGTTTGGACTGTTCTAAGCAATAGTTGAATATTACATGAGATGAAGGTGATAGAACCACAATTATATCCAGAATATAAAAAGTACTTCAAAACTACACAAAGTTGTAGTTCTCACAATTTCTCCATATTTCTCACAAAAAATTAAAGTAATTGTTTTAAAATCCCATATTTCAAGAGTTGGGTTTACCATGATCTATTATATTAGACTTTTCAATATAGTGTTTTTAGTGACATTTTTGGCCTGGACTTTGCAGTGGTAATGATGTTGATAACTGTCAGAGTTTGCCAATATTATCTTGTGAAACAGATTTCAATTTTGTGCCTGTTAAACTTGGAAACCCAGATGCTACTGTCAGTGATTCCCTGCTCTTCCACAGGATGCATTGTCAAAGACTCTGCAAATGGCAATCTTTAGAACTTGTTGAACTGACCAGAACTTCCTTTTTTGTACTCCAATATCCCTGAATAGTTACACCTTGTTTATAAGGTGTGATTGGACTTTTAATAGTGCACTAAGTCATAACTATTGTTGAGCAATCTCTCTGACTCTGGAAAGCTAATTTTATATTTGTGGAATGTCAGTTTTGCATTATGATAGTTCCATAGTTTAATATAGAAAAACTTTTAAAGTTTTGTTTTTAATATTTCAATTTTAAAATGCCTATGTCCTAATCTTAATTTTTTTCTCTGAAAAATGTCTAAAAAGTTGAAGGATAATCAATGGATATTATTTCCTGATTTGCTGTCTGTAAGAATTCTTCAATGTGGTTGGCTGTTTTACCCTGCATGAGGACATCACTGTTGTTGGACACCTGGAGGCTGCCTTGTTTTGCACCAGATTCAAATTTACATTGGGAAAAGTGAAATCCACATCAGAGATTTCTAGACAGTATTCTTCGAGATCAGCGAGTGCTGTTATTACACCACTGAATGCAAAATTTGATCCATTGTGTGCAGCAGGATCATGGGATTTACAAGCGCTGAGTTTTTTTTAAAGAGTTGGAGAGCCAGAAGCCTTCCATTCCATTAACTAGGACATCCCATTGCACTAATTCGTCTGTTTTGACAGGAAGAAGAGAGGTTTGTGTTCATACTTTTTTAAAAAGGAACTTATTGCCAGATTAGTACCAGCTTCATAAGTGCACTCTGTTTTAGAAACCAGGTTTTTTTTGGAACTTTGTGTATTTCATTAGTTGGATTTAAAGGTAAAATGTACCTTTAGTAACTTAAAACAACACTATGGTAAAACTTTATTCAAAGTCATCCCATTTTACTTTGAGTACTTGAGTAAAAGGGAAAGTAGCAACATGGATGCAAAATTAGCTGAGTGACAGGAAACAGAGTAGAGTTTAATGGATGTTTTTTGGGCTGGAGGAAGGTTTATAGTGAAGTTCCTCAGGGGTCAGTGTTGGCACCCTTGTTCTTCCTGATATATATCAATGACCTAGATCTTGGTGTACAGGGCACACCAGGGCAAATTTCAAAATTTGTGGATGATATAAAACTTGGAAGTTCTGTGACCTGTGAGGAGGATAGTATAGAACTTCAGTACGACACAGGCAAGTTGGTGGAGTATGCAGACAAGTGGCAGATGAAGTTCAATGCAGAGAAATGTGAGATGATTCATTTTGGTAGGAAGACAATGGTGAGACAATATAAAATGAAGGGTACAATTCTGAAGCGAGTGGAGGAACAGAAGAACCTGGGTGTATTTGTGCATAAGTCACTGAAGGTGACAGGACAGGAGCACAGTTAATAAAGCCTACAGTATCCTAAGCTTTATTAATTGGGGCATGGGATATAAGAGCAAGGAGGCTACGTTGTAGAAGACACTAGTTCAGCCTCAGCTGGAGTATTGCGTCCAGTTCTGTGTGCCGCACCTTAAGAAAGATTTGAATGCATTGGAGAGAGTGCAGAAACGATTCATGAGAGTGGTTCCAGGGATGAGGAACTTCAGTTATGAAAATAGATTGGAGAAGTTGAGACTGTTTTCCTTGGAGAAGAGAAGGCTAAGAGGAGATTTAATAGAGGTATTCAAAATCATGAAGGGTCTGGACAGAGTAGATAGGGAGAAACTGTACCCATTCATGAAAAGATCAAGAGTGCGAGGGTATGGATTTAATGTAATTGGCAAAAGAAGCAAAAGCAACATGAAAATCTTTTCCATGCAGCTAGTAGTTGGGGCCTGGAATGCACTGCCTGAATGTGTGGTTGAGGCAGGTTCAATTAAGGCATTCAAAGGGGAAATACTGTTACCTGTGAATGAAGAATGTGCGGGGTTACAGGGAGAGGACAGGGGGAATGGCACTAGGTGCACTGCTCACTTGGAGGCCCAGTGCAAATACAATAGGCCGAATGGCCGTCTACTGCGCTGTAACAATTCTGTGATTCTGAGCATCATGTAATCTAACCATTGAAAGGAAATGTACCTTTAAGTTCCCGACTACATAGACTGATAAATCTTTGTCTTGGTGCTACCTGAAGGTATCCTTGTATTTGTCATATACCAATTCATCGCAAACTGTTTTTTTTATAAAAAGAGGTTCAACTAGACACCTGAGTAAGCAGAACTGTTTCGGCCAGTCCTCCTCCTGTGTAGCAATGGAGTATTTCATAGTGTCAGTTAACTGGGAAAAGTCATTGGTCCATACCTGTGCATCAGCTTCAATTTACCTATGCAGTACTTAACAGCATCAGTCTAATTGTATTTTCAATTTGTATATTTACCTTCAGCTTCAAACTAAGAACACCATTAGTGCAGCAGAAATCAGTGAAGTGACAGAAAGGGTGTGTAGAATTTTCTACTCGATTTATTAAAAATAAATGTTGCTTTTTAGAAAACTGCACACATGGACAGCTCTAATACTTAAAGATGTTCTTTATTTACAATAGCTGAAAGTTGCCGAAGCAGAGAAGATTAAATGGGAAACCACAAAGATGCAGCTTCAACAAAGTGTTGAAGAGAATAAAGAGAAAATGCAAAAGGTGGAACGATACTGGTTAGAAGCACAAAATCTTTGCAAAATGGTAAATGAGCACTTGAAAGAGACCCAATCTCAGTATGATGTTTTGGAGAAAAAATATAACAAGGCTAAGAAACTTATAAAGGAATACCAACAAAAGTAAGCTTTTTTTATGCACTGAACAATAATATGGTGATGTTTGTGAACTGTTGTATTTAATATGTTGTAGAATAACATTATGCTTCGTTCGTTGTGTTTTGCTTTTAAAGCCGACTATCCTCTACCATTGGTATTTCACCACTGAGATAATAAAAAGAAAATATTTACTGCCTTTCACTATCTCAGGACACCAGCATGCTTTACAGCCAATAAAGTACTTTTGAAGTGTAGTCACTGTTGTAGAAAACGCAGTAGCCAATTTGTGTAAAGCAAACTCTCGCAAACAGCAATATGATAATGACCAGATAATCTGTTTTTGTGATCTTGATTGAGGAATAAATGTTGGCCAGGACACTGGTGATGAGGCCCCTGCTCTTCCTTGAAACAGTGCCTTGGGACCTTTTATGTCCCTCTCGGAGAGCTGACAGGCCTCAGTTTAGCATCCCATCCAAGGGATGACATCTCTGACAATGCATTTTCCCCTCACTACTGCACTGGAGTGATAGCCTAGTTTTTTGTGCTCAAGCCTCTGGACTGGGACTTGAACCCACAACCTTCTGACTAAAAGGTGAGAATGCTAGCAACTGAGCCACAGCTGGCACACATTCTAGGAATTGATTAGTATGTACCATATAATGGAATTTAGAGCAGTCCTACAGCCCAAGCCTCAGAGTGCCCAAAGAACATTACATGGGGTGATCGAGTGTTCACACACTAATGGAGAGTGAAACACATTTAAAAAAAAGATTCCAGTGATACCAAGCAAAATGCCCAGGTGTTATTGCAGGTTGGTACATGGAAGGTTGATAGCAATGAAAGGTACCTGGAGAGAAAAGTTGACATGGATCAGGCACCTAGTAAAAGCAATGCATTATGTATTGATTCTGATATTTTCTTAAAAAAGTGTCAATCACTTTGAGCAGGATTGAGGATCATCAACATAAGTACAGTTATATATTAAATGCTCTGTGGAACATGAACATTAAGCTGTTGGACATGTAGAAATCTTATGCCAAGAAAGCCAGTGATGAAAAATCTACGGTTAGATAAATATTCTGCATTTGGAGTTTTCCCTTTTTGGGGCTAAGGAAACAAATCCTTGTGCAACAAAACGACAAAAACCAAAGAATTATTTTTTGTGTTGGTTATAAAATTAAAATTGTGATAAAATAATCTCAGAATCTACTTTTTACTTTAGAGAAATTGAATTTATTAAGAAAGAAGAGGATCATAGAAAAATTCTGGAGGATCAAGAAAAAGAACATGCAAAACAGCTGAAAGCATTACATGATCAGGTTAAAACTGCAATTAAAATTCAGTTGCCCTTTGTGTACAGAGTACATTAGTATATGAAAGAAATAATAGCTGAGCATAAACACATGTATTCTTCAGATACTAGAACTGAAAAATGAACTGCATTCCACTGGAGAGGTGCCTCCATCGCAAAACAACAATGAACTGCACAAAGCGAAACTGATGTTTGAGAATCGAGAGCAGTGTGAAGATATTTACAGTAAAGAGGAAGATGAGACAAGCCAAAGTAAGTCATAATATGTAAAAGGGGTAAAGATCTTTTGTAGAGTAGCTTTAATTCCATGAGGAAGAACTCCACAGACCACTGGAATAGGATATGTTTTTGTTGTGCTAAAATTGCATCAATGGCAGCCTTATTTTTACCTCTTACATGACATGCCCCTGTGTGACTCTTTATGTTTCGATGCTTGTAATGGACCCTTCCTGATGTATATTTTCAGCTCATTTTCATCCAAGATATCTCAAAACATAAATTAGCTATACTGTACCTTCTGCAAGATATAAAAGAATAGCTGGTTAGGACAGCATAGTGTGTGGATTGAGATAGAATACCCTGCAAGCTGCATAATTTTTCTGTTTTCTGTATATCACATTCTCCATACATTGCTAAAGATAGTAAAATGTAGGATGTGAAGGAAAGTGACCCTTGTAATATAGAAGAGAAACATGGAATTGTTACAGCACAGAAGCTGACATCATATTCTCTGCTGGCTCTCAGCAAGAACAACTCACCTGGTGCCACTCGCTCGCCCCATGGAAATGAGCTCCAGTAATGATGACAGATTTGCCAAATTTTGTGTCTTCCATGTTAATGTTCAATAAAAGTATGTAGATCATTCAGATAATTCAGCATTAGATAAGAACATAAATAAGAGCAAGAGTAAACC
Organism: Carcharodon carcharias; assembly: GCF_017639515.1. Taxonomy (NCBI): domain Eukaryota; kingdom Metazoa; phylum Chordata; class Chondrichthyes; order Lamniformes; family Lamnidae; genus Carcharodon; species Carcharodon carcharias. The sequence continues at coordinate 80,183,801 of NC_054478.1, read as the reverse complement.
ATAGGGCCCCTCACCGCTATTCAAGAAAGGAGAAAGTGAGAAAACAGAACTGCAGGCCAGTTAGCCTGACAGCAGTTGTTGGGAAAATATTGGAATCTGTTATTAAGGAAATAAGTCTTAACAATGCACTTAGAAAATCATAGTATAATCGGACAATGTCAACACGGTTTTACGGAAAGAACGATCATGTTTGACAAATCAAGTTTTTGTGGATTTTTTTGTTTGTTCATGGGATGTGGACATCGCATATATTGCCTATCCCTAATTGCCCTTGAGGGCATTTAAGAGTCATTGTTGTGGGTCTGGAATCACATTAGGCCAAATCAGATAGGTATAGCAGATTTCCTTCCCTAAAGGACCAGATAGATTTTTACAACAACTAGCAACGGCTTCATGGTCATCATCAAACTTTTAATTCCAGATTTTTATTGAATTCAGATTTCACTATCTGCCATGGTGGGATTTGAACCCAGATCCCCAGAGCATTACCCTGGGTCTCTAGATTACCAGTCCAGTAACAATATCACTATGCCACCGCCTCCTCCAGATGTAACTAGTAGGGTTGATAAAGGGGAACCAGTAGTTGCAGTATATTTGGATTTCCAAAAGACATTCGATAAGGTTCACACAAAAGGTTATGCACAAGTTAGGGGCTCATAGAGTTAGAGTACTATATTAGCATGGATAGAAGATTGGTTGACAGGAAGTAAAGAGTAGGGATAAAAGAGGCTTTTTTAAATTGGCAGACTGTAATTAGTGGAGTGCCGCAATGATTGGTGATGGGCCTCAGCTATATCAATGACTTAGAGAAAGAGACTGAAAATAATGTATCTAGGTTTGCAAATGTTGCAAATCTAGGTGGGAATGTAAACTCAGAACACAGAGGCTATGAAGTGATAGATACAGTTAAACAAGTGGACAACAAGGTGGTGGATGAAATATGATGTGGAAAATGTAAGGTTACTCACTTTGGTAGTAAGACTAGAAAAGCAGAATATTTTTTTAAGAGGCGTGCAACTTGCAAATGTTGATGTTCAAAGGGACTCTGATGTACTTGTACAAGGAACACAAAGTTAGCATGTAGGTACAGCATGTAATTAGGAAGTCAAATGGCATGTTGGTCTTTATTCTAAGGGACTGGAGTGCAAGAATAAGGAAACCTTGCATTGAGAGGTTGTTCCCCCTGGCTGGGGAATCTAGAACGTGAGGGCACAGTCTCGGATAAGGGGTTGATCAATTAGAATGGAGATGAGAAATTCTTCACTAGTGGGTGTTATTTTTAGAATTCTTTATCCCAGAGGGTTTTGGAGGCTCCAAAATTGAAAATATCCTGGAGGGGGGATGGGGTGGGGTGGGATTCCATTGACCAGAAATTGAACTGGATCAGCCATGTAATACAAAAACAGAATTACCTGGAAAAACTCAGGTCTGGCAGCATCGGCGGAGAAGAAAAGAGTTGACGTTTTTCCAGGTAATTCTGTTTTTGTTTTGGATTTCCAGCATCCGCAGTTTTTTTGTTTTTATAGCCATGTAATTACTGTGGCTACAAGAACAGGTTGGAGGCTAGGAATCCTGCGGTGAGTAATTCACCTCCTGACTCCCCAAAGCCTGTTCACCATCTACAGAGCACAAGTCAGGAGTGTGATGGAAAATGCTCCACTTGCCTGGATGAGTGCAACTCTCAGGAAACTTGGCACCATCAATTATGTGGCACCATTCGAGTAAATATCTTGTGTACCCTCTCAAAGGCCTTGACATCCTTCCACAAGTGTGCTGCCCAAAATTGAATGCACTACCCCAGTTCAGACCTAACAAGCGTTTTACAAAGCTTTAGCAGATTTTCCTTCCTCTATTCATAAAGCCAATTTTTTTTTAAAACAGTCCCCAAGTTGTCCTGCTGATTCATCATGTACGCTGAAACTGGAGTTATGATTGTGCAGTGCCAAACCAAATCCTGGAATATTAAGATAGAGCTAGGGCCACCAAGGGATGCACAAGGACAGTTGGGATGGGAAAAAAGTGCCAGCAATGCCCATAGCTCATGAATGAATAAGAAAACAAGCTAAGTTTACAGGCAATCATGTGAAATGGCAGAAATGTTTAACAGTTACTTTGCTTGAATTTTTAACAATGAAAAAAACATGGTAGATGCAACATCAGGAGAGGAGATCAAAAGAACATGTTGATGGATAATTCATAAACTTGACAAGCTAAATGCATAAAAATCCCAGGGCCAGATGGATTGTTATTTATCTGTCTATAGAATACTAGCTACAGTGTCATATGACAAATCTCTATGAGCATCCCCACAAGAAAAAAGGTTTTTGAGCTCCAATTGGTGAGAAGCTGGGGTTGTTCTTCTCTGGTTAAGAGGAGATTTTGTAGAAGTGTTCAAAATCATGAACAACTTTGATGGAGTAGATAAGGAGAAACTGTTTCCAGTGACAGATGGGTTGGTAACCAGAGGACATAGTTTTAGTGTGACTGGCAAAAGAACCAGAAATAACATGCAAATGTTCTTTTACATAGTGAGTTGTGATCTGGGATGCACTACCAGAAAGACTAAGGGAAGCAGGTTCAGTAGAAATACGCAAAAGACAATTGAATAAATTCTTGAAGGGAAAGGATTTTCAGGACTATTGAAAAATCCAGGTGATGGACTGTTTGGGTATGTCTACCTAAGAGCCAACTTGGCATGAGGACCTTCCAGGCTATCATGCCCTCCTGTGCTGAATCATTCTATAATTAGATGATTTTAACATACATGCCCATGAAAAAAGTGAACTTTCCAACTTCATTCATACTGACGTATTCATCAGTATAGATACGGGAATTATTGATTGACATCTAGGCAGGACAGAGACTGGGTATTCTGTGGTGAGTAACCCCTTCTGACTCCCCAAGCCTGCCCACTAACTACAAGGTGTAAGACAGGAGTGTAATGGAATACTCCCCACTTGCTTGGATGAGTGCAGCTCCAAAAATACTTGAAGTTTGACACCATATGATGACCAGCGGCCTCTACCATCTGGAAAGACAAGAGCAGTAGATGCATGGTAGCACTATACCACCTGCAAGTTCCAAGCCAGGATGGTGTGTAGTTTGGAGGGGAACTTGCAGGTGGTGATGACCCCATGAACCTGGTGTCGGTCCCTTGCAACTGATGCCCTTGTGCTTCTAGGTGGTATAAGTTATGTATTTGGTACGTGCTGTTGAAGGGTCCTTGGTGAGTTCCTGTAGTGCATCTTGGAGATGGAACACACTGTTGCCACTGTACATTGGTGGTGGAGGGAGTGAATGTTGAAAGTGGTGGATGGGGTGCCAATCAAGGAGGCTGCTTTGTCCTGGATGGTGCTGAGCTTCTTGAGTAGTGTTAAAGCTGTAATCATCCAGGCAAGTGGAGAGCAGTCCATCACACCTCTGACTTGTATCTTGTTGATGGTAGATAGGCTTTGGGGAATCAGGAGGTGAGTTACCCTCCACAGAATTCCTAGCCTCTGACCTGCTCCTGTAGCCACAGTATTTATATCGCTGGTCCAGTTCAGTTTCTTGTCAATGATAGCTCCCGGGATGATGTTAGTGGGGGATTCAGCGATGGTAATGTCATGGGGAGATGGCTGGATTCTGTTTTATTGGAGATGGTCATTGCCTAGCACTTGTGTGGTTCAAAAGTTACTTGCCTCTTAGCAGGCCAAGCCTGAATATTGTACAGGTCTTGCTGCATATGGGCATGGTCTGCTTCAGTATTTGAGTTGTGAATGGTGCTGAGCATTGTACAATCTGCAGCAAACGTCCCCAATTCTGCCCATGTGATGGAGAGCAGGTCATTGATGAGCAGCTGAAGATGGTTAGGCATAGGAGACTAGCCCACTAGCCTGAGGAACTCCTGCAGTGATGTGCCAGGACTGAGATGATTGACCTCCCCAACAACCACAACCACCTTCCTTTGTGCTATGTATGATTCCAGCCAGTGGAGTTTCTCCCTAATTCCCAATAACTCCAGTTTCGCTTGGGCTTCTTGATGCCACACTTGGTCAAATGTTGCCTTGATGTCAAGGGTAGACATTCTCACCTCGCCTCCTGTGTTCAGCTGTTTCATCAATGTTTGGACTAATGAGGCCAGGAGCTGAGTTGCCCTGGTGGAAGCCAAAGTGAACATCAGTGAGCAGGTTATTGCTGAGTAAGTGCTGCTTGATAGTTGTTGACGACACTTTCAATCACTTTGCTGATGATCAAGAGTAAATGACAAGATAGATTAGCCCTGCTTTTTGTGAACAGGACAATCCTTTGCAGTTTTCCACATTGCCTGGTAGATGTCAATATTATAGCTGTACTGGAATGGCTTGGCTAAGGGGCCAGCTAGTTCTGGAACATGGATCTTCAGAACTATTGCTGGAATGTTGTCAGGGCCCATAGCCTTTGCAGTATGCAGTGTCTTCAGCTGTTCTTGATGTAACGTGGAGTAAATCAAATTGGCTGAAGACTGGCAACTGTGATGCTGGGAACCTTGGGAGGAGGCTGAGATGGATCGTCCACTCGGCACTTCTAGCTGAAGATTGTTGCAAATGTTTCAGCCTTGTCTTTTGTGCTGGGCTCCCCCATCAATGAGGAGGGAGTATTTGTGTGAGTATTGCTCCAAATATCCCTATTCAATCAGCTGAATTGTCTATCCTAGCCACATTTTGCAAGCATGTCACCAGTGATATGGTCAACAAGGAACATTCTGTATAATTCCGTGATAGAAAAAACAAGATTGGCTTCTACCCTATTTGTCATTATTTCATTAGAGTGAAAATGTCTGATGATGAGATGTATTCTTTGTTCAATATTGATATGTGAGTAGACTCACTCATTATCCAATATCCCCAAAGCTATTCTGTAGATGTGCCACTCCCCACCATCTTTGCTTGGTGGCATTCATCACTATTTGAGTAGCTGGTTGTTATAGTCATATTCCCAGAATGTTTTTTGCCCTGGGATTACCGGAGCTGATTGGTCAACTCAGTTATTACACAGGAAACCATCGGCAAAGAAAAGTTCAACTCCAGTGATCCCATAAACCTTCATGGTTTCTAAATGGTAATGATAACTGTTACAAAGTCATGCTTCATAAAAAATTACTATGAATTTACTATCAGGGAACCACTGATTAATTTACTGAAGCCACATTCCAGTGACTTGAAAATGACGCTCCTGAGATGGCTGCAAATTTGCATCACTGATCAATTCTAAAGCCATTAAGTGGAGCCAACTATCTAGAAAACCTCAACAGAGACAATTATCTTGAAGGAGTGTGAAAGGGATTATCTTATAACCCATTCTCAGAACATCCTGACAATCACATGGTTGGGTAATACGCATTAGATGTAATTACCTCGGCCAATGAACACTAGCTGAAAAGGAATCCACCCCAGCCATAATCTAATCAAGTCAAAACTATCCACCTGGAATACACTAGCCATAACAATATTTGGGTAACTGTCAATTGGAGAGAGGATCATGTGACTAGCCAGCTGCCTCTTTTTATGTTTAAGGGAACTGTTTTCTCCAGACCAGTGGCTGAAAGAGAAAAGACATCAAAGTGGCAAGACCCCTGTGTGGGTCTTGCCAGATGGGGAGAGAGAGAGGACAAGTTTGAACCCTGTCTGCTCTTTGACTATCCATGTACTGTAGACAGAGATTTTAGAAAGAACTCAACCAAGCAGTTGCTATTTTCAGAAGAATGGGTAATTCATCCTGCTACATCATTAAACTGCCTAGAAGCCAGGACGAGCAGGACCACTCTCCCCCACTCGTTGTTTGACTACAACAGGTTTATTTTAAAGAGGATGTGTTTGTTAATTCAGTGAACGTTTAACTGTTTAGGATCCACCCAAGTCATCAACCTGCAAGAGCTGTATCACTTAAATCTTTATTGGACTTTTAAGTATCACTTAATCTATCCTCCCACTGCCTAACTTGTCTGTGTGTGTGTGTGTGTGTGTGTGTGTGTGTGTGTGTGTGTGTGTGTGTGTGTGTGTGTGTGTGTGTGTGTGTGTGTGTGTGTGTGTGTGTGTGTGTGTGTGTGTGTGTGTGTGTGTGTGTGTGTGTGTGTGTGTGTGTGTGTGTGTGTGTGTGTGTGTGTGTGTGTGTGTGTGTGTGTGTGTGTGTGTGTGTGTGTGTGCACGAATGTTGGAATATTTTGATTATTTTTCTTAGACCGGGTTAAGTAAAATAAATACAATCTTTTCAACAAGCTCAAAATCTGTCTGTGTCTTTGTAGTCACAGCACCTAAACAGTTAAACATTCACTGAATTAACAAACACATCCTCTTTATAATAAACCCGTTGTAGTCAAACAACGAGTGGGGGAGAGGGGAGCCATTTGACCCCTCACCTGATTGTACCATCACCACCAAGCCATGATAATGTTGTGGTCTTCGGCTATGGAGAGAATACACAAGGCTGAATGACTACAAGTTGTTATGGGAAAGGCAGGAATGTTATGTTCTAGTTTAAACTATTCATCTTTTATAAAACCATACTTTGTAATGTGGTCTGTATTTGCTGCATTGCCATGTGAGCAATCACTTGGCAGAAAATTCAAGAATCTTAAGTAGCAAACATCCTGAAATCACTCTGTTGCTAAATCGAAATTTAATGATTTAATGAAGACCCTGGAATTTGAGGAAAACCCAAAGAGGGACACATGCACTCGTAGTTGAACCTGCAATGAGGCGGCTGATTGATTCTTGAAAACCTTGTATCCTTAAAGCTTGTTGTGGCCACCCAGCCTCAGGGAGACTTGAGATAATGACCATTATCTTAAACTTTTTCTTGTGGAGTGATCTGCTCAATTCTCTGAGATCGAAGATGGAATAAAATTAGTTTAAAACTCTCTTTCCTGATCAGATGAACTCCCTTGATTGTCAGAAATTGTAATCTCGCATGCCAGAAGACCAAGCTGCTGTATTTTGGACATCAACTTTAAGTGGCTGCTACGTTGAGGGATTCTGTGAAAAGCCCTCAACTAGACCTTTGTAGCCTTAGTCACTGATTTTTCAAATACCTGCTGACAAATTGTGTGTGAGCATGTACCACTTCTTGTGCAAAACACGAACACTCTTGCAGGGTTAGCCATGGCTCAGTAGGTAACACTCTTGCCTAGAAGTCAGGAGGGTTATGGGTTCAAGTTCCATTCCAGCACAGAAATCTAGGCTGACACTGTAGTGTAGTACTGAGGGAGTGTTGCACTGTCAGTGTTGTCTTCCAGAGGAGGCAATTAAACAAGGCCATGTTAGCTCTCAGGTGGATGTATAAGACCCCATGGCATTGTTCTGAAGAGCAGGGGAGTTATCCATCCGGCTGATATTTATCCCTCAATCAGCATCACTAAAAGCAGATTATCAGGTGTAATCACATTCCTGTTTGGGGGACCTTGCTATGTGCAAATATCATTGTTTCCAGCATTGCAACAGTGACTATACTGCAAAAATATTTCACTAGCTGTAAAGCACTTTGGCCATCCTGAGGTCATGAAGTGTACTATTGTAAATACAAGTCTTTCTTTAGCCTACCTGCGAATCCAGCTTCTTGGACTTGTGACTGAGGAGTGAAACTAGTTTACTTGAATGCTGGAAAGAACAAATTGATGCTGCAGGGTGTAGAAAGTCCTTGTATATTACATGCAATGTCTGCAAAATGCCTTTATTTTATTTTTACCCATGCACAGAAAAGTGTGAAGAAGCAAATTTCTAAACTCATCCTTTTTAAATTGTATGCTTTTTGTTGACTGCTTGTTGAGGACAAGCTAATGACAAGGACTTGTACACAACAAGCAGCGAATACCAGTACTGGGAATGGAAAACCTTTTTTAACTTTTGGCATCAAGGGTTTGCATCTGGTATTCCTAATCAAGCACAACACAACCAAATGCTGGGTAATCTGCCACAACAATACGTATTTCAATTCTTCTTTCGGGTTTGTTAACCAAATTTTGAGGTGGTTTTTGTTATGGAAGATATGTTTAGGCACTTGATTGAGACCACTCGAACTTAATTTAACAAAGGACCTTTTGAGCTGGCAGGGAATGGTTCTTTTCTTGTCATCAGTTTGAATAAACCCCAGATTAAGAGCTCACAGATGAACAGAAAATGTGTTAATTTCTTGTTCCAATCCACTCCAAATGATTATATTTTCTATAACTAAACATTTTAATCAGTGGTGCTTCTAATCATTAAACATGTAGCCATTGAAATATATTTTTCTGTTTTTTGCAAAGCTTCCAAAACTGCTGGGGAATGGGAATGTAGCAACACTTTCAAAACCTGTGGTAAGTTGGTACACTAAGTTAAATTATTAAATAAATTAAAAGGATTCTCATAAATTAAAATAATTTAAGTTTGAGAGCGAAGAACAGAAGTTAAATACAAATTTGTATGTCCGCATGATAAAGGAAGTTTAAACTGTATTGGTGGACATTTGAAGTGTTTAATATGTTTAACCACTGATTAGCCCCTCTCAGTACCCATGATATACTGGAATTTTCTTTTTGACCTTAGTGAGAGTTAAAGCTATTCCAGCTAATAGATGAATTTCTCACCATGAAAGCTGCTAGATTAGTTTCGGTCTTTCTCCCAGTGCTCAATCCAAAAGAAACTGAAAGGAAGATTTATTTGTTATCAGTATCCTTCAGGCAAGGCTTTGATTTTGCCTGTGAGATAAATGTAACTAATTATTAGCTAATGTAGGAGCACCAGATGGTAGGGTTTTTTCCAAGGAACGTTGGGTGAAGGGGGTGAGAAGGCAGGGAGTTAATGGTACCAAAGATTGTTGTGATATTGGACAATGTGCCTTGTGGTCACTTTGGGCTGTTTTGTTTTACCCAGGGATATATACTTTGTTGCATTGCCATTTTAGGACCACACAGCTTAATGAAGGGGGCCTCCTGCAGCAGTCCAGAGGGCCATCAGAACCAGAGGCTCCACTCCCCAAGAAGGTCAACCCTTGGCTCCAGTGATCCAAATGGAGGGGTTTCCCTGCACTCAGAGGGACCTACTGCCTTCCCCACCCCCTGAAATATTTATTTTTATGCCTCCAAGCATCTCCTCACGATCTCCTACCTGCCTTAGCAACACCCATCTCTTCCAATGAGGTTGTCAAGGCTCTAGAGCTGTGGCCTTTGATTAAGCTAGCAGAATTAGTAGGTAGCCTCTGGGGACATCACTGAACCATTCTTATTACTGACAAGTCTAGCCTCGGGAGCTGCATTTGGCCCTGGCATCAAGGTCCCGAAGTCCATGGCAAAATCAAACCGTAACTTTACAGTCGTGCAGAGTGAGATAATTAAACAAAGCAGGAGAGGCAGTTGGCAGAGTGAGGGGAGGGGGAGGGGGAATGGGACTTGAGCGAGGAAGGAAGAGTGAGGGGCTAAGGGAGAGCAGGGACTAATGGGAGTCGATATTTGCGTCTGGAGAAGAGAGCCATCAAGGGTATTTTCAGTCGTGGAGGGTGGCAGGAGTAGATGTGGGTAATCGCATTTGTGTGGGGGTGGTTGAGGTTGTGTTTGTATGTGTGTTGGTGGTGGTGGTGCAGAATAGAGTACCAGAGTACTTCATGTGCAACGTTCTATTTTGAACTGCAGTGATTACTGTTAATGAAGGACAAGTTAGTTTGGCTATGTCGGTTGAGATGGTATATTGCTTCTCCAAATGTTGCCATGGGGTCTTTTACATTCACTTGAACCACTGGAGGAAGCAGATTGTGTCTCTTTTTATTGTCACTTTCAAAAGTTTATATTTCCACCAATGCAGCATTCTTGTACTTCACTAGAGTTTTGATTATCTGTGCAGGTTCTGAAATTGGGGTTGAAATCAAAAGCCAAACTCTAATTGCAAGAGTGCTTCTATCTAGTCATATTGAGAAAATTAGCTAGATTAAGTTTTTTTCCCACCTTGGGTTTAAGTCTAAAACGTCTTGTCTGAAAATTAAGTGTTTTACTGACTTTTTAAATTGCAAATGTCTTCGCAAACTCTTTTAATATTTCAGATTTTGATGAGGCTGTTCCCGAAACCAAGCGATTAGACACGAGTTCACACAAAGCAAAAGCCCTGCTTGCTTTAAAAGTTAAAAGACAGCCTCCATCTAGGTTCAAACTAAAGGAATCTTTTGGAGCTGGTGATAATTATGAATATATACAGGTAAAGACAGTATAAATTGATATATTTTTGACAAATCATTTCTAATACAACCTGTTTAATCATTTTTGCACTGAATTAATTAGAATTAAACAAAGTAGATAATAAAACAACTTAGGAATTTAGTATGGGTCGAGTATCCTTTATCTGTAAATATTAAAACCAAACGCATCTAAAAGCTGCACTATTTTTTAAAACCTCATCAACTTTTAGCACAGGAAGCCTATGACCCATGACCCGTGTATTTATTATTCAGTGGCACGTCTTACTTTTCTAGCCATTTTATTCACTTTAGACTATAACTAGCCTAGGCTTTGGCCATTGTAATGTAAGTAGGCCTATGTGCAGTATCCAAAAACAGAAATTATCTGAAATCTGAAACGCAATTGGTTTCGGAAAAAGGATACCTGACCCTTACTCAAAATGAATTATCAGATAATTTACAATCTTAGAAGTTTGCCATGTAGCAAAAGGTCATTTGGATTATTATACTTGAGAATATTTTGCTATGGTGATCTTAGAGCCCTGATCTTGCCCCATTGCCTTGTATTTTCCTCTGCTTCAAACATCTATCCAGTTTTGCTTTAGAAAATTGGATGGTTTCTGCCTCTACCACTCACTGTAGCAAGATATTCCATATTCTAACAATACTCTGTATAAAGAAATTTATCCTAACCTATTCCGTCTCTATTCCCTCTTGAATTTTTAAATTGACGGCCTCTCATTACTGCTCCTCCAAACAGAGGAAATGGCCCTTCCCTATGCATTTGATCAAAATTCTTCATAACTTTAAAAACTTTCATTAAATCTCATCAGCATTCTCTGCTGCGCTGAAAATATCCTAGTGCCTGAAGCGTCTCATCATAACTATATTTTCCCCTCCTTAGTATTATCCAGGTGAATTAATGTCCATCCTATATTTGGCACTAAAACTTGACACTTAACTATAGCCTAAACATTTCTTTGTCAATTCACAATTATTATTTTACTGTTGTACTCTATGCCCCAGTATTAAAGTATTGGTCTAAGAATGTATTTATCTACTAATTCTTTCATGGAATTGTATATTTGAACAAAAAAAGGTGTCTATGTTTGTCCACATTCTCTAAAGTCTTCCCATTAAGTAGCTCCTCTCATTTCTTTTTTATTTTCTTCCCAAAATGCATTGCATCACTTAATCTACATTAAATTGCACCTGCTAGTTGTCTTGCTATTTTGAAAAATTTTCTGTCTTCCTAAATCGTTCATAGTGTCAATTCTCCATTCCCAAAGATATATTTATTCCATGTCAAGTTCAGTGTTCAGTGATTCCAGTTACACCACAGGTTAAATGTTCTCCAGTATTTCCTGTTTGCCAAACCTCTTGGTGCTATCAATTTTTGAGATTTTTTTCCTCTATATCCATTCCAAATTGTCTACATACACAGAGAACAAAAGTGGATCTTATACTGACCTTTTGGGCATATTGCATTTCCAGGCCTTTGCTATTTTGGACAACATCCATTTACACTAACAGTGTGTTTCCTATCTGTCAACCAGCTTTTTGTCCATGTTATTACATTTCTTCTTATAAGCCTGAACTTCTAATCAAAGGAGGGAACTATAAACAATTTTGCCGAATACAATGGATCATTGATAAGAGTGCAGTTTGTAAATAATTGAAGCCCCAGCATTTGGTCCCAGCCTGGCACTTTAACCCCAAATCAAGTTGATACAGCAATCCTTTAGGATATTGGCCTTGACTCTGAGGCGCAATTCATTTGTCCTGTCTCTTCTCCCCCAGAACCAGTCTCAGATGTCCCAGGAATCTAATGCCCTCCTTCCTGCAACATCTCTCCAGCCACACATACATCTGTCTGCCCTCACATTTTTCTGCTCAATAGCATGTAGCACTAGGAAGAATCCAGAGATTGCTACCTTTTTGAAGTCTTTCTTGCTAGTTTCCTTTCAAGCTCCATGCATTCCATGAACTTGTCCCCCAAACCACTTTTGTCAATGTGATTAACCAAGTCAACATGGGAAAGATAGAGGATCAAATATGTAATCAAATTTCAGAAAAGTGTAAGAATAATAGGGCAGTAATAGTACGGGATTTTAATTGCCCAAACATTAACTGGGATAGTTTTAGTGTGCAAGATAGGGAAGGAGCAAAATTCTTAAGCTGCAACCAGGAGAACGTTTTTTTAGCCAGTGCATAGCCCAACAAGGGAGAGGGGCAGTTCTGGACTTAATATTCGGAAATGAGCCCAGGCTGGTGGAAGGCATATCAGTAGGGGAGCATTTTGGAGATAGTGACCATAACTCAGTTAGATTTTGGATAGTTATGGATAAGGATAAGGTTGGGCTGGGAATAAAAGTTCTAAACTGGGGAAAGACTAATTTTTGTAAGATGAGATGCGATTTGGCCCAAGTAGACTAGGAGCAGCTACTTGCAGACAAAACTGTGTCAGAGCAGTGGGAGGCATTGAAGGAGGAAATAGCAAGAGTACAGGGCAAATATGTTTCCGTAAAGACAAAGGGCGGGACCAATTCCGGAGAACCCTGGATGTCAAGGGACACAAAGGTTAGGATTAAGAAAAAAAGAGAAGCTTATGGTAGATACTGAGGGCTCAATATGGCAGAGTCCTTAGAGGAGTATAAAATGTGCAGAGGAGATCTTAAAAAGGAAATTAGGAAAGCTAAAAGAGTGCATGAGAGAAAGCATTGGTGGGTAGAAAAAAGGAAAATCCAAAGGAGTTTTTTAAATATATAAAGAGCAAGAGAATAGCTAGGGAAAGAGTAGGGCTAATTAGGGACCATAGAGGTAACCTGTGTGTGGACCCGGAAGACGTGGGTGCAGTCCTCAATGAATACTTTGCATCAGTCTTCACAATGGAAAATGATGATGCAGATATAGACATTGAGGTGGAGGACTGTGAAATATTAGAGGAAATTAACATAGAGAGAGAGAAGGTACTAGCGGGTTTAGCGGCCTTAAAAGTGGATAAGTCCGCAGGCCCGGATAAGATGTATCCCAGGCTGTTGAGGGAGGCAAGGGAGGAGACACAAGGGGCTCTGGCAGACATTTTCAAATCCTCCCTGGCCACAGGTGAGGTGCCAGAGGACTGGAGAACTGCTAACATTGCCCCATTATTAAAAAATGGAGGATTGGATAGATCAGGAAATTACAGGCCAGTCAGTCTAACCTCAGTGATGGGGAAGTTACTAGAAGGAATTCTGAGGGACAGAATATACCTGCACTTGGACTGACGGGGATTAATCAGGGATAGTCAGCATGGATTTGTTAAAGGAAGGTCGTGTTTGATCAATTTCAGTGAATTTTTGAGGAGTGTTGATGAAGGTAATGCATTTGATGTGGTCTACACGCACTCTAGCAAGGCTTTTGATAAGGTCCCTCATGGCAGACTGGTCAAGAAAGTACGAGCCCATGGGATCCAAGCCAAAGTGGCACGTTGGATGCAAAATTGGCTGAGAGGCAGGAAGCAGAGGGTGATGGTAGAGGGATGTTTCTGTGACTGGAAGTCTGTTTCCATTGGGGTTCTGCAGGGCTCGGTGCTGGGCCCTTGCTGTTTGTGGTGTACATAAATGATTTGGACTTAAATGTAGGGGGTATGACCAAGATGTTCGCGGATGACATGAAAATTGGTAGAGCGGTGAATAAGTGAGGAGGATAACCGTAAACTGCAGGAGGATGTCAATGGACTGGTCAGGTGGGCAGAGCAGTGGCAAATGGAATTCAACACAGAAAAGTGAGAGGTAATGCCCTTGGGCTAATAAGGCAAGAGATTGCACTATGAATGGTAGGACCCTGGAAAGGATTGAAGATCAGAGGGACCTTGGTGTGCACATTCGTAGATCCTTGAAGGTAGCAGTGCAGGTGGATAAGGTGGTTAAGAAGGCAGACGGGATACTTGCCTTTATTAGACTAGGCATCGAATACAAGAGCAGTGAGGTTATGCTGGAACTGTATAAAACGCTGGTTAGGTCACAACTCGAGTACTGCGTGCAGTTCTGGTTACCACAGCATAGGAAGGATGTGATTGCACTGGAGAGTGTGCAGTGGAGATTTACCAGGATGCTGCCTGGGCTGGAGGGTCTGAGCTATGAGGAAAGATTGGATAGGTTGGAGTTGTTTTCCCTAGAGCAGCAAAGGTTGAGAGGGGACCCGATAGAGGTGTATAAGATTGAGGGGCATAGATAGGGTGGATAGGAAGGCACTTTTACCATTAGTAGAGGTGTCAATAACCAGGGGGCAGAGATTTAAGATAAATAGATAGAAGGCTAAGAGAGGAGTTGAGGAGAAATCTTTTCACCCAGAGAGTGGTGGGAGTCTGGAACTCACTGCCTGAAAGGGTAGCAGAATCAGAAACTCTCGTAACATTTAAGAAGTATTTAGATATTCATTTGTGTTGCCATAGCCTCCAGGGATATGGGCCAAGCGTTGGAAAATGGAATTAGTGTATTCAGATCTTTGTCAACTAACGTGGAAATGATGGGCTGAATGGCCTCCTGTGTTGTAGACATCTATGAATATCAAGATTAAAGATTTTCCATGATTATTTAATTGTTCTTGTTACAAGCTCCTCTTATTTCTTGATTAATTCTCTGCGCACTAATATAGCTACCAATTGAGGGCCTATAAACTGCTCTCACCTGTGTTTTCCATCCCTTGTTATTTCTTACCTCCACCCATATGATTCTACTTCTTGCTCTTCCCAGCCAAGATCCTTCCTCAGGTTTGGTCCTTATGCAATCCTTTGTTATGAGGGCTACCACCCTCTTCTTCCATTTTGTGTCTTTTCAAAACGTTAAGTATCCTGGAATACTTAGCTGTCAGCCTTGGGCACCGTGAAATCACATCTCTGTAATGGCTATGAGATTAAATGCATTTACCTGTTTATGTCATTCATTCATCCATGTTATAAATGTTTGCATTCAGTTAAAGCCCTTTCAATTTTAACTTATCCCAATTTTCCTTGAGTTGACCTTATTCACTGATGCACTATTATCATTAAACACTCTTGTCCCTTCCTGTTGCACCCTGCTTTACCCAAATCACCACACTGCTCTATGGCTTTGACTTTCTTATTTATGTTTATAAATTTCCACTCACTTGGACATCCCCTGTCCCCATTTCTTTAATTTAAAGCCCTCTGTATAGCCCTCGTTATTAGGTATGTTCAGAATTTTGGTATTTCTCAGCTGAGGAGAACTTGTTGTGATATCGGGTTATTGGACATCATCGTGAATTCAATGCAAAGCAGATATTATTTTAGAACACCAATGTTGTAAGATGGTATCAGAGCACTGGGCATTGTATTATGACTCCAGTTTGGAGAAGCTATTGCTTGAAATTTTCAAAGTTCAATACCATCCATTTTTCAAATTAAAATTTTCAAAATGTAAGAAAGGAAATTAGTGTTTTATATCAGCATTCTAAGTACCTCAAGAAAAGTTTACTCTTGATCTCTGGACAGAATCATCTATTTTTCCTTAAGTTACTTGATCTCCCTTTTGAAATGGCTATCTGGAGAAACTGAATTTGAGTGACCATTGCTAAATTTTCTATGACCATTTTACTTTTACGTGGTTACTTATTTTTAAAACACAAATATGTACATATTAGCTAACCAGTTAATATTTTTTCTTTTCAGAATAATGAGGAAATTTATGAGGAGAATGACGAAGTCCAGCAAGCAGAAGTTTCATGTGTCCTGAGTAGCTTGGATTCTTTGCAAGCTATTGAAGATATGTCTGTCCCTGGGCCAGATGCATCAATGAAAGATGAAGCTTTAGATGAAAAGCATGAAGTGGAGAGCACAACCAGCTTGCATGATCGAAGCTCATCTGCATCCCCTTGCTCCTCTCCAGTTCACAAGATAGATGAGAGTAGCACAAGCTCAAAACACTCTCTTTCTAGAGTCACAGCACCTTCAAGTTCTCCTACATCATTTCTTACAAAGATAAAGAAACGAGAATCAAAAGGCAAAGGGAAAGAGACCAATGGTAAACCAATGTAATGATCTCTGATCATTGTATACAACTGAAATGTCCATGTAGAGACTTCATTGGCTGCTTTTATGAGCATGTCCAGTAATTCTGAGAGATGGTTGTGTCGTAATTGAAATAAATTGCTGTCAAAGTTAGAATATACAGTGTATTTTAAGGGTGTGCATTAAGATATTCATTTCAGACTATTCATTTTTCATCATTTATTTAGCACAGGGCTCACTTAAGGTTTTGCTTCCTATGGTTTCAATCAAAATACCCTTTTTATTTGAGAGAAATTTTGTAATGGACAGTAATGCACTTTTACTTTGAGCTTTGGTGAGAGTGAAGGAGCAGAGGAAAGAAGATGTGAAAATCTTCCACTTCTAAGACACATCCAATACTGAGGAAATTATCCATACTGGAATGATTTTAACTCCTAAATCTTTACTTTATAAATAATCTTTGTTTTGATTTGAGACAAAATTCCATTGAATTTTTCCTGCTGAGCCCTTGGTGGATGTAAAATTTGAATATATCCTGCTATAGAAGATCGATGGGTTGTGATGTATATTCTGCGCTACCTTTTATATCAGCATTGGATTTTGGCTTTATTCTTGGTAAACTAATATTAGTTCCTTTTGAGCATGCATTGTTGTGATCTCTGGACTTTTACTTTCAGAACCATGGCCATGGTGTTTGCTAGCTGCAGACAACCTTACATGAAGTCACATGAGTTAATATTTGCACTTTTCCCAAATATTGGATTTGCACCCAAAATAGACCATGTCGAGAGGTTAATAGGCAGCAGCGTTATCTGTGGCTCATTAGATAGCGCACTCGCTTCTGAATCGAAAGGCTGGAGGTACAGTTCAACTCCAGAGAGGTGAACACACAATTTAGCCACATGGCAGTGCAGCATGGAGGGAGCGCTGCACTACCGAAGGTGCTTTCTTTCAAATGAGAGGGTGTACCAAGGCCCCATCTGCTCCCGCAGGTGGACAGATGATTCCATGTATTATTTTGAAAAAGAACAGGGAGTTCTCCCTCACTTTAGTCGACTGCATTCACTGCTCCCAATACGGTCTCCTCTACATTGGAGAGACCAAACGCAGACTGTGTGACCGCTTTGCGGAACACCTTTGGTCTGTTCGCAAATGTGACCCAGACCTTCCTGTCGCTTGCCATTTCAACACACCACCCTGCTCTCATGCCCACATGTCCATCCTTGGCCTGCTGCATTGTTCCAGTGAAGCTCAACGCAAACTGGAGGAACAGCACCTCATCTTCCGACTAGGCACTTCACAGCCTTCCGGACTGAATATTGAGTTCAACAACTTCAGATCATGAACCCCATCCTCCATCGTCACCCTCTTTTTGATCCAGTTTTTTCTAATAATTATATATTTTTTATAGATATATTCTTTTCCCACCTATTTCTATTATTATTTTTTAAATTTATTTCCATCCGTTATTTTATCTCCACCTTTCAGCCTATTTCGCTTCCTTCCCCCCACCCCACCCCCACGAGGGCCATCTGTCACTTGTTCATCCTGCTTTCTACCCTTAATGTCACCATTAGCACATCCTTTAGCTAATATCACCACCGTCAACACCGCTTTGTTCTTTTGTTTATGACATCTTTGGCAATCTCTCTTTGCCTCTACCTATCACTGGCCCTCTATCCAGCTCTACCTGTCCCATCCCCCTTTAACAGTTTATATTTCACCATATTTCTATTCCTGTTTAGTTCTGATGAAGAGTCATACGGACTCAAAACGTTAACTCAGTCTTCCTCTCCACAGATGCTGTCAGACCTGCTGAGCTTTTCCAGCAATTTTTGTTTTTGTTAGGGAGTTCTCTCTGATGTTTTGGCCAATATTTATCACTCAATCAATATTAATAAATCAGATTATCTGGTTGTTGTAACTTTGTATTTAAGACCTTAATGTGCACAAACTGATTGCCATGCTCCTAGCAGTACAGCAATGACTGCACTTCTAGCAGTACTTCGTTGATTGTAAAGCGCACCGGAATGGCCTGAGGCTGTGAAAGACAATTGCTTTCAATACTTCAGGGCTAGTGAGAGGAAAATAAGAGCCATTTTTTTGATTGCTATCCAATGATGCTTGTTGGAAAGTACATGGATGTTAGAAATGTTTGGCTATGATGCTTTGCATGACTCAGTAACCTGTCAGCAATTCATTGTCTAGGTTCATCCACTAGCTACTTGGGTTGGGAATGGAGGTGATTGGTGCTAGTGGAATTATTATTCAGCATGCATGATAAACTTCAAGAGAAAGCAAAAATTATACAATTGTGCATGCAATGAACCGTATTGGTCTTTGCACTGGATCCCAATCAGATCTCTTTTCTTCCTAAAGTGTTGGTGCAAGATGAAAAACACAGAGAGGCATCTCCTGTGGTTGTCCCGCAACCTGCTCTGGTTGGCATGTTTGCTTTAGCGATCATTAGTTATGTTAACTGCACTTGTAATTTTTAGCATATAAATCAGAATATATTTTGAAGCATTTTGAAATTGTGCATTTTTTGATTGCTATACACCACTATGCCTTGTACACTTACTTGATTATTGATAACTTTTAAAAACAATTATTAATTGGGGAAAAAAATTAGCTCAATTATTTTATCTTGACAGAAGGCAAGAAAAATGAAGAAGAAACATCCTTTGGGAATGAAAATACATCAGGAAAGCTTAAAAGAAGATTTGCTGATTTTGGGTATGATTTCCATTGCCTATGAGAGATCTTTTTTGTGTGATTGTCATTGTAATCATTTAATAATAGATACTATTAATAATACCTTTCTCTTGCATGATATTTCAAACACAGTCGGGAAGTATTGAATCTTGGGTTGCTTGATTCTGAGCTTAAGTTTCCCTCTCCAAGTTCATTCTATGACTAAATTCAGTTTCTTTCATCTAAGTAGCATTGTTGTTTCTGTCCCATGTACTACTTCCTGTACAGGAAACTTTAGTTCATGTCCTTATTACTTCTCCAGCACTTTTCTTGCTGTCCACTGCTAATGATCTCTCCATAAACTATAGTTTATCCTGGATGCTACCTCTTTCATTCTCATCACCCATCTTATCCAAGCATCCCTTATCCCAGCTAACAATTTTAAGCTTTTGTTTTTTTTTTCAACTTTAAGGAGTTGATGATCAGCCACAGATCCCATTCCTGAACCCTTTCCAGAACTCCTGTTGAAAGTCTGTGTGTGTGTGTGCCTGAAAACATATTCAGTATTGGTTATGTTCAACCCTGCAATTAAATAATTGAATAGTCTGCCAGTATTCATAGTTGGCTCTCATCATGGGTATCATTTGATCTCTGTAGTCTAATTTTTTTTAAAAAATTTGTTAAAGTCTGGCTTCCAATATTAAATTAATACATTGAAGTTAGCAAATTCAATTCAGATAAAAGATGTAAGCTGCATACTCATAGCTTGGTATTAGATCTTAACCTACATATCTTGAATCTTAAAACGGATCAAAACCTGCTGAACTATCAGAGGTATTGTGTATTTGAAAAACTATGGCACTGATGAGTCACCTGGGCCACTTTCATGAAGAGTTGACATAGAAACACAAAATAGAAGCAGTAGTAGGTCATTCAGCCCTTCAAACGTGCTCCGCCATTCAATATGTTCATGGCTGATCCCCCATCTCAACACCATCCCGCTCTCTCCCCATACCCCTTGACGCCTTTAGAGTAGTACTGCTGGAGACATGAGGGCAAGTACCTGCTCACAGTGGATGAGGAGGATGTTGTCACTTGGTAAATTAGGATTGTGGGGGCCACTGTTTGTGTGCTGGGTCCCTATGATTTACACTGCTAAATCTTAACTTCTCTCTGCAACAGAATCATAGATCCACTTTTCCTCCTGTGATCCAAGCTAAACCTATAAGAATGTGAAAACACCTTCTATTAGAATATGGTTTTAGGCACGGGGAGAACAAAAATCAAGGCAACATTTGGGGAAGTAAAGCTACTTTAAGAATTCAGAACATCAAATTCAGAACATAATTTGGGTTTATTATTAGTAGGCAATATCCACTGATTAGCAGTACTTGTGAATACATACAATGATTTCTCATGGTATAACATTTTTTTCTCCTCTCTTACCCCTTTTTCTGCATAAAAAGTGGATTAAGAAAATCTGGTGGAAAAGGCAAGAAATTAGATAAAGAAGATCGTAGAACTTCTCTTGATAGCAGGTAATCTGCTATAATTACACAGTTGTAATCTTTAACTGCCTCAAGTATTCAGATTTTAAATGTTCAAATATTTGTGAAAACTGTGTAACCCGATGGTTCCCTAAATCATTGCCAGTGGAGTTTGCTTGCATTTTGCGTTTATAAAATTAATAATTTTGGTAGGGTTAGGCATTGCATGTAGTTTTCTCAGCCTGTTGATTAATTCATGTGACTTACATGTAAAGAATAATCTCATACTTTTTTACTTTTGTGTATGACAGGGGATCTAAAGAAATGCTTGAGTGCTCAGGTGGTAACCTTTCTGCTGCAGAATCAGTCACATCCATACCAACTTGCATGCCTTTTTCTTGGTTTGGGGATAGTCGTAAGGAAGCTGTCTCTTCCAACAGCAGTCTTCATTCACCTTCAAATTCACATGACATCTTTTGTGAACAGGACAAGGAGAAGCCTAGAAGTAAAGTGAGTTGAAAATAATTGCTACTTGTTCCTTTCTTACAATTCAGGTGCTTTCATGACCAGGTAGTCTCTTGATGTAAATTTGTTTTTGAATAATTAACAGAATATTGGTACTGATTGGTTTCATTGCTGTATTGTAGCACTGGAAGGAATATTTAGGGGACTGAAAGATGCTAGTTATGTGTCTTCACTTACTTTGCAGAAATAAGTTATGTATATAAATGTGACATGGTGCCAATTGTACTCCTATAGTAGGTTATAGACATAACTGTCCTGATTGGGTTTTGAGTAACACAAAGATAGTGTGCAGGAAACAATGCTGTTCCTATTCTTTGAATTATTTTATTTAGAGTTCACCTTATATTTGTATTTTAAATAAAGGCTATACTTAGAAAAATACAGCTTTGTTCTTAAATCCCTCCAGAGCTTCACCCCCACCCTCCACCTGTAATCTCCTCCAGCCCCCCAACCCCCTCCAAGGTACCTGTGCTCCCCGACTGCTTGTGGCAGCTTGAGCATCCCCGATTTTTAATCGCTCCACCATTGGTGGCTACGCTCACCTTCAGTTTCCTAGGACTAAAGCTCTCTTATGGCAGAGAAACCTCAATACTAAGGTGGTTTTTGCTTTTGAGTTGTCCAGATCCAAGGTCTGAACATTAAACATTGCATATCTCTCTCCTATAGAGAATAATGTGTGACAGGGATTGCGTGAAAATAATCTGAGACATTCTGACAATTTCAATGGCAAGACTTTGTAATCCCTTGCTTTAAAATATTGTCTTCAGTGATTAAAAGTGTAAGTTTGGCTTACTGCAAATGCATGTTGCAGTCCTGTTTTCTACTTTATCTCATCTATCTGTAGTTAAGAAAACTCTCCTTTATGGAAGCAGAAGATGGTAAATTGGTAGGGCACTACATTTCCGCGGATGAGCATGCTTCTCCACAACAAAATAATGTAGTAATGTTTTGGACAGGAGTACCTTATTACTTTATCTAGCCAACTTTACTGAATCACCTACCAGTTTCTTTACTTTGATTCTGGAACTAATAGTTCTATACCTGCTTTCCTTATAGTTTATCATATGGCTCTTTTTCAAAATCTGCCATTGCTTTTTGCTGCATTAATCACACAAGTAATCTGTTCT
The DNA here is from genome assembly GCF_017639515.1 of Carcharodon carcharias. Taxonomy (NCBI): domain Eukaryota; kingdom Metazoa; phylum Chordata; class Chondrichthyes; order Lamniformes; family Lamnidae; genus Carcharodon; species Carcharodon carcharias. The sequence goes on along the minus strand of NC_054478.1, from coordinate 80,161,800 downwards.
GCACTTATTTTACTGCCTTACTAAAAACAGTATTGCCCAAATTTTGTATTTTCTTTGACACGCCTAACTTAATGCTATGATCCCTAGTCTTCAAGTCCACTTCCCATCAGAAGAACCTACCTCATTCCAAGTCCTCTATTAAGTGTTCTCTCATTGCCCTTTTGTCTAGAGAATAAAGTTCCAAGGCAAACTGTAATTTTTCGCCCCTGTGTTCCTTTCCTGGATTCATTCCAATCATGCAACTTTCTCCTTGTATTATGGAAACTAAAACTGATCAGGGCTGTCAAGATATAGTAGACCAAGACCAAATACAACTTCCAAATCACCACCTTAGGTTTTATGTCACACCTTCAAACTATACATCCAAACATTTTACTACTTTTCCACCAACTATGAACCTTTGCTCGAAATTGTATCTCATTTAGAAAAAACAGATTATCATTAGTTAACATCATTAAATGCTGCAGTTAGGTACCATCTGTAAATGTTGGCACTTTATATGATGTATAAAAGTTATTAACAACAATAGCTTAACAGTAACCTATAGTGTTCCAGTGGTCCAGCACTTCTGTCACATAACATTAGACTTTGTTGTCTTTGATGTATTATTGAAACAGATTCTTTGTCCCACCTCCTCCAAATCCACCCCCCCCCCCACCCCACTAATCTATTCAATGCTTACATATCTCATGAATTAGTCTATTGTGTGAATCTGGGTCAATCTTGAGGATGCTTAATTGCTTAGAAGTAGCAAATCAGGTGGTTAAATGGTAACCACCTGTTGGAGAGTAGTGTGCTTAGAGGATGCTGGGTTCGGAGAAGTGGAGCAATGACAAAAAATGCAATACTTTTGTCCTTGTTTCTATTACAGGCCAGAATAATCGCAGAAGGTTAAAGTCAGTTATTGCTAGTTATTTTTAGATTTACGCAAGTCATTTAAAGCTCATATTAGCAGTCTACTTATATTCACATGTCAGGGCATGGAAGAGATTTGCGTTATTTGGAAGGACCTTGCCATACATAGTTTGATCATATTATACCTGGCCTGGGATCCATCAAGCAGATAATTCAAAGTACAGATCAATAAACCAAATCATCTCATTCAATTTCAAACTTCCAAAGTGATTGACATCCTGGGCTTAATGGTTTTGGTTAATATCTGTGCCTTGGTGGAGATGTTGTTTGGATCTACGTGAGGGAGCAGTCAAAGATTCTTTGTTGTCCCTGTTATAAACAGCTCGGTGGCCAGGGGCTTTCAATTGTTGACTTGTATTTGGCTACGTTAGCTTAGTGAATCGGTTTAAAGCCAATACATAGATTAAACTAGATTGCTTGTTTTATTTCTCCACATTAACCAAAAATGAGCAACTGTGTTTCAAAGATCAAGTTTAATCTGAAAGAAACCAGAAGCAAAGTGTATTTTATGGTTTGGGCATTTCAAGAAGAAGAATAATGGTTGTAACCATTGTAAATGTTTGTACTAAATGTTCATTTACTGTTAAATACATTTGTTGCTTTTAAGATGAACTTCCGTCTGATGGAATGTATATTTAATTTTTTGAAGTTGAGCAAGTTGTATGGTAATAAATCTATTCCAGTAAGCCAGAATGCAGGAACAAGCATTCACTATTTAATCCGAGTATTACTATATTTACCTAGATACTGAGGAGATAAAAATGCTGTCTGGTTTGTATTGACTGCAAGGTCACATTTACATTGAATCCAAGTGGAATATCTAACAGACCCAAAAATATAAAACAAAATGTCCAATTTCTTCTGGGCAACACTTATACGCATGTAATAGGAGAACTATGTAACTATTTAGGTATTTTTCAGGTCTAATGGGGAAACTAAATCAATATTCGGAGGTTTCATTCTCAATCTTCAAAATGGGACACAATGAAGTCCAAGCTTTCTAGCTTGGTATATTTAATTGGCAAGATTTCCTTGAAGAAAATATCATGACAACCTGTTAATATGGACTGTCTTTTTTGCTTTGATTTAATAACTATAATGTTCCCTTTGATTAGCAATTCTCATAAATTAGGGATGTTCAAACTAAATACTGTCCATAAGCATACACAGAGCATCACTTCTGTTCCTGGCCTTATTTCTTTGGCACTGCTACCAGTTGCTGCCACCTGCTGTTCCAAGTGACTGCAAACCAAGAACAAGAATTTATTCCAATATCATGGATTCCCACCCACAGTGTAAAACAGTGTTTAGTTGCTTCAAGTGGCTGGAGATACAATACAATGGCACAGAGGGGAATGAGCTTGGAGATGCATAGGGTAGGAAATTGGCTGTGTGAAACTGGGGCAAAAGTGCAAGCATGAAGTGGGTAGGAAGACGACAAAGCGTGGATGAATGCTGAAGAGCATATGGGAGAAGAAGAGTGCAGAATGATATCAAAGGTGATGGCTGAAAAGCAGTAACAACATGAAATTGAAAGAACGCCAAGAAAGCAATAGCAACAGGGGTAAGAGTGCCATCTTGAATTTTGAGGAGTTGGGCAGGAAAAAGATTGACAATGTAAAGTGGGGAGAGGGAAGGAAAATGCCAGGTATTAGTATTTTTTTTTAAAAATTGCAAGAAACGGGAGCTATCCCTGGCTACTGGTACTAATGCTTCCTGTATGCAACCCGAGGGCTTGAGTAGCGCACAGAGGAAGAATGTTTGGGTAGCACTGTCTAAAATTGGCTTCTGTATACAATGCTACTTTGGAATGAAAAACAATTTTATTAGTTAAGTAGGTTGAAGTATAATTTGCCATCTGTTCAAAAATGGTTTTATGATTACATAACCAGTGTCAGATGTGCAATTTCTCCTATATTAGAAACAGCTGCTTTTAAATTAAATTTAAGCTTGGACTCATTGGTACTGGAATAACTAATTTACACAGCTGTTACAAGACAGCCTTTTAAATTCCAGAGGGAAACTTTAAACAGCTGTCGTAACCTATATTTTTAAGTGGTATGTTTGAGATGCAACTCCAAATTCAGGAATCAGACCACCAGTTCTTGAGAGGTTTTATATTAAACTAAATGAAACAATTTACTAATTTATACAAGTTAAATATATACACATGGCTACAAGTTACTACTATCATAACTTTAAACAAATTCCCAGACTAATTTCCATTAAGGCAACAGCAACCCATAGACTTAATCAGAGACCAGGCAAAGCATTTTCATCTTATGAATTCAAAATGAGGCTCTTTTCACTGGTTACTGTTGGGACAGTTGTAGGCTTACAGCTACTATGACCTCACATTGCCTCTGCCCCTCACATGGAAACTGATGAAGTAATACCTAACTCAGCTCATTGAATGGAAATTCTCATTGTATCACCAGCCTCTTCTAACAATAAAACCTCTTTCATAGTACCAATTGTATTAGTAATATAAACATATTGCTTGATCTTTGCTAACTAGGTGCCAGATTTCACTCACCTTTTTGAATGCTCTATTCAAAAAATGCAAATACACTCTACCTTTCTTACATCTCAAAACTATACACATCAAAGCACCTAGACTAGCTCGCTTTAATCCAATTAAGACACATCCATATACTAAACTTTTAGTTTAAAAGAAAAATACTTTCCAATAATATATACATTAATAGCTTCATGACACAACTAAATCAGGTACTTTATAAAATCAAAAATGTATTACTGGAAAATTAAAGTGCTGTTAGAACATTGCAGTATAAATGTTATATTTTTCTTGAATTTTTATACTTATTAAAATGAGGGATATTGAAAGCAATGGAACATGTTTCTGCTTCTGTCAACCAGTATCAGCATTTAACAGTCCCAGAATCAAGTTCCCTCTTCTCTGCCCCAAACCTGGTAAGAACAATTTTTGGCCAGTTTTATCCATTCACAATTCCATTAATAATGGAAACTGGGCTCTGAATTTCTGACACTGTAATTATAGTCTTCCCTCACCCAGTGACGATCCTGCCACCACTACTGTCAGTGCGGTGAAATAGTAATCATGGGCTGTCAGGTTTGATGGAACGTAGAACAGGGGCTGGATGATCTAGGAATACTTAAAGATAAAAAGAATAAGAGCAAGGCTCTGAGGGTGAAAAAAAACCCTAAGTAACCCAAGTTAACATAATAGTATAACAATTAATATACCTGATGTAAATAAAACAGAATGTTGAAAAATAAAAAGTGTGATAAGTTTTAAAAACTGGAAAAATCCTCCATGTTTTTATGGATTCTATTAACCAAATCAGATTTCTCGACACACATGCACATAGCACAAGAAGACAAGCAAATTAGAAGGACAGATTCAGCTCAAATGGTACAACACAGTAGCCAGGAGGATCCTGGCTCTATGCTAGGCATGAATGGAAGCTTCATTTAGACATGTTGGAACAACTGATGTGGAAGGGAACATTATCAGAACAGATGCAAAAGAAGCAGAGAAACTGGGAGCAAGGAGTAGACCCCTTACAGGAAGTAGAGTGACAGGAAGCATAATCACGGAGACTGTAGGAGTGTAAAGTAGAAAAGTAGATACTGATGAAAAACCATTACCTGTGAGAGGTTAAGGAAGAGAAGAGATAAGTCAGAGATGGACCATATGAAGGTGAGGGAAGGATGAAAATAAGAAAAAAGTTGATTAAATTTTCCAGGTTGGGGTGAAAGCAGGAAGTAGTTATTTAGTCCTCCTCCTGATTTGTTTTTTCAAAAGTTCATACATCTTGAAGCCTCCCAAGATTCTCCTCCTCCGTACTTTAAAATATAATACTTTTGACTTTCCACTCTATCTTTTCTTCATCATGCTCTTCATTATAACTGTCATGGCAACCTCTTTCCAAGCTGCCTCTGTTGTTCCTGCTGATCACCTAATTTTCTCAAACATTTCAACACTGCCCCTGCTGGACCAACTAGAAACTTATGGACTTTCACTCTGCAGGCACTGATCCCCAAGGGCTTCCTGAGTAGCAGCCGTAACACAAGAGCGCTGATGGACATCTGTGTGACCCACAGCAACCACATCTGCAGCAAATGTCTGCAACTTGAGGAACTTCGGCTCCGAGTTGACGAGCTGGAGTCTGTGGTTCGGACCCTATGATTCAGGGAGTGGGGAGGTTACATAGGTAATTTGTTCCAGGAAGTAGTCACACCTCTTAGGCTAGATATTTCAAATTTGGTGTGTGGCAAGGGACAGAAGGGTGTGACTGTGAGTGAGACAGGTAAGGGGATCCAGAAGGTAGTGCTGGAGAAACCTCAGCCTTTGCAATTGTCCAACAGGTTCCAGGCTTTTGCAGCTTGCCTGGATGAGAGCAGAGACTGCAAGGAGGATGAGAAAATTGATAAGGGTAAGGGTATCAGTGACATAGGTAGGACTAAGAAAGTGGTTCTGTTAAGGGAATATGAGCAGGCAGGGGCTAAATTAAAAAGCAGAACTGCAAAAGTAGTAATGTCTGGATTACTATCTGAGCCACGAGCAAATTGGCATAGGGTAAATAAAATCATAGAGTTGAATGTGTGGCTCAAAGATTGGCGTGGAATTTGATTCGTGGGGCGTTTATACCAGTATTGAGGAAAACAGGGAGCTGTACTATTGGGACAGCGTTCACCTGAATCATACTAGGGCCAGTGTCCGATTATAGAATTATATAACCAGAGCTGTAGAGAGAACTTTAAAATAAATGGGGGATGGTGGGCAGGGGATTGGCGAAGGTGGTAAGGGAGATTTCAAAAGTTAAAAACGACAAGACAATAGTGCAGGGTAATGATGCAGGCAATGATAACTAGAGTGTGACAGGACTGGACAGGGTGTACAAACATATGAGTGCACCAGCAAGTGAGGTCAGAGTGAGGGAAAAATGATAAAAAGACAGAATTAAGGGCTCTTTATCTGAATGGTCACAGCATTAATAATGAGATGGATGAATTGATAGCACAAATAGAAATAAATGAGTAGGATATGATGGCCATTACAAGACAAGCTTGCAATTTGACTATGGACCTCAAGGGTATTTGCCATTTTGAAAGGACAGGAGGAAAGGAAAAGGAGGTGGTGTGGCTCTAATAATAAAGGATGAGATCATTATAATAGTGAAAAATGATCTTAGTTCAGAACATCAAGATGTAAAATCAGTTTGGGTGGAGATGAGAAATAGCAAAGGAAGTGGGAGTAATTTATAGGCCGCCTAACAGTAGCTGCGTAGTAAGACAGAGTATGCATCAAGAAATAATGGGGGCCTGCAAGAAAGGCACTGCAATAATCGTGTGACTTTAATCTTCACATTGATTGAACAAATCAAATGGGCAAAGGCAGCCTGTCAGATGAGTTCACAGTGTATTCAGGACAGTTTCTTAGAACACTGTTCTAGAACCTACCAGTGATCAGGCTATTTTGGACCTGGTAATTTGTAAAGGGGCAGGATTAATTAAAGACATTACAGCAAAGGATCCTCTAGACAAGAGTGATCATAATATGATAGAATTTCACATTCAATTTGAAGGTAAGAACTAGTCCATAGCTAGTGTCTTTTTAAATAAAGTCAATTATCAGGGTATGAAGACAGAGTTGGCTGAAGTGGACAGGGTAAATAAGTTAAAAGGTAAGATGGTAGAGAAGTGTCAGGCATTTAAGGAGATATTTCATTGCTCCCAGCGAAGATATATTCCATTGAGGATGAAAGATCTGATCAGAAAGATGCACTATTCGCAGCTAACTAAGCAAGTTAGGGATGGTATCAAATTGAAAGAAAAGGCATAGAATAATTAATGATAGGCCAGAAGATTTGGAAAGTTTTAGCAAAAGATGACTTAAAAAAAATGAAGAGTGAGAAATTGGAGTGAGAGAAAATTAGCAAATACAACACAGACAGTAAAAGCTTTTACAAGTATATAAAAAGGAAAAAAGTAGCTAAAATGAGCATTAGTCCCTTGGAGGGTGAGACTGGGGAATTAATAATTGAAAACAATGAAATGGCAAAGGTGTTGAACAAGATTTTGTACCTGTCTTCACAGTCGAAGACACCCAAAACATCTCAAGAATAGTAGAAAATCAAAAGGCAAAAGGGAGGGAGGAACTTAAATTAATCACGATCACTGGAGAAAGAGTCATGGGAATACTAATGGAACTTAAGGCTGAGCTGACAAAGTCCCCTGGATCTGATTGCCTGCATCCTAGGGTCTTAAAGGAAGTGGCTGCCAAGATAGTGGATGCATTAGTTGTAATCTTGCAAAACTCCTTAGATTCTGGAAAGATCCAAGCAGATTGGAAACTAGCAAATGTAACACCTGTTTTCAAGAAAAGAGGGACAAAAAAGCAGGAAACTATAGGCCAGTTAGCCCTGTCATTGGGAAAGTACTAGAATCCACTATTAAAGAGATATTAGCAGGGCATTTAGAAAATCATTAAGCCATCAGGCAGAGTCAACATGGTTTTGTGAAAGAGAAAAAGTGTTTGATAAATTTATTCTTTAAAAATGTGACAAGCAGGATGGGTAAAGGGGAACCAGTAGATGTCATGTCATGTATTTGGATTTCCGAAAAGCATTCAATGAGTGCCACGTAAAAGATAAGATAGCTTTAGACCTCATGGTGTTGGGGTGATGTATAGGCATGGATAGAGGACTGGTTAACTAGCAGGAAACAGAAAGCCAAGATAAATGGATCATTTTCAGGATGGCAACTATAACTGGTGGAGTGCCACAGGAATCGGTGCTGGCACCTCAGCAACATCAATGGCTTGTATGAAGGGACCGACTGTATTGTAGCCACATTTGCTAACTGTGGCGATAGGGAAGCAAGTTGTGAGGAGGATAAAGAGAGTCTGCAAAGGGATATAAATATGTTGAGTGGGCAATGTGGGAAAATGTGAGGGTGTCCACTTTGGTAGGGAGAATCAAGAAGCAGAATATTATTTAAAAGGAGAGAGACTGCTGAATGCTGCGGTACAGAGGGATGTGGTTGGCCTTTTTTTATTCATTCATGGGCTAGGGTAACATTTGTTGAACATCCCTAACTGCCCTTGTTCAGAGAGCATTTAAGAGTCAACCACATTACTGTGGGTCTGGAGCCACATGTAGGCCAGACCAGGTAAGGACAGCAAATTTCCCTCCTTAAAGGACATTAGTGAATCAGATGGGTTTTTACAACAAATGGTTATCATTACACTTTTAATTCCAGGTTTTTAGTCAAATTTATTGAAATTCCACCATCTGCCGTGGTGGGATTCAAACCTGGATCCTCAGAATACTAGTCCAGTGACAATACCACCATGGCACCGCCTCCCCTTGAAGCTAGCATGCAGGTACAGCAAGTAATTAGGAAGGCAAATGGAATGTTGGCCTTTATTGCAAAAGGGCTGGAGCATAAAGGTAGGGAAGTCTTGCTACAACTATAATAGGACATTGGTAAGACCACATCCAGATGTTTGCCCACCTTATTTTTAAGGAGGGACATACTTGCATTGGAAGCAGTCCAGAGAAAGTTCACTAGGCTAGGATTCTTGGGATGAAAAGGTTGCCTTATGAGGAAAGGTTGAGCAGGTTGGGTCTATGCTTATTGGAGTTAAGAAGAATGAGAGGTGACCTTATTGAAACCTATACAATTCTGAAGGAGCTTGACAGGGTAGGTGCTGAGAGGATGTTTCCCTTTGTAGGGAATCTAGAATGAGAGCCCATGGTTTCAAAGTAAGGGATCTCCAATTTAAGATGAAAATGAGGAATTTCTTCTCTAAGGGGTCATTAGTGTTTGAAATTCTCTCCCCCAGTGAGCGCTGGAGTTGGATCATTGAATATATTCTGGGCTAAGTTGGACAGATTTTTGATTGACAAGGGAGTTGAAAGTTATGGGAGTAGGCAGGAAAGTGGTGTTAAGGCCACAATCAGATCAACCATGATCATGTTGAATGATGGAGCAAGTTTGAGAGGCCAAATGGCCTACTCCTATTTATGTTCTGAGTTCATTCAACTAGTTTATTGAGCGGCGTAGTTAAAATAGAGTGAAGGGAATGAGCAATTTCAGTTTGCAGAGGTTGAAGATGCTGTGTAGGATTTAACTGAAAAGCACATATTTTGCATTGAACAATAGTGGAAGAACGAAGAAATGGTTTGAGCATGGAGTAATCCAATTTAGCTGTTGTATTGTCCCTTAATTGAAATCATAGATACCAGTTTCACTTGTTTTCAACCCAGTAATGACTTTATAGCCAGAAGCTTTTTATAGGCAAGTGGAGGGAGGTTTTGGTGCATGTGGTAATTAAATCCCCTAAACGTGATGTTGGATTGGGGTCCTGGCCTCATTGCCTCCCCGCTTCTTCTGGGTTTCCACCCAGGTGGATTTCAAAATGAGCATGGGAGCCAGTGTGCAGCTGTCGGGTAAGATATTTAATTATTCAAATAGGTCGTTATGTTCTGCTTTAACCAAGGATTCTGGATTTAACGCCAATGGACCAATTTCCCGAATTGTCAGCGTCTCACCAGGGTCACTGAGGTGAGTGCAGAGAGAGGAGTGCTTCTTTCGAAAGACATACAGGTTGGGTAGCTAATGAAACTGAAGAGCTATAGCCATGGCCAGGTAGGAGGTTGCTGCCGATTCTCTGTCAAGCTTGACAGATGATTGCCAAATTCTTGGAAGTCACTTCACCTGACTTGCATTTCATTTACCTTCAGTTGCACTTCCCTGCTGCCAGCTTTCACCATGGTATGGGAGCATCTCCTGCAGCCCTATCTTGCACATCTAATGAAGAACAAGAGGAGCAGCAGGAACAACGCCAGTACTGACTCCAGCTGCCTTCTCTTCACCAATGTGTTGCTTCACCAGACAGAGGGTGGTCATAGATCCAGCTCCAAGGCTGTGAGATCCCCATCACATAGTTTACATGGAAGGAAAGAAAGTGGAGAGTTATAACTATTAATAATGGCTTTTATGAATAGGATGGAAGGAGAACATTTGTGGAGAGAGTTAGTGAGGCATGGGTGCTAGAGTGCAGTAGGATGAGGGTGGGTGTGTGCATGTTGGCTGCTTAAATGGGGATGTGAAAGAGGAATGAGTGCAGTTGCATGTTGTGTTGCTCTGAGGAGTGCTGTGCACGAAAATGCTGGAGAGATCAGTGTGGATATTGTTGCTTGAAATGCTATGCCATCGCATTAACTGGCCTCCTGAGATCCTGGATCATCTTGGTACTGTTTCACAGTGGGAGGGGTGATACTTCTGCTGCTGAATTCTTTGGCCACTTCCGTTCACACCTGTATGCTTAGAGAGGTTGTTCCCCCACAGATCTATCCTTGTTCCTCTCATCAACATGCTGCCCCTTAACGACATCATCTGAAAAAACATCAGTTTCCAGTACGCTGATGATGCCCAGGTTTACCTCACAGCCATCTCTCTTGGCTCTTCCACAATCTCTGAATTGCCAGGTTGTTTATGTGACATCCTGAATAAAGAGCCATTTCCTACATTGGTAAAGTTGAAGCCATTGCCTTTGGTCCCTGCCACAAACTCTACTCCTTCACCATCAACTTCATTAATATCCCTGGTGGCTGCCTGAGGCTGAATCAGACTGTTTGCAACCTTGGTGTCATATCTGACCCCAAGATGAGCCTTCAGCCACATACACACCTCAATGACCGTCTATTTCCACCTCCATTACAGTACCCGACTCCGCCCATGCCTTAGCTCCTCTGCTAAAATCCACAACCCCTGCGTTTGTTACCTTCAGCTTTGACTGTTGTAGTGCTTCCTGGCCAGCCTCCCACATTCTATCTTCAGGAAATTTGAGGTCATCCCAAAATGTCACCTCTGTCCAAATTTGCACTAAATCCCATTCACCCATCACCCTTATGTTTGCTGACTTACACTGGCTCCTAGTTAAGTAATGCCTCCATTTTTAAATTTTTCATCCTTGTTTTCAAATTACTCCATTGCCTGGCTCATCTCTACCTCTGTAACCTCCTGCTGCCCTACAATCCTCCAAGATAGTCTGCACTTGTCTAATTCTGGCCTCTTGATTTTAATTGTCCCCCCATTGGTGGCCATGTCTTCAGCTGCCTAAGCTCTGGGATTCCCTCCCTAAATAAATCTCTCAGTCCTTTGCTCCTTTAAAACCTCTTAAAACCTACTTCTGGTCAAGCATTTGACCAACTGCCATATTATCTCCTTATATGGCTGGATATCATATTTTGTTTTATAATGTCTCTGTGAAATGCCTTGAGACAATTTATTGAGTTAAAGGTGCTATATAAATGCAAGTTATTGTTTTAAATGACCCTATTTGACTGAAGAAAATTAGTCAGCCCTTCCTAGTGCCTTGTAAACGTTCTTCAACTAAAGCTTCCTCAGCTTTACATTCTTTTTAATGTCATCTTGCTGTGTTTAAAAATGCCGGCCACAACTGCCTGCATAAATTGATGTACTTCAAAGTAATTAATTGAAATATAAAATACTTTGAATTGTTTAGACGTGATAAGGCACTACATAAATAGGGACTTATCTTTCCCTGCGTGTATCTGGTAGTTTAGGATTGCAAGTGCTTTGGCATTTATTGTTTCTGAACCGAATGTGAAAATATTCTGCATCCCAGCACCTGTGCCAACAATATATTGATAGGCTCCTATTTCTTTGATATGTTGCATCAATGAGAGAGCTGTAGATAAATGGTATAGTGCTTTCCACCAGCTCATACTTTAAACTTTTTATTTTATTTTGAATACAGTCATATATGGTGGCAAATGGCGTATGGTCTTAACATTGGTGGATACATAAAAGGGATACACCATAAAAGTATTGTAATTTGTAGCCATATATGTTTTGTAACAATTTTTGTCATTGTTAGTGGTATTGACATAAGAGAAGGCAGATGACAAATGATCTGGCTCTGAGTGCTCATAATGAAAAGTATTCCATTCCCCAATATTGACATAGCTTTAATTTTAACCACCCAACCCTTTAAGTGAAGAACTTAAGATTTTCATTGTACCTCATTTACAGGATGAAAAGACTATATACTTTACCCATGACTTATTTGTTTACTTTGGCAAAACAGGTACTTGATGATCAAGCAACAGCAGGAAAACAAAACCAATGGCAAAATCGAGCTGTTTCTGAATGGACAACCCAACAAGTCTGTCATTGGCTGATGGGAATGAATTTAGAGCAATACACTACAGAATTTGTTTCTAAAAACATTGATGGAGAACATCTAATGCAACTAGATAGCAGTAGACTTAAGGTATGATATCACAAGTTGTTCCACAATGCCTGCCAAATTTTGTTGGATTCATTAAAAACATACTGTGTTGCAGTTGCAGAGCTACTGGATGTACCTTAAATATTACATTAGAGGAAGCATGAAGTGTGGTTGTATGGACCAGAATGCTCATAGGAATTCTTCCATCATAAGGACAGGGAGTAAAAATGGCTATTTTTTTCCTACTGCTATCTCTTCATTGATTCATGCTAGAAAATGCTTATGCATGGACATCAGTAGGCTTGATTGTGATGCCCCAAAGTCTGATAGGCTTCCATATAAAATATATTTTCTTGGGTAAGATTCTTGGTATGTTTGGAAGTGTACCCCAGGGCACCTCACTGCCTTCAGAAAAAAAAAGGCGTATAAGTTGCATCTTTTTTTTCCTGTCAGCTACGTATTTGACATTTGGAATTTCATCACCCTAGTTTCAGAAGCAAGCCACTGAGAATACTAGAATACAAGTTCCTATATGGAAAGTATTCAAAATATACCTTTACAGCCGCTTCTGCTTGTTGCAGAGTAGCAGCAGGTTGCTGCATCCTGCCAGTGTGTGTGAAAAGCCTGAAGAATGTGGAGTTTACTTCTTTGCTTGAGCATGTTCAATATTGAGGTGCAGTTGCTGCAAGCAGAATTTTATTATCGAGCCTTTGTATTAGTGATTGTTTAGTTTAAGTGTATTTACGTTTTTGTTATACATATAGAGATGGCAGGGCAAGGAAACCTCATGACGTGTGCACCACAATTTGTAATTCTTTGGCATATCCAGGGGCTGTACTTTTGTACTAATTGTTGAAAAAAATGACCCTCTGGAACAGCAAACCTCTGTGGTAGTCTGTACTTCCTGGAATACAGTCATCAGTGAGGCACTAATCAACTGTTCAGGATGTGAACTGTATAGAAAAGATGTAGGTGTTTTGCTGAGACAGCAGAGGGAGACAAGACTCGGAAGCTCCTGAGATATTAGTACTGTCCAAGAGATATAGAATGTTAAATATGAGGTGAGGACAGTGTTAGTGACTCCGAAGAGTTTGTCCCTCTGAGAACACTGTAGAACAAGAGAGATGTATGGAGATGATATGCAGGCAAACAATAAGAATAGTAGATTTTATAGTTGGGGCTTTAGACAGCCATTTTTGTGGTCTCAACAAAGCGTTTGTAATGGTATATTGTGTCGTTGGCCTGTGGGTGAAGGATGTCATGGTATCCATGGGAAAACTTCTGTAAAAGCACAGAGAGCAGCAAAAAGCCATGGTCCATGTTGGAATCGATGGCGTAGATTTAATTGGACATAATTAATCTGTAATAAAAATGTGAAATATACCTAAAATATACTGATTACCAATGGGCCAAACAGAAACAAATCTTAAATTTACACCTGGAAATTTGAGGTTTAAATTCAGTTCATTTAGGCGGAAAAATCAAACTAATCTGAGCTAATGCAGACAACTCAAAACTGCCACAGATTTAGCCACAATTTTACAATCACTGATGTTTACACCTTGTGTCCCTTATGAAGCGTGGATATAGCAAGCTATAACGGAAAGGTTGACACAACAAGATGGTACAAGGAAATCTAGTGGCACTGGCAGTCCATGCAGATGTTCAAGTTTGTAATATAGTAGGAGGGAGAGATCTGACTTAGCTTTGTACAGGATTGAGAACTTAATGTTCCAGGTTACATTTTCAAGAGAAGTGGCAGGTGGATGGGGGTGAGGTTTGTGGGGTAGTGAAGGGTGAAGCTGGCAGTATAAAGAATTTGAGTAGTGCTAAAATGTAAGGATGATGTGGTGGTTGCATTAAAAGGGAACACATATGGATAGAATTCAGAAATAAATGCACTATGGAGGCTGACAGACTGATGAGTAAGAGAAAAATTGGAAATAGCAAACACAATATAGTTAAGTTCAATGTAAGAATAAAAAGGATAATGAAGAATCAAAGTGTGCTGAATGAGAAAAAAATGAAGCTTAATCAGATAAAGGAACTATTCTAATTAACTGGGCAAGAAATTTAACAAACAGTTGATGGATCAATGGGAATTTGTTAACTATGAAATTGATAGAGTGCAAGATAAATAAAACTTGAAAGGATTTGTCAAAGAACAGAATTTTGTTGCTAAAGAGATTAAAGTTACACTCACTTTAAAGGGCATTTGGTAAAATTAGGACTAACAGTGCTAAAGATAATCATGAATAAACAAAGTCTGGTATGTGAAAGAGGCTACTAATGGAGTGTTAAAGGAGATGTTCTTATGTAAGAGTTTTGCATTAGTGTTTACAAATGATGGTGTAACCTTATATATTGTTAGGGGTAACTGTAAAAGGTTCGGTTCCTTGATAAATGGGGGAGGCGGTGGCATTGTGGTATTGTCGCTGGACTAGTAATCCAGAGACCCAGAGTAATACTCTGGGGACCTGTGTTCAAATCCTGCCACAGCAGAATTTGAATTCCATAAAAATCTGGAATTAAAAGTCTAATGATGACCATGAAACCATTGTCGATTGTTATAATGTCACTAATATCCTTTAAGGAAGGAAATATGTCCTTACCTGGCCTACATGTGACTCCAGACTCACAGCAGTGCTCTTAAATGCCCTCTGAACAAGGGATGGGTAATAAATGTTGGCTTAGCCAGTGACACTCACATGAATAAAAAAATGAATAGAACAGAGTAAGCCACAGATTGAATTGTTAGTTGTTAGTCTAACATCATTTGTGCGCAAATTCTTAAGGTTGATAATTTCAAATATAGTTAGAAAGCATTTAGAAATATTTGGGTTAATGAAGGACAGCCAGCATAGTTGACTTCTTAATGGCTCCTTTGGAAAAAATATAGGATAAATAATGGGAATAGTAGATCTAGCATATATGGATTTTCAAAAGATATCTTAGAAGAATATTGTTAGAAAAATTCAGGGGTGTGATCTTAGACTGAAGACATATCTGAATGCATAGAAAATTGGCTGAGAGACAGGGACTGGTAAGGCTTCTTGGACTGAACAAGGATTAGAAATAATATTTTTCAGGGATCAGAACATTTTTCATGGTATTTATAGAAGATTTTGGTATAGAGAACACAATTTCAAAATTTGGAGAACAACTAAAATGCTTTAGGAAAACAATGATGAGATTTATAACAATGTTGCCAGAAATGGAGACTTTTAGCTATGAGGCAATATTGGAGCAGAGGAGATTGAGGAGAGGTTTAATTGAGGTGCACAAAATATGAGGGGCCTAGATAAAGTTGATGAGGAGGACCTATTTCCCTTAGCAGAGAGGTCAATTACTGGGGACATTGATTTAAAACAATTGGAAGAATTTTTAGAGGCAAGTTGACACTTCTTTCTGCACAAAGTTTCGTGGTGGTCTGAAGACTGCCTGAAAGGGTGGTAGAGGCAATAATCCTAAGTGTATTTTTTAAAAAAGAATGCATGGCTACGCATTGTTGTAACCTATAAAGCTAAGGATCTAGAGCTGGAAAATGGGATTAGGATGAACACAGACATGATGGGCCAAAGGCCTCCTACTGTGCCATAAATGTTCTATGTTCTTACATGAGCAGATGGCAGAATGTATGCAAAATCATATATTTTGAGAACGAAAACAAGGATTTTTAGTATGTAATTAATGGAACGATGCTGTAGACAGTGATGAACAGACACTCCTGAGGGTTCTTCTGTAATTCCATGAGTGCAAGTTTGGTAAATAAGGCTTGAAAATAGGGCCAATAGTACTTTTGATCTAAATAAGGGAATGTGAAAAAATAGGAGTGCAATATATGTTTTGACCACACTCGGCGACCCGGGGGTAAATTGGACCTGCTTTGAAACGTGCCCATTCGCCACTACCTTGTTTTCTGCTCAAACTGAGCTGCATATTGTCGGATGCAAAATCTGCCATAAAACACCACAATTGGACAGCATTTGGAAACAAAGTTTTTTAAAGACAATTTTAATTTTAAAAAGCATTCCTTGATAAATTTAGGAGTGATAACTTGGCGAAGTTTGATTAGTACAACTGAAATGGTTTTATCATGATGTCCTAGGCCCAACCATCTTCAGCTGCTTCATCAGTGACCTTCTTTCCATCATAAGGTCAGAAGTGAGGATATTCGCTGATGAGTGCACAATGTCCAACACCATTCGCAACTTCTCAGACACTGAAGCAGTCCATGTCCAAATGCAGCAAGACTGGACAATATCCAGGCTTGGGCTGACAAGTGGCAAGTAACATTCGTGCCACACAAGTGCCAGGTAATAACATTTCCATCAAGAAAGAATCTAACCTTTGCCCCTCGACATTCAATGGCATTACCATTGCTGAATCTCCCACAATCAACATCCAGAAACCGAACTGGACTAGCTATATAAATACTGTGTCTACAAGAGTTGGTCAGAGGCTAGGAATCCTGTGGTGAATACCTCACCTCCTGACTCCCCAAAGCCTGTCCACCATCTACAAGGCACAAGTCAGGAGTGTGATGGAATACTCTCCACTTGCCTGGCTGTGTGCAGGTCTAGCAACACTCGAGAAGCTCAACGCCATCCAGAACAAAGTAGCCCGCTTGATTGGCACTCTATCCACAAACATTCACTCTCTCCACCACCGATGCACAGTGGCAGAAAGATGCACTGCAGGAACTTACCAAGGCTCCTTAAACAGCACCTTCCAAACCCACGACAGCTACCATCTAGAAGAACAAGAGCAGCAGATGAGTGGGAACACCACCACCTGGAAGTTCCCCTCCAAACCACTCAACATTCTGACTTGAAAATATATCGCCGTTCCTTCACTGTCGCTGGGTCAAAATCCTGGAACACCCTCCCTAATAGCACTGTGGGTGTACCGACACCACATGGACTGCATCGGTTCAAGAAGGCAGCTCACCACCACCTTCTCAAGGGCAATTAGGTATAGACAATAAATTCTGGCCTAGCCAGCAAAGCCCATATCCCATGAATGAATTTTAAAAAATTTTTTTTAAAGCATTTTTAGTCAGTGTCAGTACTCCATTGTGAATAACCTGATTTTCAAATTACTGAAAATTTCTTTTTAGGCAAATAATGTACAAAACTATTTTCTTATGTTAGAGTACCCTAGTCAGTTTCCTGGTAAATTTAAAAAAATACGTCCAGAATCTTTTAAAATGTGACAATTGATATTCTTGTATTCAAAAGGTCCAACTTAACTTTTAGAGCCTCCTTGAAGGCCTTCAGATGGGCACAATTAGCCAGTACTCCCATTGGTGATTAATTCATCCTGGAGAAGTGGTCAATTTTGTGGGCAGACCTAATGCAATGTTATTAAAACAAGTGCAAAAGATGATGGAAATTCAGTTTGCTTTGAATACAATTTGTTTCTTTTCCGCTGGTTATTTTGATTTTGGCCAAATTACAACAGAAAAAAACACAATTGAGCAGAAACTCCTGTTCATAATCTGTGTAAAACATCATTCAGGCTACAGTTAAAATACTAGCATTTTATGCACACCATTATAGAAAGGTCATTAAAAGTCATAGAGCATTCAGTGTAAATTCAGCAGGATGATAGCAGGAATGGGAAAGCTTAGTTACGAATATTGAAATACTCAGATTATTTCTATGGCAACAAGCCTGAGGATATTTTTATTAATTGAAAAAGTTTTTTAAATTATGAATAGTTTTGATAGGATGAATGGAGAAAGATGATTTCCTCTGATTGGAAAGCCAGTGACAACAGGTTATCAATTTAAAACGGTCACAAAATGAGGAGAGTGATCACAAGAAACCTCTTTAGGTAGCGAGTCATTGGAGCATGATTTACCAAGGAATGATTGAGGCAGACAATATTGTATCTTTTAAGAAAAGAATGGATAAATATTTGTAGTGGAGGAAGAAGTTGTGGAATTATTTTTTCAGTGCCCAAGCAAAGAGCAGGCACAGACATGGAGTCCTTTTCTATTGTAAACCTCTGTGCTTCTATGTACCATATCGAAGGCCTTTTTTTCACCTCCTTGCAGTAGCCTCAACAACAGCTTTCATTTGCATAACATCCCTAACATAAACTATCCAACATTGCTAAATAACCTGAAGCTGAAAAATAGAGGGAGAACAATTAAGGTGTTGATCGAAGACAAGGATTTTGAGGGCATTGAAGGGAAAAGACTGCCAGGCAGAGATACTTAGCAAGCATTCAGCATAAAGCTGAAAGTAGAATGGTTGGTGGGGGGGGGTGGGGGGTGGCGGAGGTGGTGTGTGTGCAAAGAATGGCAGAATTGGGAGTAAACTGTGTGTACTAGAACAGATAGCACTGATAGGCAGACTCAAGGTCAGAAAGAGTTATTGATGAGGACAGAGACGGGGAGTATTGCTGAAGTGCAAAATGTCGGCCTTTGTTATGGCACAGCGGATGTTAAATGCTGAGCTGTTCAAATCCTAGAGGGGAACTTGAAACAGCTGCCTCAACTGTTTTTGCAATTTGTGTTTTTATTTCAAGATGCATGCCTTGAATTTAATAGTAATAAGACCACTGAGTCTTATAGGTTTTTTTACAAAAGCAAATTGAACATTTATTAATAGAAGAAAAGATTTTAAGCACATACATAGGTTTACGGATTACTACTGTGATAACTCCCAGCTCCCCTAATTAACCTGACTCTCAGTTACACTTCCATTAAGGCAACAGTAAAAACAAAATAGATTTTAATAGACCCAGGCAAAACACATGAAACCCTGAACAGGGATATTCATAGTGAATTCTCTTAGCTTTATTTCCTATAGGTAGCAGCTTGGTACATAGAGGCTAGAGGCTTTTCACACTTGTTAGATCTTAAAATGTCTCCTTCCCTTACACACATAACCTCATCACCTTTATTCACGTTTCTCCCTTTTTAATGTAAATTCTATTGTTCCAATATGTCTTTGGTCTTTACCTTTCTAATAATAAAAATCTTTCATGGTACCAATTTTATCAATAAGCTTTGAGGAAAAATAAACACACTGTTTGTCTTAGCCTCTGTTGGCTAGGTGTAACAACACCTTACTACCTCTTTGAAATTCACGACTCTGGTTTATCTAACAATGCAAATGTTCTTCACACCTCACATTCTAAAACTTCAGCTATGTTTACTTATTTAGCATTTCAAAATTATTTAGAATTCTGATACATCAAAGCCTTCAGATCAGCTGTCTTTAATTCCGTTAAGTGCCACACATACACACACACAGACACAGAGAAATTATCCAGACTCCACGATTCCTACTTTACAATAAATCCCAATAACATTATGAAAATTATAATATTTTAATGACAGCCTTAATGTTGGCAAGGCTGGCAGTTTAGGTTCTCACAGGCATATTGCAAACTGTCTGACTTAATTGGAGAGAATTGCTGGAGAGAGTGCATTGGTTGCTAAGGTGAGGAGTTCTGGACAGGAGCTAAAGAGGTAAGAGCCTTTTGTCTTGCTAATGTTGAGTTGAAGGAAGTCATTGCTAAACCAGCACTTTATGTCAACGAAGTACACTAGTGGTTGAATCAAGAAGGGTAGCAGATGAGTAAAGCTAGATTTTGTCAGCACACTTCTGAAAGCTGATGGCATGTATTAAACTGATGTCAGCAAGGGGCAGCATGTAGACTTGCAAATGATGGAGGCTATGTATAGAGACTTGGGGCACATGATGCTGCTATAATGAAATTTTGAAATATCATTACAGGAGATGTGATAATTGTGCAGGGGCAAGTAGAAGTTGAATTAAGTTAGAGCATTGCCATGGAGGTGATCCACAGGAGGATCCACTGGATGAGTGCAGCTGTAACAACTTGACACCACCCAGGACAAAGCAGCCCTGCTTAATTGGCATCCCATCCACAAACATTCACTTTCTCTACCACTGATGCACAGTAGCAGCAGTGTGTACCATCTACTAGATGCACTGCAGGAATTAACCAAGGCTCCTTAGGCAGCACCTTCCAAACCCATGACCACTACCATTTAGAAGGACAAGGGCAGCAGATAGATGGGAGCACCACCTGGAAGTTCCCCTCCAAGTCACTCACCATCCTGACTTGGAAATGTATCGCCATTTCTTTACTGTTGCTGGGTCAAAATCCTGGAACTCCCTTCCTAACAGCACTGTGGATATACCTACACCACATGGATTGCAGCGGTTCAAGAAGACAGCTCACAACTGCCTTCTCCAGGGCAATTAGAGATAGGCAATAAATGCTGGCCCAGCCAGCGAAGCCCACATCCCATGAATGAATTTTTAGTTGGTGGAATGATCCTGCCTAGGGATATATGATTGCCAGATACTAGCTTGTTTTCTGTTACTTCAGTTGCAGAGACCAAGGAATTATCTGCCATTAAGTTTCCCTTATCAACAGCTATGAAAGTCCAGTCCAGTCATGTTTTGTAGTTGAGTGCCTTGGTTTGATCACCTGTAGCAGAGGTGTCATTAACCAATGCAACTTGACTATCGTCCTTCGCCATAAGTACACTCTTCATTTTCTTGTGAAAGTAGTCCTTTTAAAATACCTAGCCACTGACTGATAACCAAGTTTCCACTAGTTTCAAACACATACTTGGAAAGCAAAGGACCTTTATGGGCAAGTTTAAGCCTTGGTTATATAACATGTTTTGACGCAAAGGGAATGTGCTTAAGTTTGTGTGTTTATTTTAATCGTTATTAATCGTAAAGAAACTAATAAGTGCATAGATGTAACCTCAAATTTTACAGAAGTTGTTGATAAATATAGTTTGTTTAACTTGGAGTACTAATTTCCCTAGGTGGAGCATTTAATAAATGTATAATATATCATGCTTGGCCAGGTCACTGCATTCCATTTTTAAAAAACATATAAACAGAAGTTGATTTTTCTTTCAACAGCAACCAAATTGTGAACAAACTCTCCTTCACTGCCAGAAAAGTTAATTATTTTTGGATGAATGAAAGTCTTTTTGAAGCGCAGTCTTATTCTTCTCTGAATTTCTAACCTTTCTTCAGGGCCATGGTTGCTTTCCATTTGTCTGGTCTGAGTTGGTAGCAGAATTGTATAGAGTGGTTTCATTTTTTGACAATGTTGGTCGACATTGCTGGTCTGCACCATTGCGAGAGACTAGTACGGTTATGTATGTTGCACCCGATTAATTTATATTGCCGGGCATTCCCCTGTTGCAGAATGTGCTACTTATTTCTTCCACACCTCTGGAGTGAAAGCATATTACTCGGATAAGCAAATGTAACGCTGCAGATCATATTTCGAGCGTTAAGCATGTTGTATCCTGCAAGTCTCAATTCCCTGTCCTCCCTCCACCTCCCACCACCACGACAGATAAAGTTTGGTTTCCTATTGAAAGCCCAAGCCACATGTCTATGGAGTGAGTTTATCACTATGGTATCCCTGCTGAGTGAGATTAGCAGGTTGTTTCCCAGGCCCCCATCCTCTGCTGATTGAGATTGCCTGTCCAAACATTTTTTTTGAACTGAACCAGGAATTTTAGTTGTATGCCAATTTTAGGAAGACAGACAAGAGGAAGCAAAACAGCCCTTTTGCAGTGGTTAAGTGGTTTCCTATACTTTTGTCTTCCCCACAACAATGCTAAGAGAGTTTTCTGGCTCAGCCACATCCCCATTCGAGTCCACCCCTAGCTAAAAAAGCCTACCAGCCTGCTTCACTGTGTTTGACAGCCAAGGTCAAAAGTAGGCTGCCCTGCATGGTAATGACTTCTAGATTACTTCACATTGTTGCCTCAGTAGGACCAATTTTAAACTATCCTGCATTGTGGATATTGATTCATGTAAAATGGCCTATTCCCTTTTCTGGATAATGTTGCATCACAAATAGATAGCAGTTGATGTATACACCTGAAAGATTTTGCATTCAGCAGAAGCAGAGTATGCTATCCTTGCTTTTGTATATTAAGAACCTACTTTTCCCACTTGCACCACCAACCCTGTCAGCGTAAAAGTAGAACATTCAATTTGTAAAGGCTTTAATATAACACAGATTTTGCATGTTGTAAGCTTCAAGTGAGATTACAATTTTGTTATACTTTGATTTTTCAGGCTTTAGGTGTTGCCAGTCAAAATGATCGTGCCACCATAAAGAAAAAGCTTAAAGAGATTAAGAAAGCACAAGAGAAAGTAGAAAAACAAAGAGAGAAGATTCAAAAGAAAGAAAAAGAACAACAGAAGAAAGCTGGTAAACAGGCCACCTCTGTAGAAACAATCTGTTAAATGGGACTAGAAGTGTGATTGAGATCACTTTAGGTAGTTATGCTATCAGTGTTATAGTATATTATATACTTCACAAAATAAGTGATTCAAATATACAAAAAAACTCAAATGTATGTTAGTTTGACATTTTTATTAGATAAATTTATGGTACATTTTCATGTTTGGAGTAGGTAAATTTCTGTATATATTGTTAATACATTTTTGTAGGTTTCTAATTCTATGCAGTTTTAACTAGCTCTGGCCTTATAATGGTAATAAATGAAATTAATATTTTAATAAAACCTAGTGTATCATTAAAAATTTCATAAAATACTTTGATAAAGGGTATTGAAAAGTATCTTGAATTTCTGAATGTGATGAGAGCTTACATGGAAGAAAAATTACACTACAAAGTCATTTATGTACAAAGTTTTAGAGAATATAGTGCAACAGTAAAGCACATATGCCTGTGGGATAAATGGCTTCAGGGTTTAATGCGCATTTCACAAAAGGTGATAGATTTTTGTACTTACAGGGAAAACTGTACATTATTACATTTTTATAATTCTGTACCTTATAAATCCATTGCATGTAAGGGCCAACACTTTTTTGTATATTTTCTTTAATCCTCTCCATCGAGTTAATATGAACAATTTAATTTTTTTCCAAAGAATAATGTGTGATTGGGGAGTGATTACAAGAACATACATTGAGAGTTCTAATGTTGTATACCACAAAGGCCAAGCTTTGAGGGGGTTGTTATCCTTTGAATCCAGGAGGAGATTACTTTAATTCCCATCTCTCCTGTTGATAAATTTTTATAATGTTTAAGGCTGTATTACTTTTATGGTTCTTTGATTTCAGTTTCTACATTTTCCTGATCTTGACCACTCAAACATTGAATACCCTCAACATCTGCTATTACCTGAAATTTTATTATTTTTGTATATGTCATTAGATGTTGTTGTGCACCTCTTGCAGTTGCATATCAAGGTATCATCTAGTATACTGTGTAGTACTTTTACCCATTTCGTCTCCAATATACTATCAAAATATAAGTCACAGTGGGTAATTATTTACTTGCATCACTCTGCTGCCTCTTTGGTCAGCGTCACCTTTCTTTCCCACTTAAATTTCTGGTTTCTACATGTTGTCTCTGTGTCTCAACTGCATTCTCCTCTGTTCTGTATCCAGCTAGCAAAAAGCACTAGCTGATCTAATTCAAAGCTGGTATTCTGAAGCTGCCCGAGTTCCCTTGACTGACTTCAGATTTTTAAATGATTCCAGAAAACTAAATAAAATAAAATATTTGTTACATTATTTTGTTTCCCCCCACCCCCCAATTTTCTTAAATATTTAAATAAAATTTGGGGGAAAAAATTTAAAAACACTAACTGGAAGGAGACTATGCAAATAAGCTTGCAGTTATTTTTACAAAGATTTGGTAGCGTTGAATTTCCACCTGAAAAATATATCATTCATTTTTTTTAATGACATTCACTTGAATTTAAACTTCTGAAGTAAAAACTGTAAGCAAAGAGCCGTTGAGTACTATTATTTAAAATCAAGTTTGACATGCTATACGAAAGCGTTTTTTTGCCACTGGGTCTTATTGCCAGTGACCAGGAAGCTGCTTTCAGTAGTATAATTACTGCAAAATGTAATTTTGTATCATGAAACTTGTATTTGTATTCTTCTGAAAAGTTGGGTTTTCCACTATTGTTGCTAAACAAAAAAAGTTGTGACAAAAAGGAAAGAAAAATGGTTTGTTCTTAACTGTTTATCCACTGAATAAAAAATAAATAATTATCCAAATAAGGATTTGTAAGATACTGTTTCTTAAGACTCTTACTCTCACCAGTCATGTGCTTTGCTGCCTTCTCTTCCTCCTACCCAGTTACTGCATACAAGACTTTGCAGCTCTGCTATGTCATGTATTCTGCTATTGCACAGTAGAATAAGAGTCAATTTGTCACTTATCAGCTATTTTTCCACAATTCTTCATGTTGATATTTAATAGATTTTTACTCTTTTATATGCCTTTTTAAAATAGATTTTACTTTCAGTTTTTCTTTGTTTTAGGAATCTTTTGTTTCACTAATATCTGCATGGAAGCACATTTATTCAGTACTGTTCAGAATGAAATCTGATTTCACTTTCTTAATGCCCGGAGCATGTTTAAGTTGTGAAGGAGGAAATACATTTTGTATGCAGAGTATCGTCTAAATAAGGATTTGTAGGACACTATCCCTTTGTAAGACCTTTCATCCACACACTAGCCCAGTGTTCTCCTATCCTTCCCAGAAATTAACAAGTTGTATTTCATGCTCAGTTCCTTTGTGTAAATGCTGGAGAATGGTGCTGGAAGTAAGGATGATATCATTGTATCGCCTTTGAATGATCAATAAAATCTTATATGAAGAAAGCGAAATACTGTGGATGCTGGAAATCTAACATAAATACAGTAAGTGCTGGAAAACTTAGGTCTGGCAGCATCTGTAGAGAGAGAAACAGAGTTAAGGTTTTGAGTCCATATGACTCTTCAGAGCTAAATAGAATAGAAATGTATTGGATTTTATACTGTTTAGGAAGGGGTGGAGCCGATGGAACAAGATAGAAGGTCAGGGATATGTGGGAGCTAAGGAGAGATTGACAAAGATGTCATGGACACGTGACAAAGGGATTGTTAATGGTTGTGGTAAAGACAAATGAAGGTGCTGATTGTGACATAAAGGTAAGAACAGAATGTGTTAATAGTTGTCAATCTCGCCTTAGCTCCCGCCTATCCCTGACCCTCTATCTTGTTCCATCTGCTCCACTGGGGTAGACCATTTAGGACTGAGATGAGGAGAAATTTCTTCACCCAGAGAGTGGTGAGCCTGTGGAATTCGTTACCACAGAAAGTAGCTGAGACCAAAACATCAAGAAGGAGTTAGATATAGCTCTTGGGACGAAAGGGATCAAAGGGTATGGGGAGAAAGTGGGAGCAGGCTATTGAGTTGGATGATCAGCAATGATCATGAATGGCGGAGCAGGCTCGAAGGGCCGAATGGCCTACTCCTCCTAGTTTCTATGTTTCTACCCCCTCCTAAACAGTATAAAATCCATCACATTTCTACTCTTTATCTTTGAAGAAGAGTCATATTGACTTGAAACGTTAACTCTTGTTTCTCTTTCCACAGACGCTGCCAGACCTGAGTTTTTCCAGCATTTTTTGTTTTTATTATATAATAAAACCTTAAAGTCCAGCTTGCATTAGTATAACAACAAATGTTGCTCTATGGAGCTTTGGACTTCCTACAAGGGTAAAATTGGGAAAATCTGGTCTTATGTTTTGTCATTTGTGAACAAATCTTAAGGAATGCTCACTGCCAAGTATTGAGTTTCTGAATGGGTAGTGGAATATGCTTCTTTATGTTGCATTTCAGATTCTCAAGATCCTCCAGGCAAGGTGAAGGCTTATTCTACTTAGGGTGTGAATGCATCATGTCCAATGTGCAGCATATTTATCTTGACATAATGTGCGTAGTAATGTAGAATAATATACATATTTTTGCAAAAAAAATGACTGTATTTTGCTGAATGTTTGTAATGACAAGTAATTTATAATTTCTGTACTGATAAATTCCCCTAATTTTGGTGTGGCTATCCTCATTTATGTAATTCATCCAACCCATATAAAACTCCCTCCTTTACTTCCCTAATCTGTAGTGTTTTGAGCTTTGTTACATAGCATGGTGTGTGCATAAGTATCTTGCTGCCTCCTTCATCAAAGAGTCCAGGTGAAAATCAGAATAAACTTTTGTAAACAATACAAATGACTTATGCGCAACTGCTTGTTTTCAAACAATCTCTCTTGATTCACCATCTTAGAGGATAAACTACTGTCAAAGAATGAGAAAACATTGGACTTAAGGGCAGGAGTAGGCCATTCAGCCCTTCGAACCTGCTCTGCTATTCAATAAGATCAAGGCTGATCTGTTCCCAACTCCATTTTGCCATCTGCTCCCCATAACCCTTAACTCCCTTGTCTATCAAGTATCTGTCTAACTCTGGAATAAATTTGATGACCCAGCCTCCACCACCTTCTGGAAATCTCATCCTTTGAGAGAAAAAAATTCTCCTCACCTCCATCTTAAATGGTAGATCTCTGATTCTTAAACTGTGTCCCCTAGTTTGAGCTTCTCCCACAAGTTGAAACATCCTTCTGATAACTACCCTATCAAATCCCCTCAAGATCTGGTATGTTTCAATAAACTCCAATTGGTTAAGGCCCAACCTATTCAACCTTTCTTCATAAGATAAGCCCCTCATCCCAGGAATGAGTCGAATGGGCCTTCTCTGAACTGCTAACACAGTTATATCATTTTTTCAAATGGGAACAAAACTGTACACTATTCCAGATGTGATCTCACCAATGCCCTATACAGCTGCAGTAAAACTTGCGTACTTTTATATTAATTCCCCTTGCAATAAATGCCAACATTCTATTTGACTCCCTAATCACTTACTGTACTTGCATACTAACTTATTGTGATCCAGGACACACACATCCTGTTGAAGACTATTCATTTGAGGATTAGCAACAATTTGTGTGTACTGGATTGCTATTTAAATGATTGTGTTGATGATTATTTTAACCTTCATTCACATTTCTTTAGACCTGCTTTTGTTTTGAGCAGTACCATGTTCTAGAATAGTTTCTAGTAATTATAGAGATCTTAATACTTGTAAAAAGTTATTTATTTTGTCATATTGAAATGCAACTAACTAATGTCCAAACAGCTTATCCTTTTAGAATTAAAATGAGATATTATACATAGTAAATTCTATTAAACCAGTTTCTTTTTAGTAATTAAAATAGAGATGATGCAGTCTTAATAATTTTTTTGGGAAAGTGTCACGAGCAAGACTAACATAAAACAAATTAAACAGATTTAAAAATGCATTGACTATAATCTCTCATTGTACATGAGAATGAATAGTTAAACGTTCTGTCAAAAATAATGAACTGGGGGAATGTACATTAAAATTGATAACCTGGCAAACAAAAAACCTGTAAAACCAAACTAAGGGCAGAATTCAATACCCCTCCCCTGTGGTGAGCCCCCCCAAACCCCCCTGCCCTTGGTGACGAACCCCTTTCCTGCCTTCACTCAACTGTTCCTGGGTGCTTCAGCGATCCTGGGTCTCAGGTGGGAGTAGTACCATAGCAGCCATCACCTCCCTGGTGGCCATGCTGAACAACGTTGCTGGCCTCTGATTGGCCAGGCAGTGGGATTTCTGCCCCCGGTGTCCTTGATCCTGGGGAAGGCCTGCTGCTGCCCGGATAAATGCCTGATTGGCACTTAATGCAGCGGGCCTTCCCAAAAAGAGGCAATACGGCTCTTGCCAGCTTTCCAGCTGAGGGGTGAGACCCCTTGTCAACTGCATTGAAAAGCACTTGGCATGGAATTTAATGTAAAATACGGAATTTCTGTATATATCTGTTGAGTTTCGTGCACAGACGTGCATTAAAGGCATCTACAGCAAGAAAATGTATTTTTGGCTATTTTATAAATTTCCTTGTAGAATACAGTGGTTCATAAAATTACTTTAAAACAGGACTGATAATTACATTTTTATGTAGCGCCTTGAACATAATGAAACATTCTAAGGTACTTCATTGGAACATTATTAACCAAAGTATGACATTTGGCTGTATAAGGAGATAATAGGTCAAAGCCTGATCAGAGAGGTAGGTTTTAGGGAGTGTCTTAAAATAGGAATGCTCAGTAGAGAGACACAGAAGTGTAGGGATGGTATTCCAGAGCTTGGGGCCGAGGCAACTGAAGGCATGGCTACTAATGGTGGGGCAATTAAAATTGAGGGTGTACTTGAGGCCAGAATTATGGGGGTGCAGATATCTGAGTGTTATGAATGTGGAGGAGACTAGCGATAGGGAGGGGTGAAGTCATGGAGGGATTTGAAAATGGATGAGAATTTTAAAATCAAGACATTGCTTGACTAGGTGCCAATGTAGATCAGCGAAGACGGGTGATAGCGGAACAGGACTTTGAGTTAGAACAACCAGGCAGCAGAATTTTGGATGACCTAACTTTACAGAGGGTAGAACATGGGTGACCAGTCAAGAGTGCATTAGAATAGTCGAGTCTAGAGGTAGGGAAGGCATGATAGGTTAGAATTTATCGGAGAGCACAACTTAGGGTAGTAAGGTAATCTTGCTAACTCTACTTCCACACTTAAATAAATTATTCTGTTCTTGGTATTCAGGGTTTAAAGGCAAATACTTATTTAATGCACTGGTCAGTGTAGTACTAAGTCATACAGACCTAAATGTTCCAGTTTCAAATCACGGTTTGTGCTAAATTTAATTATCCCTGTGGAGAAGCAGTTCTGCAGCAGCAATTGCCCACAACAGTTGGTCACAATTGCCTGGGCTACAGGAAAAAAACAGTCTCATGACAATCCAGTGATTGTGTGAAAGTAATATGAAAACCATAACTGGCCATATATATTTGAATAGAATGTTGGTATTCAAACCATACTCAACTATGAAGAATGTCCACTTAGGCAAGATGCCTACTGCTGTTAATGCTCAGGACCAATGTTAAAACAACAACTTGCACTTATGTAGTGCCTTTAGTATAGCAAAAGGTTCCCAGTTGCTTCAAGGGCATATTATCAAACAAAATTTGATATCGTACCACATAAGATATTAGGAGGGTGACCTAAAACTTAGTCAAGAGTAGATTTTATGGAGTGTCTTAAAGAAGGCTAGAGACGGTTGGAGATTGAATTTCACCATTTAGGGTCCAGCAGCTGAAGGCATAGCTCCAATGTTAGAGCAATAAAAATTGCAGATGTGCAAAAGCCAAAATTAAAGGAATGCAGTTGGGAGGATTGTACAGGCTGGAGGAGGTTACAGAGATGGCAGAGGGGCTATGTCATGGAGGGATTTGAAAATGAGCATTTAAAATGGAGGTGTTACCAGACTGGGGGTGCCAATGTAGGTCACTGAGCATGGGCGATGGGTGAACGGTATGGTGCAAGTTAGGATGCAGACAAAAGAGTTTTGGATGAGCTCAAGTTTATAGAAGGTGCAAAGTGAGAGGCTGGCCAGGAGAGCATTGGAATAGTCAAGTCTAAAGGTAACAAAGGCATAAATGTGAGTTTCAGCAACAGATGAGCGGAGGTCGGGATAGAGATGGGTGATGTTTTGAGAATTAGAGATTAGGTGGTCTTGGTGATGGGAGAGAATATGGGGTTGGAAATCAGCTCAAGGCCTATTGCAACACAAATGTTGTGCATGATCTGGTATGGCCTCTCAATTGTCAGGGACAGAGATGGAGTTGGGGCTAGGGAATTGAGTTTGCAATGGGGGTCCAAAGACAATGGTTCTGGTGTTCCCAATATTTAGTTGGAGGTAGTATCTACTCTAGCACTGGATGTCTGACAATTCAGAGACAGTGGAGAGGTCAAGAGTGTTAATGTGGTTCAGTAAAGCCAGGTGTCATTGGTGTATATGGAACCTCGTGTTTTTGGATGAAGTCTCTGAGGGCAGCACCTAGGTCTTCAGTAATATTTGACTGTGATGTTAGCTCTGCATTTTGTTGGTGCTATGTATTAATATATATATATATTATATAATAAATGTTCAGTTTGCAGTCGATCTGGCAAATGATTTTAAAGAAAATTTTCCCCAGTGAGCTTGAACGATGCTACCTTCAAAAACAGTTCCTCTGACATGTCCTCCTTCTTCATTAACCGAGGTTTTCCACCCACGGTCGTTGACAGGGCCCTCAACCGTGTCCGGCCCATCTCCCGCGCATCCGCCCTTACGCCTTCTCCTCCCTCCCAGAAACATGATAGGGTCCCCCATGTCCTCACTTATCACCCCACCAGCCTCCGCA
This sequence comes from Carcharodon carcharias, assembly GCF_017639515.1. Lineage (NCBI taxonomy): Eukaryota > Metazoa > Chordata > Chondrichthyes > Lamniformes > Lamnidae > Carcharodon > Carcharodon carcharias. The sequence goes on along the minus strand of NC_054478.1, from coordinate 80,131,465 downwards.
TTCAAAGGATCATCCTCCGCCATTTCCGCCAACTCCAGCATGATGCCACAACCAAACACATCTTCCCTTCACCCCCCTATCGGCATTCCGTAGGGATTGTTCCCTCCGGGACACCCTGGTCCACTCCTCCATCACCCCCTACTCCTCAACCCCCTCCTATGGCACCACCCCATGCCCACACAAAAGATGCAACATCTGCCCCTTCACTTCCTCTCTCCTCACCGTCCAAGGGCCCAAACACTCCTTTCAAGTGAAGCAGCATTTCACTTGCATTTCCCCCAAATTAGTCTACTGCATTCGTTGCTCCCAATGTGGTCTCCTCTACGTTGGAGAGACCAAACGTAAACTGGGCGACCGCTTTGCAGAACACCTGCGATCTGTCCGCAAGAATGACCCAAACCTCCCTGTCGCTTGCCATTTTAACACTCCATCCTGCTCTCTTGCCCACATGTCTGTCCTTGGCTTGCTGCTTTGTTCCAGTGAATCCCAACGCAAACTGGAGGAACAACACCTCATCTTCCGACTAGGCACTTTACAGCCTTCTGGACTGAATATTGAATTCAACAACTTTAGGTCTTGAGCTCCCTCCTCCATCCCCACCCCCTTTCTGTTTCCCCCTTCCTTTTGTTTTTCCAATAAATTATATAGAATTTTCTTTTTCCACCTATTTCCATTATTTTTAAATATTTTTAAATCTTTTATGCTCCCCCACCCCCACTAGAGCTATACCTTGAGTGCCCTACCATCCATTCTTAATTAGCACATTCGTTTAGATAATATCACCAACTTTAACACCTATGTGTTCTTTTGTTCTGTTGTCTGTGACATCTTTTGATGATCTGCTTCTATCACTGCTTGTTTGTCCCTACAACCACACCAACCCCCTCCACTTCTCTCTCCCCGCTCCCCCCCAAACACACACACCTTAAACCAGCTTATATTTCATCCCTTTCTTGGATTCACTCAAGTTCTGTCGAAGGGTCATGAGGACTCGAAACGTCAACTCTTCTTCTCCGCCGATGCTGCCGGACCTGAGTTTTTCCAAGTAATTCTGTTTTTGTTTTGGATTTCCAGCATCCGCAGTTTTTTGTTTTTATATTTGATAATTTCCCATACTTATTTGCAGAATTCCAAGGTTGCAAACATCCTTTTCTCCTGAAGATACCATTGTCCCAGAGGGATAAATGTCTACATGGAATATCATTCAGGAATACAAGTTTAAGTAAAAGAGGCTTTCATCAGAGCCACAAAAACCTGATATGGATCCCAGATAGCTGCATAATTACAAGATTGATGAGCAAATTGAATAACTGACAAATATTAAACCTTATTTTGAAATAAGTGAAGACATTTTAATTTAACTTTTTGTGGTAACTTCACTAATGCAATTTTACAAGAACAGTTAATTTATCTGTTCAAACTTGAAAACTAATTATAAATAAAATGTGAATAGAGAGTCAATACTTTCATTTTCTTGGATTGATTGTTTATTTTCTGAACTTCTGGCTTTTTACTGTTTAGATTTTTTTCTCGTTTCTTTTTGCCTTTTTTGACAAATGAGATCCTGTGATGCAGTTTATAGTGGTATGCCTGATTCCAAGCTATGGGTATACAGAAACTGCAGTAGTGCTGCATACTGCCATCCAGTGGCTGTACTTGAGTTTATAATATATAGACCCATCCAGTGATGGTGGTGTGTTATAGATCACTGAATCTGAGCTGCTGTGGCAGCATGTGTTTTTACATGCATGCTGTAGACTGGAGCTTTGGATAGTGATGGTAGAGGCTCCAACTTTCTTTCCATCATAAGGCTGACCAGGAACCTCTCCTGTTCTTACAACTGACATTGGGGGGTTGGAAGGATTTTCAGACTGATAAATATAAATGAGGCCACATACTGATATTAGAGAGGAATGAACAGACCAGATATTGGGTCTGCTGTGCTCAGGATTCTTTGGGGACCAGCAATGTTTTCTTTTTAAACAAAGTAAACATCATTGCCATGGAGCCAGGAGGTGCAGGAGCACATTTCCATCACAACAGTGCTTCCAAACAGCCCCTTACCCCTTTGTTGTTTCACTCCTCTCTGTGGACTTACCATCAGTCTACTGCTACTGGAGCGAATAGTCATATATTCAATTTCTTAAAATGGGAGATCTACCTGTGGAGGAACAACAATTACCAGCCACTCACCAACATAACAATGATTAAGGTCTGAGGCCTGATTTTGCACTGCCTTTTGGTCTCCTGGTTGAGGCAGATGCTCTATAAATAGCCATTTCAGGGCCAAAAACAGACTTGAAAGTAATTTCCACCCCAGAACTGAGTTTTGTAGATTCTTGCTGTGCCAACTTAGAGAGTAGGAGATAATAAGTCAAGGGAACATAGCTGTAATTTATTTCCCATTTTAAAGCTTTTTATTCTAACCCTACTTTTGTATAATAATTTTTCTTCAATAGAATAACAAAATCTATAGCAATTTAGGAAGCACAAGTAGTGGCTGGGAACAGGGGAGTATTTCTGCAGCAGAGGCTGAGATGAATACTGGGATGTGGCAACATCGATAAGAGCTGGAGGGGATCATTGCAACATGGCAAGTTTGCTTGGACAAATCTATTATAAATGTTAACTTGGGCGTTAGTAATGAAAAGATACATAAAATATAACACGGTTTTATACAAGGAGTGTGCATAGATCAGTGACTTTTAATCTCGATTATTTCGCAAAGCAATTATGAACTCTGCTATTTTCTATCTGGGAAATTCATTATACTTAATTGCTATAAAATTGTTTCTTCATTTTTTCATGGGATATGAGCGTAGGTGGCAAGGCCACCATTTGTTTCCCATCTCTAATTACCCTTGAGAAAATGATGGTAAGCTGTCTTCCTGAATCACTGCAGTCCGTATGGTGAAGGCAGTTCCAGGTTTTTAACCCAGTGACAGTGAAGAAATGGCAATATAGTTGCAAGTCAGGATGGTATGTGGCTTGGAGGAACACTTCGAGGTGGTCGTGCTCCCATGCGTTTGCTGCCCTTGTTCTTTTAGGTGGTAGAGATCATGGGTTTTGGAAGATGCAATTGAAGAAAACTTGTTAGGCCTCTGCAATGCATCTTGTGGATGGTACACACTGTAGCCACTTTGTGCTGGTAATAAGAACATAATAACATAAGAAATAGGAGCAGGAGTAGGCCATTCAGCCCCACTATTCAATAAGATCATGGCTGAGCTGCCCCAGGTCTCAGCTCTTTCATGCCAGCTCCTCACAGCCCTCAACTCTCTGATATTTCAAAAATCTATCCACCTCCTCTTTAAATACGTTCAGTGATCTAGCCTCCACAACTCTGGGATAGAGAATCCCAGACATTCACTACCCTCTGAGAGAAGAAATTCCTTCACATCTCAGTTTTAAATGAGTGTCCCCTTATTTTTTAACAACATCTCCTAGTTCGAGATTCCCCCACTAGTGGAAACATCTTCTCAACAGCTACCCTGTCAAGCCTCCTCGGAATCTTGTAAGCTTCGATAAGATCACCCCTCATTCTTCTAAACTCTAATAAATAAAGGCTTAACCTGTTTAGCCGTTCTTGATAAGTCAATCCCTTCATCCCAGGAATCAGCCTGGTGAATATCTTTTGAACTGCTTCCAATGCCAGTATATCCTTTCTTAAATACAGGGACCAAAACTGTACACAGTACTCCATGTGCGGCCTCACCAACACCCTGTACAGATGTGACAAGACTTGTCTATTTTTAAACTCCAACCCCCTAGCAATACAGGTCAAAATTCCATTTGCTTTCTTAATTACTTGCTGCACCTGCATGCTAACTTTTTGTGCTTAATGCACAAAAACATCCAGATCTCTCTGTGCTGCACTTTTTTGGAGTCTCTCTCCATTTAAATAATAGTCTGCCTTTTGATTTTTCTTACCAAAGTGCATGACCTCACACTTTCCTACATTAAACTCCATCTGCCAGGTTTTTGCCCACCCACTCAACCTACCTATATCCTCTTGCAGATTCCTTATGTCCTCATCACAACATGCCCTCCCACCTATTTTTGTATCGTCAGCAAATTTGGATACATTACACTCTGCCCCCTCCTCCAAGTCATTAATATAGATAGTAAATAATTAAGGCTCTAGGACTGATCCTTGTGGCACTCCACTAGTCACACCTTTCCAACATGAAAAAGACCATTAATCCCTACTCTCTGTCTTCTGTGTTAACCAATCCTCAATCCATGCTAATATATTATCCCCAAAGCTATGAGCTCCCACCTTGTGCAATAAGCTTTTATGTGGCAACTTATCAAATGTCTTTTGGAAATCCAAATGCACTACGTCTACCGGCTCCCCTTTATCAACTCTGCTTGTTATATCCTCAAAGAGCTCTAGCAAATTTGTCAAACATGATTTCCCTTTCACAAAACCATGTTGACTCTGTTTGATTGCGGTAAGCTTTTCTCAATGTCCTGCTATTTCTTCCTTTATAATGGACTCTACCATTTTCCCAGTGACAGATGTTGGGCTGACTGGCTTTTCTGCTTTTTGTCTCCTTCCCTTCTTGAACAGGGGCATCACATTAGTGGTTTTCCAATCCACTGGGATCCTCCCAGAATCCAGTGAGTTCTGTAATATTTCGACCAATGCCTCCACTATATCTGCAGCCACTTCCTTTAAAACCCTTGGATGAAGGCCATCAGGTCCTGGTGACTTGTCTGCCTTTAGTCCCATTAGTTTGTCAAATACTTTGTCCCTCATGATAGAGATTGTTACAAGATCTTTCCTCCCATTAGCTCGTTGCTTATCTGATATCTTTGGAATGTTTATAGTGTCCTCCACTGTGAAGACCGATTCAAAATATTGGTTTAAATTATCTGCCATTTCCCTGTTCCCTGTTATCAATTCTCCAGTCACATCCTCCAAGGATCCAACGCTCACTGGAGGAACAACACCTCATCTTCCGACTAGGCACTTTACAGCCTTCCAGACTGAATATTGAATTCAACAACTTTAGGTCTTGAACTCCCTCCTCCATCCCCACCCCCTTTCTGCTTCCCCCTTCCTTTTGTTTTTTCCAATAAATTATATAGATTTTTCTTTTCCAACCTATTTCCATTATTTTTAAATATTTTTAAATCTTTTACGCTCCCCCCACCCCCACTAGAGCTATACCTTGAGTGCCCTACCATCCATTCTTAATTAGCACATTCGTTTAGATAATATCACCAACTTTAACACCTATGTGTTCTTTTGTTCTGTTGTCTGTGACATCTTTTGATGATCTGCTTCTATCACTGCTTGTTTGTCCCTACAACCACACCAACCCCCTCCACTTCTCTCTCCCCCCCCCCACCCCCTCCCCCCCAAACACACACACCTTAAACCAGCTTATATTTCACCCCTTTCTTGGATTCACTCAAGTTCTGTCGAAGGGTCATGAGGACTCGAAACGTCAACTCTTTTCTTCTCCACCGATGCTGCCAGACCTGCTGAGTTTTTCCAGGTAATTCTGTTTTTGTTTTGGATTTCCAGCATCTGCAGTTTTTTTGTTTTTAGCTCATTTTAGCCACTCTTTTTATATACGTGTAGAAGCTCTTGCTGGTTGTTTTTATATTTCTTGCAAATTTACTTTCATAATTGATTTTCTCCCTCTTTATTAGCTTTTTAGTCATCTGCTGCTGGTTCCTAAAAAAAATTCCCAATCCTCTGGCCTACTACTAGCTTTCACTACTTTATATGCCTTAGTTTTTGATTGGATAGTCTCCTTGACCGCCTTTGTTAACCATAGGTGGGTCATCCTTCTCATTGACTCCTTTTTTGACCGGGATAAATTTTGCTGAGCGTTATGAAATATCTACTTAAATGTCTGCCACTGCTCATCCACTGACCTTCTGCTTAGTCTATTTCCCAGCCCACTTTAGACAACTCTTTCTTCATACCTCTGTAATTGCCCTTATTTAAGTTTAGGACACTGGTTTGAGACCCGAGTTGCTCCCCCTCAAACTGAATTTGAAATTCTACCATTTTTTGATCACTACCCCCTGGATCCTTAACTATGATATCTCTTATTAATCCCACCTCATTTCACATTACTAGAACAAAAATAGCCTGTTCCCAGGTAGGTTCTGCAATGTATTGCTCGAAGAAACAATGCCTGATACACTCTACAAATTCATCTTCTATGTTACCTCTGCCAACTTGATTTGTCCCAGTTAATATGCAGATTATTTCCCGACTTATACTTTGCCCTACAGTGAGGCAAACTCTTCCGGGGCCTATAGATGACCCCCACCCATGACTTCTTCCCCTTGGTATTCCTTACTTCCACCCAAACTGATTCCACATCATGATCTATTGCACCTATATCACTACTCATTACCGTACTGATACCTTCTTTTATTAACAAAGCTACCCCACCTCCTTTTCCTTTTTGCCTATTTTTCTGAACATTGAATATTATTGAGTTCCCACAGTCTTGGTTGCCCTGCAACCACATCTCTGTAATAGCTATCAAGTCATATTCATTTATTTCTATTTGTGCTGTCAACTCAACTATCTTGTTACAAATGCTGCATAGATTCAGATGAAGAGCCTTAACCTTTGACTTTTTATCATTATTTCTCATTCTGGTTCAGATTTCTGCTGCACTCTTCTGCTTATATTTTCTGCCCCTTCCTATCACACCGTCATTATCGTTCACTTCTTCACTACCCTGCATTTCTGCCCTCTCTCTTCTTTTTGATTTTTTTAAACTTCCCTTCAGTTGAACCCTCCCCCTCACTAACATGATTTGCCAGGACACAGGTCCCAGCATGGTTCAAATTAAGCCTATGCCAATGGAATAGCTCTCTCCTTCAGTACTGGCACTAGTGCCCCATGAATCGAAACCCATTTCTCCCACACCAATCTTTGAGCCAAGCATTTAGCTCTCTAATTGTATTTACTGTCATAAGGCTATTAATGTATTATAATATTTTGGAAAATATTTTTCTTTTAAAATAAAAGTTTAGTCTGCAGGTATGTCTCAATTGGATTAAAGCCAGCTAGCCTGGGTGCTTTGATATATATTAGTTTTGATATGTAAGAGAGAGATAGTGTGCATTTGCAATTTTTGAATAGAGCATTCAAGAAATGGGGTGAAAACTGATGCCTATCTAGCAGAGACCAAGGAATATGTTTATATTAATAATAAAATTGGTACGATGAAAGGGGTTTCATCTTTAAAAGGTGAAGTTCAAAGAGGCTGTTGATACAACGAGAATGGGGCTGGTCAGTATAGCTTCAGTAGTTTTTGGGTGTGCAGGCAGAGGCAATGTAAGCTCAAAAGGCAGCTGCAAGCCTCCAACTGGCTCCACAGTGAAAGAAACTTCATTTTGAACTTGTAAGGTGAAAATGCTTTGCCTGGTGTCTGGTTAAGTCTATGGGTTGCTTTTGCCTTAATGGAGATTAGTTTGGGAACTTGTTAAAAACTATGATAGTAGTAATTTGTAGCCACCTGTGTAAATTAATAAAATATTTCATTTAGTTTAATGTAAAACCTCGAGAACTAGTGGTCTGATTCCTGAGTTTAGAATTGCATCACAAACATACCATTTAAAAATTATTGGTTATGACAGTTGTTTAAAGTTTCCCTTTGGGATTTTTTTAATAACTCCGCTTTACCAACTGCATCAGTCATAACATTTACCCTATGCCAATTTGCACGAGGCTCATGTAGTAATCCGAAGATTATTACCTTGTGGTTCTGCTTTATAATGTAGCCCCGAGCTGCACATCTTTCATAGTCCTACCAAGTCATTGCTACCAACGTGGACCATGACAACTGGATCCTTCCTCTCCCACTCCAAGTTCTTCTCCACCCCAGAAGAGATATCCTTAACCTTGGCACCAGATAGGCAACACAGCCTTCAGGACTTTGTCTTTGCTGCAGAGAACAGTATCTATTTCCCTAACTATGCTATCCCCTATTACTACTACATTCCTCTTTTCTACCCCTACTTGAATGGTACTCTGTACCCCAGTGCTGTGGTTAGTTCATTCATCTTCCCTGCCGCCTGTGCCCTTGTCATCATTGGGAGCAAGAACCTTAAACCTATTGGACAAGGGCACTGATTGAGGCTCCTTCAAGGTTACATTTTGAATCCTGCCTCACATGCAGTCACACCCTCCTGTCCCTGACCATGTTCCAGATTTGATGTAGTTAATCTAAGGGTTGTGACTGACTCCTGAAACACAGTGTCCAGGTAACTCTCCCCCTCCCTGATGCGTTGCAGTGTCCGCAGCTCGGAATCCAGCTCACCAACTCTGAGCCGAAGTTCCTTGAGCAGCAACACTTGCTGCAGATGTGGTCATCTCCCACATACTATTTCTGCAACACAACCTGCCCAGCCATCTCTATTCTATTTAATTAATTATTTTGGATATTAAATATTTTAAAAGTGAATTTCTTAATTGTACTTTTCAGCTGTAATAACGTCTCCTGATTTAAACCACTTGGCTAATCAAAAGAGACAATCACCTACATATTTTCCTTTGATGTTATACTTTAGTTCTAGCAGGCAGAAACACTCTCATACTCATACTCTCCTTTAGGTGCTGCTGACTGTCTATCCTAGTGTCCTCCTCTCGCACTCTCCTCTAGGTGCTGCTGACTGCCTGTCCCAGGGTCCTCCTTTCACGTTCTCCTCTGGAGGGTGTGAATGTTTAAGGTGGTTGATAAGATGCTGATCACGTGGGCTAATTTGTCCTGGATAATGTTGAGCTTTTTGAGTGCTGCTGGAGCTGCACTCATCCAGGCAAATGGGGAGTATTCTATCATAGTTTTGACTTGTGCCTTGTAGATGATGGGCAGTTTTGAGGAGTCAGGAGGTGTGTTATTTGCCACACAATTCCCAGCCTCTGACCTGACATTGCAGCCACAGTATGGCTGGTCAAGTTAAGTTTTTGGTCAATAGTTACCCTCTGGATGTTGATGTGAGGATTCATCAGTTCAAGGGCAATTGGGGATGGGCAACAAATGCTGGTCTTTCCAGCAGTACTCACACCCTATTAAAGAATAAAGGAAAAATATAGGCAATGTGGTAATGCCATTGAATGTCAATGGGGGAGGTGGTTAGATCATCTCTTATCAAATATGGTCAATAAATGCTGGCCTTGCCAGCAGCACCACAACCCATCAATAAATGCTAATGTTATCAGATAGTTGAGGAGTAAGGAAATTAAACCTGAGACCATAATGACCTGGTCAGTAAGACAAAAGGGCACAAGTACAATCTGTGAAAACTTTATTTGGGAGCTGTGGGGGGGTACTTCTTTAGCCAGAGGTCAATCATTAATTGGCATAAATCCCCAGAAAAGTGGTGGCTGAGATCAGGGCACTGGACTTATTTAGGAAACACTTAGACAGTATAATGGGGAGGATATAGGGTTGATATTGGAAGGATGTGATCAAATGACCAAAATGCCACCTTCATTTGAACATGTCATGTAACAAGTAACTGCCTTCAGGAGAGTAGGGATAAAGAAAGTCAGGGAAAATTTAGTTCTTCATGATCTGATGATTGCCATTGGATGGGTTAGCTCTCTAATCAGTGGAGAAACAGAACGAGGGCCAAGTGGGATAATACGGTGAACATCTCTCACCACAGCAGCACATTGCAACCTCCAGCTGGTCCTCTCAACAGCATACCAACAAATAAATGAAAGACTTCACAACCACTGGATGTGTCAAAGTATTTTACAGCCAGTGAAGTATTTTTGAAGTGTGGTTGTTATAATGGAGGGAACAGGGCATCCAATTTGCACACAGCAAAAAGTAATCTGATAATGACCAGATAATCTGTTTTTGTGATGTTGATTGAAGGTTAAATATTGGCCAGGATATCAGAGCTAACTCCTCTACTTTTCAATATCCAAATGCAGCAAGATCTGGACAATATCCAGACTTGGGCTGACAAGTGACAAGTAATATGTGTAGCAATGACCATCTCCAACAAAAGAGAATCTAACCATCGCCCCTTGACATTCAATGACATTACCATTGCTGAACCCTCCACTATCAACATCCCGGGCATTACTGTTGACCAGAAACTGAACTGGACTAGCTACATAAATACTGTGTCTACAAGAGCAGGTCAGAGGCGAGAAATCCTGTAGTGAGTAACTCACCTCCTGGATCCCGAAAACCTGTCTACAAGGCACAGGTCAGGAGTGTGGTGGAATACTCCCCACTTGCCTGGATGAGTGCAGCTCCAACAACACTCGAGAAGCTTGACACCATCTAGGACAAAACAGCCCACTTGATTGGCATCACGTCCACAAACATTCACTGCCTCCACCACCAACGAACAGTAGATGCACTGCAGGAGCTCACCAAGGCTCCTTCAACAGCACCTTCCAAACCAACGACAACTACCATCTAGAAGGACAAGGGCAGCAGATACGTGGGAACACAACCACCTGTAAGTTCCCCTTCAAGCCACTCAGCTTCCTGACTTGGAAATATATCGCCGTTCCTTCACTGTCGCTGGGTCAAAATCCTGGAACTCCCTCTCTAACAGCACTGTGGGTGTACCTATACCACATGGAGAGCAGCGGTTCAAGAAGGCAGCTCACCACCACCTTCTCGAGGGCAATTAGGGATGGGCAATAACTGCTGGCCCAGCCAGTGACACCCACATACCATCAATGAATAATAAAAAAAGATATAGTGCTATGCCCATGTGCGAGGGCAGACCAGGCTTTGGTTTAACATTTCATCTGAAAGGTGACACCTCCAGCAGTGCAGCACTTCTTTAGTACTGGACTGAAGTGTTTACCTGGATTTTTTTGTACTCAGGTACTGGATTGGGACTTAAACCAGTAGCATGGTGAAACATCCCAAGGCACTTCACAGGAGCATTATCAAACAAAATTTGACACTGAGTCATATAAGGACACATTAGGGGAAGGGGCCAAAAGCCTTGTCAAAGAATTGTTTTAAGAAGCATCTTAAAAAGGAAAGACAGGAGCAGGCGGGTTTAGTGAGGGATTTGGCAGTTGAAGGCATAGCTGTCAGTGGGGAAGTGATTAAAATCAGGGAAGCTTGAGCCGAGAATTAGAGCAGCACAGATATCTTGAAGTGTTGTGGAGCTGGAAGAACGGGGCCATGGAAGCATTTGAAAGCAAGGATGAGAATTTTAAAATTGAGGCATTGCTCAACCATGAGCCAGTGTTGGTCAACGAACACACTGGTGATGGGTGAATGGGAATAAATGTGAGTTAGGACACTGGCAGCAGAACTTTGGATGTCCAAGTTTGCAGAGAGGACGACGTTGGAGAAGTGCATTGAAATAGTCAAATCTAAAAGCAACAAAGACACAGATGACATTTCATTAGCAAGATGGTCTGAGGGCTCTCCAATTTTTCCTTGAACAGAGGCCCGAACAATCCCCATCCACCATCACTCTCCTCCATCTGGCTGAACTTGTTCTCACACTGAACAATTGCTCCTTAAACTTGTCTCATTTCCTCCAAATAAAATGTGTAGCTATGGGTATCTGCATGGGCATGGGCCCCAGTTATGTCTGTCTCCTTATGCAGGATGTGGAACATTCCTTGTTCCAGTCCTACACAGGCCCCCTCCCACAACTCTTTTTTCAGTACATTGATGACTGTTTCGGTGCTGCTTTATGCTCTCATCTGGACCTGGAAAGATATAACAATTTTGTTTCCAATTTCCACCCCTCCATCACCTTCACATGGTCCATCTCTGACACTTCTCTTCCCGTCCTTGATCTCTCTGTCTCAATTTCTGGTGATAGACTGTCCACCAATATTCATTACAAGCCCACCAACTCCTGCAGCTACCTTGACTATAGCTCATCAGACCCTGCTTCCTGTAAGGACTCCATCCCATTCTCTCAGTTCCTTTGCCTCCGTTGCATCTGTTCCAATGATGCCACATTCCAAAACAATGCTTCTGACATGTCTTTTTTCTTCCTTAACCAAGTTTTCCCACCCACTATGATTGATAGGGCCCTCAGCCATGTCCGACCCATCTCCTGCACCTCTGCCCTCACACCTTCCTCTCCTTCCCAGATCATGATAGGGTCCCCCCTTCTCCCCCTTGTCCTCACTTTTCACCCCACCAGCCTCCACATTCAAAGGATCATCCTCCGCCAATTCCGCCAACTCTAGCATGATGCCACAACCAAACACACCTTCCCTTCACCCCCAACTGTCAGCATTCCGTAGGGACCATTCCCTCCGGAGCACCTTGGTCCACTCCTCCATCACCCCCAACACATCATCGCCCTCCCACAGCTCCTTCCCATGCAATCGCAGTAGGTGCAACACCAGTCCCTTTACCTCCTCCATCCTTACCATCCAAGGGCCCAAAGAACTCCTTTCAGGTGAAGCAGTGCTTCACTTGCACCTCCTTCAGTTTGGTCTACTGCATTCACTGCACCCAATGCAGTCTCCTCTACATTGGAGAGACCAAACGCAGACTGGATGATCACTTTGCAGAACATCTTCGGTCTGTCAGCAAGCATGACCCAGACCTTCCTGTCGCTTGCCATTTCAACACACCATCCTGCTCTCATGCTCACATGTCCGTCCTTGGCTTGCTGCAATGTTCCAGTGAAGCCCAACACAAGCTGGAGGAACAACATCTCATCTTCTAATTAGGCACTTTACAGCCTTCCAGACTTAACATTGAGTTCAACAACTTCAGACCATGAACTCTCTCCTCCATCCTCACCCCCTTTTTTATCCCCTTTGTACAATATTCATTTTCATTTTTATTTTTTATCCACATTTTTATTTATTTATTTTCATTTTTATTGATTGTTTTATCCCCACCTTTTATCCTATTTTCAATCTTTTTTCCCCCCCACCCCACCCCACCCCCACAAGGGCCATTTGTCACTTGTTCATGTTGTTCCTTCCAGAGTGCTTACCCTTGTCCTACTATTATCACATTCTGCTTTCTGACCTTAATGCCACCATCAGCACCTCCTTTAGCCAGTACCACAATCATTAACACCCGTTTGTCCTTTCGATCATGACATCTTTGTCAATCTCTCCTTTGTCTCCATCTATTGGTGACCTTCTATCCAGCTTCATCACATTTTTACTTCTCTTTAGCACTGAAGAAGAGTCATACGGACTCGAAACGTTAACTCTGTCTTTCTCTCCACAGATGCTGTTAGACCTGTTGAGTTTTTCCAGCATTTGCCGTTTTTTATTCAGGCTACAACTGTACATTGATTAAGGCAGGCAAGGCTTTTGCCCCTCTTAAAGCCCAGAACAAAAGGTACCTGAATTTTGCACAGAAAAAAACAAACAGCGTGGAAATAAATAGAAAGAACTTGCATTTTTTTAAGCTTTTATGTCCTCAGGGTATTCCTAAATACATTACGACTAATTAAACTAAGTTACTGTCTTGTAGGCAACTGTCACAGTAATGAGGTAAGAACCAGTTAATCTGAAGCTGCAAGTTGAGAGATGAATGTTGGCCAGGTCACCAGGAGAACTCTCCCCTTGAATAGTATCATGGATAGTTTTACATCTATCTGAACAGACACACAGGTCTGGTCTAAAGTCTTTCGGTGCAAGTTGAACACAGACATTTCTGACTCAGAGGCTTGATGATGTCCCAACAGAGCTAAATCCTTCCCACTTAGGCTATGACATCATTGCTAACCAACAGTATCAGAACAGAACAGAACAGAACAAAACAGTCCAGTCACTGGAGCTAGTAATTTATTTAAAACATAAATTTACTTCAGTTCGTCTATAGGAGGGTTCGACAGATGAGAGAAATTAGTTTCTTCCTACTGGATTTATGCAAAAGTTAAGCATGGGGAGGCGGGGTGGGCAGTGGAAAGCAGCCGTTTTTGTTGCTGAGTGATTTTGCTACATGTTAATCACATAGATTCCATCTGGAGAGTGGGCTACTCTTTATTCTTCTGCTTCTCCAGATTCAGTCTGACAAATAGCTGCTCCTTAGAAGTGCCAGGTTTCTGTGCCAGTATGTTTCTGGAATGCAAAGTTGGCAATGTCCACTAAATTTGTGCCAAAAGTGCAACTACAGAATTGGCAGTGTACAAAATTTAACTTTGTAATCAGAAAAGATTTGAACACAATGAAACCACTGCATTATCGCAAAGCTTGGTCTCAGGATTCCAGATTCTAAGCTTGGTTCATCTATGTCTTAATAAGGAGTGTTAGCAATTATTTAAGAATTAAGTTACATTTTTGCACAGTGCTTTATACAGAGCCTATTTAGAATGCTGAAAGCTTTTCTCAGACTCCTAGGTAAGAAAATATTTTATAAATGCATTCCTCCTGAAGCAGAACAGATAAAATATTTCTCTAATTTTATTGAACTGACCATTCAAGATAAATTACAAAAGCTGTTAGGGCCAGATCCAGCTGAAGCATTAATGATTTCAATCAGTAGTTAGTTAGAAGTTAGAAATATTTGCAATGAGATGAATTTCTTCAGAGGATGTTGCCTCCAATTTTCTGCCCTGAAGGTGCTGACATATACAGGGATATAGTTTTACATCTCAGGAGCCTGACAGTAGCTTAATTGAAACAGAATTACCTGGAAAAACTCAGCAGGTCTGGCAGCATCTGCAGAGAAAAAAAAAATTGATGTTTCGAGTCCTCATGACCCTTCAACAGAACTAAGTAGAAATAGGAGAGGGGTGAAATATAAGCTGGTTTAAGGTGGGTGTGGGGGTGGGGTGGGGGGGGGGGGGTGGGGGCGGGCAGAGAGAGGAGTTGGGGGGGGTGTTGTAGAGACAAGCAAGCAGTGATAGGAGCAGATAATCAAAAGATGTCACAGATAAAAGAACAAGGAGGTGTTGAAGGTGATAATATTATCTAAATGAATGTGCTAATTAAGAATGGATGGCAGGACACACAAGGTACAGCTCTAGTGGGGCTGGGGTGGAATAAGACTAACCAGGCATAAAAGATATAGATTTAAAAATAATGGAAATAGGTGGGGAAAAAAAATCTATATAAATTATTGGAAAAAACAAAAGGGAGGGGAAGAAAGGGAAAGGGGATGGAGCAGAGAGTTCAAGATCTAAAATTGTTGAATTCAATATTCAGTCCGGAAGGTTGTAAAGTGCCTAGTCGGAAGATGAGGTCCTGTTCCTCCAGTTTGCGTTGGGCTTCACTGGAACAATGCAGCAAGCCAAGGACAGACATGTGGGCAAGAGAGCAGGGTGGGGTGTTAAAATGGCAAGCGACAGGGAGGTTTGGGTCTTTCTTGCAGACAGACCGCAGGTGTTCTGCAAAGCAGTCGCCCAGTTTACGTTTGGTCTCTCCAATGTAGAGGAGATCACATTGGGAGCAACAAATGCAGTAGACTAAGTTGGGGGAAATGCAAGTGAGAGGCTGCTTCACCTGAAAGGAGTGTTTGGGCCCTTGGACGGTGAGGAGAGAGGAAGTGAAGGGGCAGGTGTTGCATCTTTTGCGTTTGCATGGGGAGGTGACATAGGTGGGGGTTGAGGAGCAGGGGGTGATGGAAGAGTGGACCAGGGTGTCCCGGAGGGAACAATCCCTATGGAATGCTGATAGGGGGGGTGAAGGGAAGATGTGTTTGATGGTGGCATCATGCTGGAGTTGGCGGAAATGGCGGAGGATGATCCTTTGAATGTGGAGGCTGGTGGAGTGATAAGTGAGGACAAGGGGGACCCTATCATGTTTCTGGGAGGGAGGAGAAGGCGTGAGGGTGGGTGGGCCGGACACAGTTGAGGGCCCTGTCAACGACCGTGGGTGGAAAACCTCGGTTAAGGAAGAAGGAGGACATGTCAGAGGAACTGTTTTTGAAGGTAGCATCATCAGAACAGATGCGACGGAGGCGAAGGAACTGAGAGAATGGGATGGAGTCCTTACAGGAAGCGGGGTGTGAGAAGCTGTAGTCGAGGTAGCATGGGGAGTTGGTAGGCTTGTAATGGATATTGGTGGACAGTCTATCACCAGAAATTGAGACAGAGAGGTCAAGGAAGGGAAGGGAAGTGTCAGAGATGGACCATGTGAAAATGATGGAGGGGTGGAGATTGGAAGCAAAATTAATAAATTTTTCCAGGTCTCGACGAGAGCATGAAGCAGCACCAAAGTAATCATCGATGTACCGGAGAAAGAGTTGGGGGAGGGGGCTGGAGTAGGACTGGAACAAGGAATGTTCTACATGCCCCATAAAGAGACAGGAATAGCTGGGGCTCATGTGAGTACCCATAGCCACACCTTTTATTTGGAGGAAGTGAGAGGAGTTAAAGGAGAAACTGTTAAGTGTGAGAACAAGTTCAGCCAGATGGAGGAGAGTAGTGGTGGATGGGGATTGTTCGAGGAAGAAGCTAAGGGCCCTCAGACCATCCTGGTGGGGGATGGAGGTGTAGAGGGATTGGACGTCCATGGTGAAGAGGAAGCGGTTGGGGCCAGGGAACTCGAAATTGTTGATGTGACATAAGGTGTCAGAGGAATCACAGATGTAGGTGGGAAGGGACTGGACAAGGGGAGAGATAAGGAAGTCAAGATAATGAGAAATGAGTTCCATGGGGCAGGAACAGGCTGATACGATCGGTCTGCCAGGACAGTCCTGTATGTGGATTTTGGGTAGGAGGTAGAAGGGGGCCGTCTGAGGTTGGGCGACTATCAGGTTGGAAGCTGTGGGAGGAATATCTCCAGAGGAGATGAGGTCAGTGACAGTCCTGGAAACAATGGCTTGATGTTCAGTGGTGGCGTCATGGTCCAGGGAGAGGTAGGAGGAAGTGTCTGCGAGTTGACGCTAAGCCTCCGCAAGGTAGAGGTCAGTGCGCCAGACAACAACAGCACCACCCTTGTCAGCGAGTTTGATGACAATGTCAGGGTTGGACCTGAGAGAAAGGAGTGCAGTAAGTTCAGAGAGAGAGATTAGAATGGGCGAGAGGAGCAGAGAAATTGAGATGACTAATGTCACGCCGACAGTTCTCAATGAAAAGATCAAGAGAAGGTAAGAATCCAGAGGGAGGGGTCCAGGTGGAGGGAGAATATTGGAGGTGGGTAAAAGGATCCGTTGAACAGGGAGAGGACTCCTGCCCAAAGAAGTGTGCCCGGAGACGAAGACGGTGGAAGAAGAGTTCAGCATCGTGCCGAGCCCGAAATTCATTGAGATGAGGGGGTAGGGGTATGAAACTTAGTCCTTTGCTGAGCTCTGAACATTCAGCGTCGGAGAGGGGAAGATCAGGGGGTATAGTGAATACACGGCCGGGGCTGGGCTTGGAAGATGGGGTGGGGGCGGAGGGACAGGCAGGGGTGGAGGGTCCTAGATGGGTGTTGGTGTCGATGAGTTGTTGGAGCTTGCGTTCCTTAGCACTTGAGAGAAAGAGAAAAAGTTTCTTGTTGAGGCGTCGGATGAGACGAAGAATAAATAAGAAGAATATTTTCTTTTCCCACCTATTTCCATTATTTTTAAATCTATACCTTTTATGCCTGGTTAGTCTTATTCCACCCCAGCCCCACTAGAGCTGTACCTTGTGTGTCCTGCCATCCATTCTTAATTAGCACATTCGTTTAGATAATATCACCACCTTCAACACCTCTTTGTTCTTTTGTCTGTGACATCTTTTGATTATCTGCTCCTATCACTGCTTGCTTGTCCCGACAACCACACCCCCCCCTTTTCTTCCCCCCCCCCTCCACCTTAAACCAGCTTATATTTCACCCCTCTCCTATTTTTACTCAGTTCTGTCGAAGGGTCGTGAGGACTTGAAATGTCAACTTTTTTCTTCTCCGCCGATGCTGCCAAACCTGCTGAGTTTTTCCAGGTAATTTTGTTTTTGTTTTGGATTTCCAGCATTTGCAGTTTTTTGTTTTTATATTAGTAGCTTAATTGAAGTAATATTTTGTCATGACTATCTGGCAGGAGATAATTGAGGTGAATTCTACAAATTACTGCATGTTAACAGTCAACTTATACCAATTGAGAAGACAAGTTGGCTAACTGATATGTTGTTTAAGATCATCCAGTGTGGCAAAGAGCTCTTATTGCTGGCTTGATCAGTAGCAGAGGGGAAGCAAAGGCCAGTGCTGATATTTTTGTTCCCCTGATACCAGTGTTCACTCAAGCTCATAAGGTAATTATGAATGAAGAAGGCCATTTGTCCACCTTAGTTCGTCTAACCAGGAAGAGCCTATAGTTTCACATTTACAGCATCTAATTAATTTTAAATGCTAATAGAGTTTCAGCCTAGTACGCTAGCTAGAAGTCTTTTCTTTGTTTTTTCATGAATGTGGGCATTGCTGGCAAGGCCAGCATTTGCTGCCCATCCATAATTACCCTTGAGAAGGTGGTGGTGAGCCACCTTCTTGAACCACTGCAATTCATGTGGTGCAGGTACACTCACAGTGCTGTTGAGAAGGGAGTTTCAGGTTTTTATCAGAGAAGGACTAACACTATATTTCCAAGCCAGGATGGTGTGTGGCTTGGAGGGCTACTTGAAGCTCGTAGTGTTCCCATGTGTCCACTGCTCTTGTCCTTCAGGTGGTAGTGGTTGCAGGTTTGGAAGGTGCTGTCAAAGGAGCCATGGTGATTTGCCGGAATGCATCTTGTAGATAGTTATTATTGCAAATACGAAGTTTATAAGATAGTTATGTTTTGGTACTGTCTCTTTAAGATTTAATGGAGGAATGAAGGGGGAAACATGACCTGCTCTGAATTTTGCCTGAAACAAGCCTGGGTAGCTTAGTTGCTATGGGGACAAGGGGGGCCCAAGTCAAGAGACTTGCTGAGAAAGTGCAAAATGTTCAAAACAGACAATGGTAAGAACATCTGTGCTGATTGTGAGTAGACTGTCAGCCTCCAAGTCTCACAGAGGGAATGTCAGGTTTCATAAATTGTTATACTTTGAACTGTCTTTTTAATTCCATGATAAAATGAAGTTGGAGGTCTAAGGAATAGCTAATTAGCATTTCTATCTGGATACAAGGCCCATGTGGTTCATGTTGCCAAGGAGATGGGCTTAGGAAAGAGAAGAGTCTATAGCAAGCCATTGTAGTATTGAGTTACAGGGTACCTAAGATATCACTGAATCTCACAGACATGAGTTAATCTATTGTCATCTGAGAGATAGAAGGTGGGATGATAGAGGCAACTGGTCCTGTATCTGAAGCAGAGAAAATGCTGACCCTATTGTTCACCATGCAGAATGCAGGAGGAAGCTCTCACTCAGATTGAAGAGACTGAATTTGTGAGGAGTTAAAGGAGACTGGAAGATTATCCAAGCTTGGGCTAGAGGGAAGGAATTTCCAGGGTAATTCTCACCATGAAAGTCAGTTCTGGGATTAGAAGTTACCCAGCTGGGAAAGGAAAAAGCAAGTAGACCATTGGGAGAGCAGAATAACTAGTTCCAGGAGAATAAAATGTCCATTTAAGGAATAGTGTGAAGTAAAACAACGGTGGGGAGAATTTTTGGTTATTTTAAAAGTCAAATTTCTGTGAGTTAGAGTATCAGTTGCCAATAAAAATAATAATTATTCAGTGTTGTTTTTAGTTTGCTTATTACAGTCAAAGTCTTAAAACTTGAAATCTTGTCAAGTTATTAGTCAGTCACTGGCTCAACGCAAACTGGAGGAACAGCACCTCATTTTCCGACTTGGCACTTTACAGCCTTCTGGACTGAATATTGAGTTCAACAATTTTAGATCATGAACTCTCTCCTCCATCCCCACCCCCTTTCCGATCCCCCCCTTTTTTTCCCAATAATTTATATAGATTTTTATTTTCCCACCTATTTCCATTATTTTTAAATGTATTTCCATTTCCATCCATTGTTTTATCTCTACCTTTTGCCTATTTCGATCCCTTCCCTTCACTCCACCCCACCCCCACTAGGGCTACCTGTACCTTGCTTTTCCTGCTTTCTACCCTTGATTAGCACATTCCTTAGATAATATCACCACCTTCAACACCTCTTTGTCCTTTTGACTATGACATCTTTTGGCTATCGCCACCTATCACTGGCCCTCTATCCAGCTCTACCCACCCACCCCCTTTAATCAGCTTATATTTCACCTCTCTTTTCTATTTTTACTTAGTTCTGTTGAAGAGTCATACGGACTTGAAACGTTAACTGTGCTCCCCTCCGCAGATGCTGCCAGACCTACTGAGTTTTTCCAGGTATTTTTATTATTGCACTGGAATTCAAATACTTCTTTAAAAGTTATCAGTCTCTACGAAGATCATACCAAATTGTGTGCTCTTTGTGGGATTTGAATCCACAGGCTGAAAAAGAGTATACTTGGATTTGCCAGTTTAAATAAACAAAATTTCACAGTGACTTTTGCTGTATTTATTGAAAGGTTAACACGGCTTTGTCTTTTGCTGAAGCATTCCTTGAGAGAGAGGATCTGTCTGTTAGTGCCTTGCAACTGTTAACAAAGGTTAATTTGAAGGCAACAGCAGAGAAGTCGGAAATAGATTTAAAGGAGGCAATAAAAAGGCAGAAATTATTGAAATATTGGTTCAATATCTGAATCTTAAGGAAGAAAAGAGTAATACAGATAAAATGCAGATTGAGTTAGCTAGGATTCAGTTGCAAATGAAATCAATGGAATTTGAGAAAGAAAGGGAAATGGAAAAAATTGAATTCAAAAGAGAGGAAAAGGAAAGAGAAACGTGAAAACATGAACTTGAGTTTCAAAAAGAAAGAGAAAAGAAAAAAATTAGAAAGGGAAGATCTTAAATTCCAGAGAGAAAAGGAATCTAGAAAATTTGAACTGGATAGATAAAGGCTTTGATTACACAACCAGATAGTAGCAGGGAGACATGACAATGAGTCAGCTTTAATTCCCGGTTTTAATTTGGCAAATAATATTCAACTAGTTGTTTGGTAGTTCAGAACTTAAGTGTTGCTTAAAAAAGAGACATGTCTTAACATTTATTAATACACAGGGCCCTGTTTTTTGTAGACAGAAAGAACATGTATACACATGGTGCCTGTTTCAGCTAAACAAAATAAGTGACAGCCATTCATTGACTCATTCCTCAGGGCAATGCCTTGACCAATCAGGGTCAAGCTACCTGGTTTAAATTTCAAACAATGCTTGACAGTTAACTGTCAGTCACCATCACTGGTGCATTCTGCATGGCAATTCCATTTGCCAATCAATCAGCACTCTCTTCACATACAGTATAAATTGTTGTTTTCCCCTTAGATTAATAGTCTTGTGAAGTGTCCTGATGAATACAAGATGAAAAGCTTAGATATATCCCTTTTTCAGCAATAGAATATTTACCTCTTGCCTAAATTCAGTGAGGATGGAGTTGAAATGTATTTTGTATTATGTTACACACAGGAAGGGGGGGGTTAATTTAAACAGCACTGATTTCTCCTCTCACCACCCATCCATAAACAGAAAGGTGTTTGGATTTGTTTCCCTCTTTATAAGCGATGGCGTATTTCCCCAACACCTCAGTTTTTGTGCAATCCAGGTTTCTGTTAATAACCCCACAGCAAACTTGAGATAGGATGAACTCAAAGGGCAGAATTTTGCCCTCGGTTGGCAGGCAGGCCCCACCAGCTCGGCGGTGGGCGGGCAGCCGAACTCCGCCGCTGAAGCGGGCCCTGCTGCCATTTTAAGTGGGCGGGCCAATTAAGGCCTGCCCGACGGGAAGCACTACGCGCTTCCTGTGCGGCGGGGGGGGGGGGGGGGGGCGGCTCCCCATCTGTCAAAGTGCGCATGTGTGCAAAAGAGCGTACTGCTCCCCGAGACTAAGTGCTGTCTCAGGGAGATTAGTGAAAGTTTTACAAAGTTAAAAAATAGAAAAATAAAAAAATTATTAACATGTCCCCCTCATGTGACAATGTCACACAAGATGGGACATGTTAATAAATATCACATAAAATTTATTAAAGTTTTTAAAAGCGGACATGAAACCTCATCCCACTAGTGGATGAGGTTTCATGTTTTTTCAGAAGCCCGCTGGGGCTCCTGGCCTGCCCGCCAGCCTTAAGGTTCGACGGGCAGGGTCTTTAATTATCTTAATTACCCTGTCAATGGCCTCAATTGGCCATTGATAGGTCGGTGGGCGAACAGCTGATTTCGCTGTCCACCCGCCTTCCTAAAGATTTTAATGGACCGGGATGATGTTGGGGGTTCCTCCCGATGTCATCCCGCATCATTTTCCCTTCAGTGAGCGGGCCCCGCCCTCAAATCACCGACGGGAAAATTCATGCTAAAGGGTTAGTTTATTTGCACACACAAAATGATCTCAAGTGCTCACAACATCACCCCCACACTCAGGCAGTAAAGAGAGGGATAGAAAAAAGATGGTTTTACAGAATAGGGACCACATATATATATATAACCAATATTTATTTTCTATATGGTCTATTTATATATATATATATATATGTATATATATAAAATAAATAATAATAAAGATGTACAGTGTGAGCTCTTAGTCCATCAATTGTTTGAGAAAATTGCTACAAAGTTACAATGGCCAAAAGAAATTTGGACAGTTTTAACAAAAATTGTTTTGGTAGGGAAAGAATTGGCGATTTATTTAACGCTTTCAGATGAATGGTTTGCAAATCATAATACAGGTAAGACTGCTATGTTTTATGCCAAATGAGATAGTCCCAGAGGCTTACAGACAAAAAATTAGAAATCTGAGGACGAGACAGAATTTATGTAATTTGCAAGAGATAAGGAAATGGGAGTTGTTAGATGGTATAGAGCTATGGCACTTGAGCAAGATTGTGAAACTCTTAATGAAGTGTTTTTAATGGAATAATTTAAAAACAGTGATAAAAACAAAAAAACTGCGGATGCTGGAAATCCAAAACAAAAACAGAATTACCTGGAAAAACTCAGCAGGTCTGGCAGCATCGGCGGAGAAGAAAAGAGTTGACGTTTCGAGTCCTCATGACCCTTCGACAGAACTTGAGTTTGAGTCCAAGAAAGAGTTGAAATCTTAGCTGGTTTAAGGTGTGTGTTTGGGGGGCGGAGAGATAAAGAGAGAGAGAGGTGGGGGTGTGGTTGTAGGGACAAACAAGCAGTGATAGAAGCAGATCATCAAAAGATGTCAACGACAATAGTACAATAGAACACATAGGTGTTAAAGTTAAAGTTGGTGATATTATCTAAACGAATGTGCTAATTAAGAATGGATGGTAGGGCACTCAAGGTATAGCTCTAGTGGGGTTTTTTTTTATATAATGGAAATAGGTGGGAAAAGGAAAATCTTTATAATTTATTGGAAAAAAAAGGAAGGGGGAACCAGAAAGGGGGTGGGGATGGGGGAGGGAGCTCACGACCTAAAGTTGTTGAATTCAGTATTCAGTCCGGAAGGCTGTAAAGTGCCTAGTCGGAAGATGAGGTGTTGTTCCTCCAGTTTGCGTTGGGCTTCACTGGAACAAAGCAGCAAGCCAAGGACAGACATGTGGGCAAGAGAGCAGGGTGGAGTGTTAAAATGGCAAGCGACAGGGAGGTTTGGGTCATTCTTGCGGACAGATCGCAGGTGTTCTGCAAAGCGGTCACCCAGTTTACGTTTGGTCTCTCCAATGTAGAGGAGACCACATTGGGAGCAACGAATGCAGTAGACTAAGTTGGGGGAAATGCAAGTGAAATGCTGCTTCACTTGAAAGGAGTGTTTGGATCCTTGGACAGTGAGGAGAGAGGAAGTGAAGGGGCAGGTGTTGCATCTTTTGCGTGAGCATGGGGTGGTGCCATAGGAGGGGGTTGAGGAGTAGGGGGTGATGGAGGAGTGGACCAGGGTGTCCCGGAGGGAGCGATCCCTACGGAATGCCGATAAGGGGGGTGAAGGGAAGATGTGTTTGGTGGTGGCATCATGCTGGAGTTGGCGGAAATGGCGGAGGATGATCCTTTGAATGCGGAGGCTGGTGGGGTGATAAGTGAGGACAAGGGGGACCCTATCATGTTTCTGGGAGGGAGGAGAAGGCGTGAGGGCGGATGCGCGGGAGATGGGCCGGACACGGTTGAGGGCCCTGTCAACGACCGTGGGTGGAAAACCTCGGTTAAGGAAGAAGGAGTACATGTCAGAGGAACTGTTTTTGAATGTAGCATCATCGGAACAGATGCGACGGAGGCGAAGGAACTGAGAGAATGGGATGGAGTCCTTACAGGAAGCGGGGTGTGAGGAGATGTAGTCGAGATAGCTGTGGGAGTCGGTGGGTTTGTAATGGATATTGGTGGACAGTCTATCACCAGAGATTGAGACAGAGAGGTCAAGGAAGGGAAGGGAAGTGTCAGAGATGGACCACGTGAAAATGATGGAGGGGTGGAGATTGCAAGCAAAATTAATAAATTTTTCCAAGTCCCGACGAGAGCATGAAGTGGCACCGAAGTAATCATCGATGTACCGGAGAAAGAGTTGTGGAAGGGGGCCGGAGTAGGACTGCAACAAGGAATGTTCCACGTACCCCATAAAGAGACAGGCATAGCTGGGGCCCATGCGGGTACCCATAGCCACACCACAAAGTGTTTCTTTCAGAATAAGGTCACTCAGAAGACTATAAAGTTTCTAAGATAAGAAAGGTTGCTGTTATGGCTGATTGTTATGAACTATCCTACAAATATATAGATGGCAGCAAATCTCTGTAAACCCATACAGAAGCTGGCGAGATAAGAGAACTGATAATGAACAGAACACTAGTTACACTGAAGGGGAATGGAGGAAATGAAAAAAAACAGAATCTCCTCAAAGTAGTAAAAAAGACAGTGTGGGAGATAAGTATGATTTGAAGGGACCAACCAGTTACTTTTGCCATAAGAGAGATTATGTGAAGGTAGACTGCAGAAAATTGAAAGCTAAACCAATGACATTTTTAGGAATGACTAATGTTTCTCCAGAAAATACTGTACCAGAGAGTGAAGCTTGTGACAAACCAATACCATCTAATGTATTTACAGTGGGTGCAATTACTGAACATAAGAGTATGGGAGTTTTATATTTGAGGCTGAAGCAACTCCATTTATGCCTGATAAAGGAGCCAAAAAATGATCATAACTCAGAGCAACGGGGTCGGAACAAGTCCTGATGTTAGCAAAATATGTGGATTTCTCTCCCGAGAGTTCGCTAAATAAAAGTGTATTGATACAGGGCAGTGAAGGATATTGTTTACTTGTTCCATTGAGTAGAGAAGTCCACTGGAGTTGTTACAGTTAAGGATGTATCAGAAAGATCAAATGACTTAGAAAAACATATCTGCTTTTGAATCTGTTGTTAAAAAATAAACAATAGTTTGACTCAGGAGGTGTCCACAAAATCAGTTTTATGAACTGATAAGACTGAACTGTAAGTTGAAGATGAATTGACATTGTATGAACTAAAAATGCTCTTGTACTCATAGTATTTATATGGTTGGCTCAGTTAAATTTCTGGTCAATGGTATCACGCAGTATGTTGATGATAGGTAATCTAGTGGTCATAATACCATTCAATGTCAGGGAGAAATGGTTAGATTCTCTCTTGTTGGAGATGGTCACTATCTGGCACTTGTGTGGCACAAATGTTACTTGACATTTATCAGCCCAAGCCCAAACGTTATCCAGGTCTTGATGCATGTGGACACAGTCTGCTTCAGTAGTTGAGGAACTGCTAATGGTGCTGAATACATCAGTGAATTTTCCCACTTCAACCTTATGATCATTTTCTGTAAAGAAGAATTTCATAATTTCAATCTTAAATTTACTTTGACTTTACATCCCAAATTCATCCAGGATCCTGGAGCTGGCTAGCACCATGGCAGAAGTCAAGGAGTTGCATATCATCCCCTGACATCTGCAGCTTGCTGTCCACATGATGACATGCTTAATAATCCAGAAAGAGAGGCTTGCAGTAATTGTAAGAGCTCTAGAGGTCCTGTTCTAAATTTTTTTCACTCTATCTTGTATCTTTGGCTCTTGTTCTTGACCCTCAGCTTGCAGACATGCGCAATCAGTGGAAACTCATAACGATGATTAATTTGATCGGGGATCCAGTTTTGTGGGTGACTTCTAGCGCCATGTTTTTTAAACCAGCACAGATGATTGTGGAAACTTGATTTGCACCTGATGTAATTTGTGCTCGAAATTCCTCTTTTCTTTTGCTGGTTTGGTTGATATTGGACAGATTCCAGTGAAGCAACCAAAGGAACCTGCCAGAAACCCTTATCCTAGATCTAGACTTGTATCATCTGCAGATTTCAATAACACCCTCCAGACTTGTATATAAATTGATGCAAAGTGAACAGACCTTGATCCCAGAAATTAACCTTGAGGGGATACTATTACATACATCCAACCACTCTGGAAAAACGGCCTATAACACCTACTCTCTTTTCTCCCTGTTATGACCCAGCAGTTGGTAAAGCTGAGTTATTTAAAAATCCCAAAGGGAACTTTTAAACAACTATCATAACTTATATTTTATTTTTTGTATGTTTGAGATGCAACTCTAAATTCAGGAATCAGACCACCAGTTCTCAAGAGGTTTTATATTAAACTAAATGAAACATTAAACAGATACATATGGCTACAAGTTACTACTATCATAACTTTTAACAAATTCCCAAACTAATCTCCATTAAGGCAACAGCAATCCAAAGGGTAGAATCACCTGCCCATCTGGCGGGCCAGTCGGGAGCGGGCGTGAAGCTGATTGCTGCCCGCGATTGGCTGTGCACCACTATTTTACATGGGCAGGCCAATTAAGGCCCACCCAGCGTGACGTGAGCCCGGTAGTGCTCAGTGCTACCTGTGTGGGCAGGAGGGTGGGTGTAGCGGAGGAGGAAAAGTTGGGGCCTGCACTCAGAAATCTCCCTGAGGCATGGAGCTGCCTCAGGGAAATAAAATTCACTTTTAAAGTTTGTAAAAAAGGAAAGATAAAAATTATTCAGACATGTCCCCTCATGGGACATGTTTATGAAGTGTCAAAATTTTTTTATTCATTTAATAAAACCTTCTTGAAACCTTATACTGCCTGTGGTTGAGGTTTCACACAAAACGCGAGGGCCGCTTGGGCTCTTCGTCTGCCCGCCAACCTTAAGGTTGGGAGGGCAGCCCTGTCAATTTAGCTAATTAGTTTATTAATGGCCATAATAGGCCTTTGACAGTTCGGGGAGGGGCGCAGCCGACTCCAATGTGTGCCCACTGAATGGAAGATTCGAATGACGTGCGGTGATGTCGGAACGCATGCCCGATGTCACCGCGCATCATTTTGTGCATTGGCGTGTGGGGCCCACCCCCGCATGCTGACAAGAAAATTCTGCCCATAGATTTCAGCAGACACCAGGCAAAGCATTTTCACTGTACACATTCTAAATGAGGTTCCTTTCACTTTGGTTCCTGTGGAGACTGTTATAGGCTTACAGCTGCTTTGATCTTACATTGCGTTGGCCCTGCACACACAAAACTGCTATCTGTCATACCCAACGCAGCTCATTGAATGTAAATTCTTATTGTATTACCAGCCACTTTAAACTCCACCTCTTCTAACAATAAAACCCCTTTCATAGTACTAGTTTTATTAATTATATAAACATTGCTTGGTCCCTGCTCGCTAGGTGTCAGAATTCACTCCACTTTTTGAATGTGTTTTTTAAAAAATGCAAATGCACTGTACCTTTCTCATATCTCAAAACTAGTACAAGTTAAAGCACCCAGGCTAACTGAGTTTAATTCAATTAAAACATGTCCAGAGACTAAACCTCCATTATAAAGGAAAAATAATTTCCAATAATATATACATTAATAGCTTCATGACACTCCCTTCTAACCAGTTTTTAATCCAGATTGTTAAAATGATTAAGGGCATGGAAGAATGTTAACCTTCCACATGCTACCTTGTCAAAGGTGTTCTTAAAGTCCATTTACATTACATGCACTGTCTTTCCCCATCTGCCATGTCTTTCAAACCTCAAAGAATTCTTTGAGAAGTCATCACATAGAGTTAATTCTTTTGAAATCCATGCTGGCTACATTTTAACTTTTTAAAAAATTTAAGTACTGTTATGATCTCAAACAGATCAGTAACCTTTTCTTTATAAAAATCAAAGAAATATGAAATCCCAGTTGTTTATTAATACAATGAAGCAACAAGATTCCACGTTGAAAAACAGATTTTTTATACTATTCAAGGATCAGCAAAGCAAACATTCAACACTATCTATCCTATGCTGAAACATCTAGAATTAACATGAGTTAAACGTGAAGGAATATGCAAATTATGGTTGAATATAAACTAGGAATTGCACATTAAATGGCCGATGCAATTAAATCAGATCTAACAAATTATCGCCGCAGTCCACAGATTTTAGTGATCACGCTCAGCCATAAAGTCCTTTAAACTCTGCCTTCTCAAAAGGAATTTAAGCTCATCTCCTTCTAGGAGCTAATTTGAACCGCTGATAACAGCATAGTTAACCAAATTTCCATGGGCACTGTCTTTACTGCAAATGTCTGCAGAACCTACTCATATCTGTCTAGATGGGGTAGATCCACTAATGTTATCTTCAAGTAACGGAAATGGCTGCAGTGACTATGGCCATAATTTTCTGCTCCAGTTGGCCGTGGACATCATGGTGGGCGTCAGCAGACATTATGGTGAGAAGGCCAAAAATCAGTTTTATGCCATTGTGAAACCAGTTTGCAATTGTTGCTCCACCCGTCAATGACGGGCCACATTTCCTGCCGCTGCACATTGAG
Source organism: Carcharodon carcharias (assembly GCF_017639515.1). Taxonomy (NCBI): domain Eukaryota; kingdom Metazoa; phylum Chordata; class Chondrichthyes; order Lamniformes; family Lamnidae; genus Carcharodon; species Carcharodon carcharias. Next base: position 80,102,769 of record NC_054478.1, on the reverse strand, counting down.
AACCTAAATTCAATACATCTCATTATAAGCCTTACTCACCGGAATCATCACTCCACGCTGGATCATCCAGGCACGTTGGTGTGTGTTTCACAACTGTGCACCTGGCAAGCTGTTCTTTGCTTCAAGTTTTGTTTGCCTACCTTGATTCAGGCAGCACTCACGGTCACCAGTAGCAGGCTTCGCAGGCAGCACCACAACCCTTAAGGAGGGCTCATGGGCAGGTCTCTACTTACCACACCTGTCAGGTAAAACATCTTTTTTCATACCTGCTACAGCAGTTAATGCAAACCTGGGATGATTCCGCCCTATATCTTTACTTATTCTCAGCTTCTGGGTCTAGCCTCTTGTCTTCAGTCTTCTTCAACTTGCTTGTGCTGCACCAGTGGATTCATCAACTGCTACTGCTTGACTTGGACTGATCAGTGTCCTTTCATATATTTTAAACAGGGTCAACTTGCCCAGAGGTTTTAGTTTCCAAACCTCTGTTTGTTTGTTTCCTTAGAAACTGGGAGGGTCAGTTTCATTTCTATGTTTACCTGTTCTTTTTCTCTTTCTGTTCCCTTTTCGGTTCTGTTTCTCTTTTAGTTAGGGTCTACCACAAAAACTACAAATTAAATTTAAAAATACAGATTCCCTCAAAACAACTGGTATTTTATTCTTTAAAGACTACAAAAAAAAGAAATCCCTACCAAAACTGTTGAGCTAACTGGATTGCAATTACTCAGATTATCTCTGGTGTCTCTTTGTTCCCCTTTCTCTCAGGGAGATATCTGTATACTGACTGGTATTTCTCAGTCCCTCTCTCTGAGAGGGATACCTCTTTTTAAATATGGTTAAAATGTTGGACACTGTCCAGTTCTCCTGCATATATTCACGGTCAACAGAGCCCTGAAATATAAATTCCACAATTTCTTACCCTATCCCTCAGGATCCTAGAATGTATCTTACCATCCCTTAGCTTAAACAATTTACCAAAAAAATGACCTTTTATCCCTCATAATGTCACTCATCCAACTATCAATCACTTCATGATTCATCTCCACGTCCACTTCAAGACACATTTTGTTAAAGAAAAACAGAATGTAACCTATTAAAACCTTGTTTTACTTTTGATTATCCTCTACAAATTGGCAATCCTCTACACTCAAGGGCCCTAATCCAGTTCACAGTTATATTTGTCAATTATCTTTCAGTTTCTTTTGAAAAGATTTCTTATTTTTCCCTCCGCTTAATCACTTATTTTCTCATACTGATTTTTAGTTCTTTCATTATTCTTCTTACAGATCTCAACAGCTCCCTTCTTCAATTTTAATTGGTTTCTGATTGCTTTATTTAGTTACCCATAGCATCCTAGAGAACTACTTGCAATTTTTAAAAAATTGAATTTGCCATTGTAATCTCTTTTCTACAAACATCGCAACATTGCTCTACAGTCCTTGTGCTAGTTTCTCTTTCCACCTCAACTCAGCTAGTCTGTTCCTCGTCTTTATGCCCTTAACCAATCTGAATTTTTGTACTGATTTTTTTCCCTTTTGAGCTAGATCTTCAACATGATTGGAACATAGGAGCAGGAATAGGCCATTCAGCTCTACCATTCAATAAGATCATGGCTGACCTGGTTGTCATCTCAATTCCACTTTCCTGTCTGCACCCCACCCCCCCCCATAACCCTGGAATCCCAAGTCCATCAAAAATCTGTCTAACTCTGCCTTGAATAAATTCAAAGACCCAAACTTCACTGCTCTCTGGAGAAGAGAATTCCACATACTAACAACCCTTAAGAGAAAAAAAATTTCCTCATCTCAGTCTTAAAGGTAGGGCAAAAACCCTTATTCTTAAACAGTGTCAGCTGGTTCTAGTCTCTCTCACAAGTGGAAACATCCTCCCGGTATCTACCCTATCAAGTCCCCCCAGGATCTTATACGTTTCATTAAGGTCACCTTTCATTCTCCCAAACTCTAATGGGTATAGGCCCAGCCTATTCAACCTTTCATCATAAGATAAGCTCTTCATCCCAGGAATGTCAAGTGAACTTTCTTCATACTGTTTCTAACACAAGTGTTTTTATTTTCAAATAAGAAGACCAATGCTGTACACATCATTCCAGATGTGGTCTTGCCAGTGCCCTGTACAGCTGCAGTAAAACTTACCTTTTATATTCCATTGCCCTTGCAATAAATGCCAACATTCCATTTGCCTTCCTAATTACTTGCTGTACCTGCATACCAACCTTTTGTGACTCATGTACCAGGACACCCAGATCCCTCTGTACCACTGAGTTCTGCAATCTCTCATCATCTAAATAGTGTACTGCATTCTATTATTCTCCCTGCCAAGTGGACATGTTCACATTTTCCCACATTATACTCCATCTGCCAAATTTTTGTCCACTCATTTAACCTGTCTTTATCCCTTTGCAGAATCTCTACCTCCTCTAGACAACTTACTATCCTACCTATCTTAGTGCCATGGGCAATCCTATAAACTTGGTCCCTCATCCAAATCATTGATGTAGATTGTAAATAGTTGAGGCCCCGCCACTGATTGCTGTGGCACTCCACTAGTTACAGCTTACCAACTAAAAGGCCATTATCCCTACTCATTGCTTCCTGTTAGCTAACCAATCCTTTATCTATGCTAATATGTTATCCCCTACACCATGTTCTCCTATCTTGTATAGTAACCTTTGATATGGCACTTTATCAAATTTCCTTTGAAGATCCAATTACATTACATCTGCAGGTTCCCCTTTATCCACCTGTTTTGTTACTTCCTCAACAAATTCTAAAAACTTAGATAAACATGATTTTCCATGTTGACTCTGACTGACCACCATATGATTTCCTAAGTATTCTCCATAATAATGGATTCTTCCAATTTCCCCATGACAGATGTTAGGCTAACTGGCCTGTAGCTTTCTCTGATATTGTGGTCACTCATTCCAATGTGCTCAACCACATCTTAACATTCTATGAGGGATAACATTATTCCTGAGGATTTATTCACTTTCATGCCTTTTAGCCTACCAAATATATGTGTGACAAAACCCTTTGCAGAGTATTTTTGACTAGGGCGAAAGCTTTAAAATGGATTGTAAAATAGCTACATAATAGAAGTCTAAAGATCAATCCCCTTCTGGTCCCGTGGTAAATGCACCAAATGTCAAGGTACTGTTTACAAATGTCAAAGTTTGATAATTAGCCTGTGTAAGTTGGTTGATCTCAACTGAATTGGTTTCAGTACCATCGGACAAAGGAGAAAAAGCTACAATTCCTGTTCCTGATGGTTATTCAGGATAGAGACCACCCATTCAGCTGCTTGGTTGCTTGCCCCACCCTCTTGCCCAAAAGGCCAAACCTCCCATTCAGGTTCCCTCTTTACTAGTCCTTAGCCCATGTCTCTAATTTTCTCCCTCATCTCGTTCATGAATCCCACTACCTATTCCATTGACCCCATTCCAACCCAGAGGTTGACAACTTTGGCCCCATGCTAGCAGACATTGTAAGTGATTCTCTTCAGGATCTGTCCCTCTTCCATATAAAACAATATCATAATTTCCTCAAAATGAATTCACCCTTAACCCTTTTGCCCTTGCAAATGACCATTTTCAACCTTTCTCACCTCTAGAGATTCTCGAATCAGTGCCTCTCTTTCCCCCAACTGTTTATTTGAAAGTCTCCTATTACATTTCTACTTTTGCCACAACAGTGAAACCGCCCTCAGCAAAATCACAAATGAATCATCTGTAACACTCATCATGGTGCATTATTTCTTTTCATCTTTCTAAGTTGCTTTGCTACCTCTGACACAAATCTAATAAAATATCCTCAAATGCCTCTCCTCCATTGCCTGCCCCTTAGTTGGTTCCATTCTTACTTATTGGACCATAGCCAGAGTATCTCCAGTGAGGTTGTCTCTTCCAGCACCAGCACTGTTACATCGGAACCCTGCAAGGATTGATTCTTGGTCATCTTTTCCCCCTCTATATTCTGTATCTCGGTGATACTATTTGCAGATGTGGGGTCAGCTTGCATATGTACCTTGATAACACTGAGCTCGATCCCTCACTACCTCTACTGCTTCTGTATTGCCAGATTGCTTGTCTGGTATCCAGTCTTGGATGAACTTCTTCAGTTAAGCACTAGAAAAATGAAACCATCACTTTTGAGCTCTTCTACAAACTCCATACTCTTGATCTATTTCCCTCTATAGCCACAGTGAACCACATTATTCACAACACTGGTATCCCTTTTGACCCCTAAGCTGAGTTTCTGACCCCATATTCTCTCCATCACCAGATTTCCTATTTCCACCTCCATAACGTTGCCTGTCTCCACCCTTACCTCAGCCCAACAGCTGCTGAAACCCTCACCCATTTCTTTATCACTCAGCTGTTCTATTGCTTTCCTTGCCAGCCTTACATCTTCCAACCTCCTTTAAATTTCAGCTCATCCAATGTCCTGCTGCCTGTATCCTATCCTCTACCAAGTCCTTCCAACCCACCATCCATGACTCTGTCTAGACTGGCTATAGGCCTCTGGAATCCCACTTATCTTTGCCAATATCCCTTGCCACAATCACACAAAAGTAAATGTGAAATGTGTCATGGAATTAAGGAGAAGAGACACAATTCCACAAATAAAGGTATAGAACTAATAGACTACAAGAGAGCCCAATTCCCTACTTAATAAAACTCATGAACAGTATGTAAATGATTGAGAAGTTAATGAGCTCAACCTGACAACATAGGACCTATAGACTTTTAACACTAAGTGCAGACTGCAATATACTTTTCATCTCTATTCCGCAAATTAAAGAGACCTGGATTTTGCAACATATTGTAATTATTTGTATGCTGAAATTATCATAATTACGCAATCCTTTTATTATTTTATACTTAATTTTATTTTTATTTGAATGATTTTCTATAACTAAGTCATGAATTATAATTACTTGTTTTATTTGTATTGTCATCAAAATTCAGCACCTGCTAAATTTTCACTAAACTACTTACCTATCTCGGTCCTTGCTGGCCTACAATGGCTTTTTATCTCCTGCCCCCATAAATTTAAAACACTCATCCTTGTTTTAGATTCATCCATGTTTCCACATTTCTCTGCTTCTCCAGCTTTATAGCTATGATATTCTAGCTATTCATAGCTAATCTAGCTAGAAATACTGAAACACATAAAACTGTTAATTTGCAGACGCTTTAGAGTTTGATTTTTCAAGGTGCAATTGTAGCTGTGCTGTAATTTAATTGTTTGCTGCAACTACAGGATTGTGTATTTTTGGGTTTCATTAAGAAACAGTCAGCCAAGGTGGTTTTGAGATAAGGAGAGGGAACAATGAAAACAGGATTAAAATAAGCTGGCATCTTTTGTTTTGTGGGAAATACATTTTTTTAAGGGGTGTTGTTCGCAATAACACTGTGGCATGCTCCAATCAACTAGTAATAGCTATGTTTTGTGAGAAGCAGACTATAATAGCTTGTTGGCAAGTTCTGTCGAAGGGTCATGAGGACTCGAAACGTCAACTCTTTTCTTCTCCGCCGATGCTGCCAGACCTGCTGAGTTTTTCCAGGTAATTCTGTTTTTGTTTTGGATTTCCAGCATCCGCAGTTTTTTTGTTTTTATAATAGCTTAAGTTTTTCTTTGGGGAGAATTTCCTCCCCATCAGGGGGGCCAATCGGGAGCAGGCGCCCGCCCGTGATTGGCTCCGCGCCATTTTACGCGGGCCAATTAAGGTCCACCTAGTGTGAAGAGCGGCTCCCAAGGACAGCGGGAGTGGGCGGTCAGCAGAGGGACTGAAATGACTGCTGGGTTCAATGGCGACTCGGCAGCCTGTTCAAATGGAGTGTAGGCAGCCTTGCAAAGGCTGTTCATCATGGCCAGTGGAAGGGCTCGCTGCTGGAGAGCAAGCTAAGCAGGAGGGTAGGGTAACAGGGCAGTGCGCCCTCGGTTTTCTGACGAATGCCAAGCTGCCCTCCTGGAGGAGGTGGCAGCACAGTGGGAGGTCCTCGTTCTGAGGGATGGGAGGCAGAGGGCCCCCCACCTGACCAAACGTGCCTGGGAGGAGGTGTCAGAGATAGTCAGCTCCCGTGACATGGTGCAACGCAGATGGGTCCAGTGCCGCAAACGATTCAACGACCTCTTGCGCTCGGGAAGTGTACCATGTTGGCAGAGGTCACTTAACACAGCAGGTTAGCTTTTCCCCCCAAGCACCACCCCCATACCCCCCAACCAACTCTGAATGCAGTTACAGCATTGAATCCTTCACGGCATGCTTCCCTCGATAGGTGGGCAAGCAGATATTGCCCATGCCTAGGTCACCCTGAGAGGGTTGTGCTGAGATTGGGTCTGCACTCGCAGCATGTGTGACACTGACACCCAGAGTATAGATTTGAGGGCAAACTCAAGGATCTGCACCCAGGCAGAGAGCTTTAACTGCGAATCATGTCAAAGTCAGGGTGCTGACATGCTGGGAGGGGAGCTTCCAGGTGGTGGGGCATCAATCCATCTGCTTCCCTTGGCGTTCCACGTACTAGTGCCTCCTTGCTTTGCAAGGTTAGACCGTGTGGTGCCAAATGTGATGGAGGCAGCGTGTGGGCAAGGGAGGGTCAGCCCTGGCTTCTTGGGGCATGAATATGCAGCAGCTGCAGGGTGATGAAGCGCTGGAGCCCTGCAATGTCCCACTCTGGCTAGGTTGACAGGGATGTGATGGGAATCCAGGTTCAGACTGGACTAATCAATGCTTTTCTCTCCTTTTCAGGAGAAGATTGCACACAATTCCACCAAGCAGCTGCAGACTGGCGGAGGCCAGGCCCAGTTGGCCATCATGACCAGATACGAGCAGGAGGTGCTGGATGCGGAGAGGCGCCATGCGCCCAGGTCCACCAGTGGCGGTGAGGCTGGGGTGCCACAGGGAGGTTGTTTGCTGGGCACTGAGGTCACCATATGTGTCCCAGCAGCCATGGCAGTGCTGAATGCTCAGTGATTGAAGTTTGCAACATGGGTTGACCATTGATTATGGAAGGGTGAGTGCATAATGATCCGGGGGACAGGCATGTACATTGAGATTGTCTCCACTTTAACTAATCAAATGGCCTTATTCTTCCTTTCAGCAACACTGGAGCAGGGCCAGGAGGAGGAGGCAGAGGGGCCTCCTCTCATACCTGAGAGTCCTGAACAATTGGACTCACCAGTGTCACACCATCTCTGCCAGGCAGGTACCAGCACAGATACTAGCACCTCAATGGGAATTAGATCATCGACTAATGTCCTGGGGCACAGGGGTGAGGGCACTTCACACTCACCTGAGGTGCAGGTGGAAACAGAGAGTGCCCATGGCACCGGCAGTTGGGGGACTGCTGGGGACCAGGCATATGCTCGGTCGGTGGCTGATGATGTGCCTCTGGAGTCGTTCGTGAAGCAGCCAACGCTGGAAGTGCAGCAGAGTGTGCGGGAGGATCTGGCGGAGATATATGAGGCAATGCGTGGCATGGTGCCCGTGCTGGAGGAGTCCACGCGGAGCATCACCGATGCAATGAGCCTCATGGCCATGGAGAGAGTGGTGACTCTCGTGGAGAGGCTCTGCCAGGAGAACAATCAGGTCCTCCTGGGGTTGCGCTCAGACCTGCAAGCCCTCACAGTGGTATTGACCTCAGCTGGTTAGTGTCAGTGTGGGAGATGGTTTGGGCACTGAGTAACCCATCAACAGTGAGCAAGGAGGTACAAAGCGACCTCATGTTGGCGCAGCAGGTGCCTGTCACCTCTATGGGCTCCTTGCAGGATGCTCTAGATGAGGGCAGCAGCTTCTCTGCCCCTCTGCCAGTGACCATGAGATCGATGAGGTCTGGTGACTGGGGAGATGCCAGCTGTAGAACTGGCCGCTCCACCCCAGGCAGGGCCCAAAGGCTCCTTGGCCAGAGGAACCCCGCCAAGGTCATTGAGGCGAACAGGACAGCACAGTGAGCAGGCTGTCTCAGATGCCAGTGCCAGCGAGGGGGGAGCACTTAGACGTAGCAGCCGCAAACATAAACTTAAGGCACCTTAGGTACATCACAGCTTTCTCTCTGGTGGTTTTGTGTTGCCCCGCTATTAGTTTATGACCACTCGGTCTGATGTGCAACACCTTTTAATTTTTTTTGTACTTCATTTTGTTAAATCATTAAATTTTGATATGTCAGGGTGATTCCTTACTTCTGCAGGTAGACGGGAACTCATGATGTTATGAGTGAGTTGTTTGACATTGAGCTTTATTGACAAGGGCCTTAATTAATGTTCCTACCCAGGCAGATTTAGCCCTCAGATATCGAGTATGGAGCCTGCAGCCCTGGCTTGTGTTGGAGGTCTATTTGTGGTGGGCTAGCTGAAGGTTCATTGAATTAAAGCCTCCCAGGTGTCCCTACCTCCCTGGAGGTTGCCCAGGTCAGCGTCTACCCCCTCAACATTCTCCTGTGTGTGCTCATTCTCAGACTCACCGCTGGACTCATCGTGTGCAGCCACAGCAACTGTGTCTACATCTTCTTTGTCACCACTTTCCAGCGCCAGATTGTGGAGAGTGCAGCATGCAACCACTATCAGCGACACACGATCTGGGGGGGTTTTGGAGTGCACCCCTGAACAGTCCAGGCATCGGAAGTGCATCTTGAGAAGACCTATGGTTCTCTCCACCTTAGCCCTTGTGGAGACATGGCTCCTATTGTACCGCTGCTCAGCCTCTGTTCTTGGATGGCAGAGAGGCGTCATGAGCTACCTTCTGAGGGGATAGCCCTTTTCACCCAGCAGCCATCCATCCAGCCGGGCTGGAGCACTGAAGAACCCCAGCACCTGGGAGTGTCTGAGGATGTAGGCATCATGGGGGCTGCCTGGGTACCTTGCACAAACTTGTAGAATCTGCATCTTGTGATCACACACTGCACGTTTACGGAGTGGAAGCTCTTCCTGTTGGTGAAGGCACTTGTCTCACCCACTGGCGCCTTGATGGCCATGTGTGTGCAGTCAATTGTGCCCTGGATGCGGGGGAAGCCAGCAAGAACTGCAAAGTCTCTGGCTTGCTCAGTCTGGCTAGCCTCGTCCCAGCGGTAGTGGATGAAAGTCAATGCACACCTGAACAGAGCGTCTATCACCTGCTTAACACAAGTGTGGACAGCTGATTGTGAGACTCCGCAAAGATCACCCACCAACTCCTGGAAAGAGCTGGAGGCAGAAGTTGAGGGCAGCCATGAGCTTCAGCGACATTGCATGGTGTGCCCACCCACACAGTTGGCGCAGATCTCAGTGCCTATCATCTGACAGATGGAGGTGACTCCCACAGCTACCTCGACTACAGCTCCTCACACCCCGCTTCCTGTAAGGAATCCATCCCATTCTTTCAGTTCCTCTGCCCCCATCACATCTGTTCTGATGATGCTACCTTCAAAAACAGTTCCTCTGACATGTCTTCCTTAATCGAGGTTTCCCACCCATGGTGGTTGACAGGGCCCTCAACTGTGTCCGGCCCATCTCTCGTGCATCCGCCCACACACCTTCCTCTCCCTCCCAGAACCAGGATAGAGTCCCCTTGTCCTCACTTAACACACCACCAGCCTCCGCATTCAAAGGATCATCCTCTGCCAACTCCAGCATGATGCCACCACCAAACACATCTTCCCTTCACCCTACCCCCCCGCCCCCCACCCCCCCGGTGGCATTCCGCAGGGATCGTTCCCTCTGGGACACCCTGGGCCACTCCTCCATCACCCGGTACACCTCAACCCCCTCCCATGGCACCTTCCCATGCAACTGCAGAAGGTGCAACACCTGCCCCTTTACTTCCCCTCTCCTCACCGTCCAAGCACCCAAACACTACTTTCAAGTGAAGCAGCATTTCACTTGCACTTCCTTCAATTTAGTCTACTGCATTCGCTGCTCCCAATGTGGTTTCCTCTACATTGGAGAGACCAAACGCAGACTGGGTGACCGCTTTGCGGAACACCTTCGGTCTGTAAACAAGCATGACCCAGACTTCCCTGTCACTTGCCATTTCAACACACCACCCTGTTCTCATGCCCACATGTCCGTCCTTGGCCTGCTCCAATGTTCCAGTGAAGCTCAACGCAAACTGGAGGAACAGTACCTCATTTTCTGACTAGGCACTTTAGAGCCTTCTGGATTGAATATTGAGTTCAACAATTTTAGATCATGAACTCTCTCTGCCATCCTCACCCCCTTTCCGATCCCCCTTTTTTCCAATACTTTATACAGATTTTTCTTTTCCCACCTATTTCCATTATTTTTAAATGTATTTCCATCTATTGTTTTATCTCTACCTTTTAGCCTATTTCGGTCCCTTCCCACTACGACTCCCCCACTAGGGCTATCTGTACCTTGCTCATCCTGCTTTCTACCTTTAATGCACATTCCTTAGATAATATCACCACTTTCAACACCTCTTTGTCCTTTTGTCTATGACATCTTTTGGCTATCTCCACCTATCCACATATCACTGGCCCTCTATCCAGTTCTACTTGTCCCACCCCCCAACTTTAAACCAGCTTATATTTCACCTCTCTTCTATGTTTCCTTAGTTCTGTTGAAGAGTCGTACGGACTCGAAACATTAATGGTGCTCCTCTCCGGAGATGCTGTCAGACCTGCTGAGTTTTTCCAGGTATTTTTATTTTTGAGATGGAGGTGACTGTTTCTCTTGAAAGGTGCAGCCTCCTTCGACACTGCACCTTAGGCATATTGAGGTAGCTGCTTCGCCGACTGTATACCCTGGCAGCAGGATAGTGGCATCTTTTGCGGTACTTTCCACCTTTCCTCTTGGCCCTGCACCCCTTGTGCTTGCGCCTGTCCTCCCAAAAGTGGCTCCCCTGGAGGCTGAATGTGGACTCCTGGCCCCCTCACCCTTCTGGCCCTCCCTTTCCCAGGTTAAGGGAAGGCTTCTTGAAACCATCAAAGTCCCAGAAATGATCTTTGCTGTAGACTCCTGACCTGAAAGGTGCTACTCCTGTCCAAGCAGTTGTGAAGAGTTTTAAAGTATTCCTGCTCATGCAGGCAAGTATCAGTAACTGTAAGCATTAAATGTCTGACAAATAACACTCATGACCCTACTTATCCCTCCTATCCTGCCCGTGGATGAGGTTTATACAAACGTGGCCGACCCACCTGCCCGTTTCGACAACCTGAAGATCGCACAAGGCCCAAAAAATCCTGACAATTGCTGCCTCAAGGGCCTTCGGTGGCTCGTTAATTAATGGCAGGTGTGCATCAGAGATCATTACCTGACCGCCCACCTGCATATCACAATGGTGCATGGTGAGGTCGGGACACTCGCTTGCCGTCACCGCACATCATTTTACGCATTGGAGTGCGGGACTCGCCCCCTCAGAGATCTCTGGACCCACCTGCTTTTCCTTGATATTCATGGTGTACATGCCTTCATTTACCTAAGCCCTTCTCTGGACCCGCCTGCTTTTCCTTGATATTCATGGTGTACATGCCTTCATTTATCTAAGCCCTAAACTCAAATTTCCTCCCTGTACCTCTTCACCTCTCTCCCCTTTTAAGATGTGCCTTAGAACCTACTTCTTTGACCAAGCTTTTGTTCATCTGTCTTAATATCTTAAGCAGCTGGAGGTTAAATTTTGTTTTACAATGCTCCAGTGAAGCAAATTTTAAATTTATATATAGCTTCTTTAATGTAGTAAGTCATTGTTGAGGAAGCAAAAATTGATCATTAACCATGGAAAAACATTCAGTAAGAGTCAGAACCTTCAAGGCTTGACACTTGGATCTTGTTGGAGACAGTAAATTTACCATGAAGTAACTTGACTGCATGGATGTGGTCCAAAATTATCCAACACATATGGTTTCTTAGCAAAAATGGTTGTGTCTAGAAAGCAATATTACACACATAGGGATGAATTTTAAACCTCATTGGACTGGAAGGGGGAAAAAAAAGCAAACAGGGGAATATAGCCCAAACTACTCTTTGTACCAACATTCGACTAAGTTCCCAATCTTTGATCAACAGAAATGTTCACATAGAAATGATAATTGACTTGTAAAATGGTAAAATATTAATCATTTACACAGTTTCTAAGTTTGAATGCAAACAATTCTTATATGTCATGAAAACGGTTCTTTATCTCTTAGATGAAGAAAAGTAACTTGAGGGAAGAGTTTGCCAAGACACACAGCAGCCAGGGTTCAAATTTATTTGCCAGTTACATGTAAATCACTTGAACAAACAAACCAAAATATTATTCAACTTTCGATAATTAGGGAAACATTCTTGATAAATAATCTTTATTTTTTACTGTCAATTTCTAGAAAAACCCTACAGATTCTTTTAATCACAGGTGTATAACATTTAAGCAGTTTATAATAGCAAAGAGAGCATTTAATATTTAAACATGAAACTTGTCAGAAATAAAGTTTGAGCAAATATTTGTAATTAGAAAACTTCATATTTAATTAGTAAAACAATTTTAGAATGAAGAAAATGCATTGCCATGCACCATTAGTTGCATTTTTAGTACCTCATCCATCATGAAACTATCTGTACTTGACATAGGCAAGTGACAGTATATTCTAGGGAACAGGAAAAATGAAGTGGGTACCCATACCAGCCAGGTAGATAATTAAACGTACTAAAATTAACATTTCCAGGTTTTACTAGGTTAAACCCAATTTTGAAATGTTTCTTAAATTTAATTATCCAGATTAACCCTAAAAGATGACGAAGTCTGGACTGTGGATAGGTAATGATGTTTGAAAAGTATTCTCAAACAAAGTCATCTAGGATATCACGTAATGTTAGTAGATATATTTCATTAGAGTGGGCTTGAGTATCTGAGGTTGGAACACAGTGCTCTGAAAAACTTCTTAAAGACTGCTGTCGGTTCCCATGCAGCTAAACAGAAGCTGCTTTTGGCAAGTGGTTTTTCTTTATGATATTTGCCAAACTCACAGGCAATCCTGAATATAAAGAAATCCTTTCAAAGGCTTTTTCAAAAGCCACAGTATAGTAGTTGTGCTTTCTTTCACATAAACACACACAATGAGGTACTCTCAATAAAACCTCACTGCAGAGGGAACTAATAGAGGTGATTCAAGTTATTCAAAAATTCCACAATTTTGTAACAAGTATGGACTTGTCAGCATCACTGAAAAAATTAGGGGCATTTGTTAACAGTGAGATTTCTTAGAACAGGAGCCACCTGTTTAAACTTCCCATCTGTATCATCTTTTCCTCACAAATCACTCAATGTGCTCTGAATTTTTTATCTGCCTTTTTAAAATTACTAAGGATACAAACAAAAATGCAAAACAAATATGCATGTTTTACATTGACATGATTAAACTTATTCATTCAATTGTCTTTTAAGGCCTTCGTTGAAGTCTTTGCTTGAAGGCCTCAAATTAATCTCAACAGCAGAGGCATTTGCTCAAAGTAGTGGGTATTGTGAGTTAAGTTTAGGTTGCTGTCTGAGAATGCACAATGTAGCTGATTTCCCAAGGGTGTATCAATGCCATCAAATCAGATGTACTAGTGGAATATCTTTCTACTGTTTCTAGCAAAATTATTTGAAAATCTAGAGGATTTATTTAAAAGGTTTTATCAGGTAAAGTTTATATAGAGCACATTTTTTTGAAGAAAGAGATATTGTGTATTTGAATTTCCATGTGAAGCATTTTTGATAATTTACAATTTATGAGAAGAATCCATTCTAATTTGTTTTTAAAACTCTCTAATGACCTGCAAAAGAATATTCGGGTCATTGCAGCAGCAGCAGATGGTAATCACCTATACACAGAGTAATCCCTTGTCTGCTTTACATTCTTTTCAAATAACAAACTGCTAAAATCATGTTCTCATTACACAAACACATAAAGTCTGGCTATTCGGACAGCTCATAATATCTTGAGGATTTCTTCAGAAACAAAGTTAGTCATTTCTAAAGAAAGTGCCACATCATTAACTTTTAGCTAATAACTAGATGGCAATTCATTGACAATTTCAATGTTATTCAAAACATTTAAATCATTTCACACTGCAGCTGGAACTCTTTCTAGATTGCCAGAAATTCAAATTATGAAGAGGTTGCTCTAACAGGCAGTAACTCCAAATGTTTTTAAACAAGGAAAAAGTTATCTGGTCATGTTATGGTTCTGTAACAGGAGATGAAGTGTTCAGATTGGAGCAAACTGCAAGAATGAAAGAGTGTTTCAACCAAGACCGGTTACTGATTTGAAGCACTTCTGCTATATTTTCTTTTTATTTATGCTTTGCATACTAATTTACTTACTAAGTTCACCTCTTTTCACTTCAAAAGTGTTCTTGCTCAGTAGTAGCAAACCCATCTCCAAATCAGAAAGCTGTGGAATCATAGCTCCACTCCAGAGTATGGGGCAGGAGATCCAGCCTATCACTTCCATACAGAAATGAGGAAGCAATGCATTATCAGAGACAGGGCCTGGGATAGTCAGGTGCACAAGTGGAAAACACCAGGCCTAAGCTCTGGTGGGGGAGCCAAGCTCTCTGCCAGAATAGCAGCAATCATTGGCCGAATAGCCTGTCTGGTCTATGCACCAGATTGCTACTGTTCTGGCAGTGTCCAGGGCAGCCAATCACTGGCCAAGTAGGATGCGCCACATTTCCCAGTCCGCCCTTTCTTGCTTGCCTTGTGTGAGGACTGTTATATTTCTGTTGGGCACTGTGGCAGTGGGTGCTTTTTCATACCTGGCTGAGGCACAAGGTAAATGGTCTACCTCTACATTAAAGTTTAACCCCACATCCTGCATTGCTGCCTCAACTGTCTGCAATTTGCACTCCTTGGCAGGTGAGAATAGGCCAGGCTGAGCTGTGCCTTCCTGTTTCCCCACTCTAACACCCACCCACCACCCCCCCCATTCCCAATTTAATGGTTACCAAATTAGATTCTATGAGAAATGCCCAATTCGGCAACGTATTTCAGGGGAGGTGACTGACAATGGTGGAATCTCACTGTGGCAACAGGCAGCACCATAAAGACAGGAGAAAACCAAAAGAAAAACAAATTAACTTGCATTGTGTAATGACGTACAATATTAAAATCACAAATAAAATTTCTTATAAACTCGTGTATTTTAAAAGCGGATCTATGAAATTACATGATACACGTGCACGAAATTAAAGTACTTGACATCTGCACCTAAAAATTATATAATGTTCCTTTAAACATAAATCAGAGCCATAACCAACTTTTAAAATATTACCCTTTGTCAAGAAGTCCCAGTGCTGAACCAAATCAGTGTCAGCTTATCATATGGGGCTATATCTTGCTCTGCATCACAGAAACAAAATATCCATATTTAACTGAAATCAACAACCAGTAATTAAATTATAGAAAGGCATGGATTAGAAACAGAGGATTCTGGAGAACTCTGTGAAATTTTGGAGTGTCGGGGGAGGATATCTATAAGTCAAACAATTGTTATAAATGCTAAAAAGTTCATTTTTAATAAACTGCTCCAAATGTGCTGGTAACCAGTGCAGTGCAGAAATGGATGCAGATTTCTGGCGGGAGAGATTGCCTCTCAGCTATGTAAAATGAGACAGCAGAGAAGGCTATATGTCATGGAAAAAAAATGTAGTGCCATGTTGCAAACTTATTAAAATCAAAAGGCATGAATATTGCAGCAAAGTATGAAGGCAAAACATTTGCACACAAGGAATGCAACTGATATCAAAAATATACTCAAAAAACACTACCACCACAGAGACACATTAATACAGGTACTGGAATATTTAGGACAATACTTATTTGCACAGCAGTTTGCAGCTTGCCATTTGGCACATGACACAGCAGTGATACCTGCATTGGTAACGGCAGTTAGGCAGGATATACCTGGCTACAGTGGTACAGTCACAAAAAGGATCATTCATGAATATTTACACCATTGCTATGAAAGCATTGGGATCCAAAGTCCAAGGCGCATTCATGGTTAGCTTTAATTCCTTGCAGAAGACTTACAGGTAATTAAGTGAGAAATCCCCAGACTCCATAATTTCCCACTGCTCATACAAAACCGTGCTCATCATGAAACACCTTCCAGCAGTGGCACATATGGAACACTCAAGTCATTAACAGCTGTGTCATCATGTAGCCCTGCATAAAGGATTGTGTTGTAATAGCCCCATTGCCTGCTATAGGTTAGCATCAATAAACACACAATAAAATGAGATGCCCAGTTCTGGTGCAAAACTACCAGTGCTAGCCACAGATATGGATAATAGTTCTTTTGTATTTTGTGCAGCTCAGCAGTTGGCTTTGTAGGCTCCCAGCTGTGCTAAACTATCAGCTACAGGAGACCTTTGCAGTGGTGCAAGTGTTCATGCAAGTTGAAGAAGTTCAAGTTCAAGAGAAAAACAGATTATAGAAGTAGTGAAAACCTCAAAACTAATAATTCACTTTAAGCGGTTCTGCAGCATGTGATAGTTTGAGTGGAGAAAAAGAAGCATCAGTTGTCTGAATGACAAAATATGGCTGACTTCTACATTGTGGAGGTCCTTGTGGTATAAAAGTGGAGTGGTGGTCCTCAGTCCTCTGCTACTAACAGAGCCTGACAGATAGTTAACAATTCACTGAGCTCTTTATCTCAAAGATGTGTCCCTTGCCCCCGCCACCCTGGTGAGCCTTTGTTTTCTCATGCACTGTTTCTCCGTAATACACAGACAGCTGATTATTACAGTTGACCCACTACCTTGTTAGTATCTACAGCTAGTTGGGCACATTCTCTGTTCCCTGCACTCCCATGCCATCCTCTCTTCTTCCTCCAATGTGGTTTATTTAGTACATTCATGCTCTCAGGCAGAGAGCACCACTATAGTATTCACTTCTTTCTCTGCTCTGGTGATGCTTCAAATTGTCTCTTTCCTCAAGCTTACTAAGCTTACTAACTCAGGGTATTACTTTCCTCTGCATGTAAAATTGAAGATAAATATAATTTAGCCACAGAATTTCTCCTTTAATTTTACAGGCAGAGGAATACTTGTGCTCAGGTCAGGTAAGAAACAAATTACTCGTTTTTTGATTTGACCATACAGCTACTGAATGCTGCTCCAGGCCGATTTTAACAAGCTTGACAAGCTCATTAAAGTATTATTTTCTTCTTCCCTTTTCAGTATCATATGGATGCAAAGCTAACTCAGAGTAAAACTAAGCAAAGGCGAAGTCAGATAGCACTTTCTCCAGACATTAAACCATTCTCAGTCAAGTCTACATCTTCATAAAAAAATTAAACCAGAGCAAAATGTAGTCCATTTTTACATTCAGAACATTTGTTTCCCCTGTAGGGAAACTTAGCCATCTGTGGCCATACTAATGGTTACTAAAAGGACACAATTTATGACAAAATAAATACCAGGACAGTCTAAAATATATAACTATTTACAAAAATGTACAACTTTTTTTCAATCCCAGTTCGAAATGTTGACTATTTTTTGAACACACAACTGGGTCCTGGCAATACTGAAACACATTCATCAATTGAAAAATCAATAGTCAGTTGCACAGTTGACTATTGCACATTACTTCAGGTTAAAAATGACAAAGACCAACATGTTACTGAATGGAATTAGAAGTTTTTTTTCACATCTATATTCTGGAGCAGATGGTAATTCAATCCCATGCTGCTGGGCACTTGGCTTACAAGGCAAATCTTATGCACCAAAACTTGTCAAGCATGAATGGTCTAAAAACATACACTCCACAAGGCAATCTGGGTGTACTTAAAGATAAGAAGGGCAGCCACTGAGGTATGTGCTGCACAATACAGAAAATCTCTGCATAACTAAGGGGCATCCTCAGACAGTTGAAGGGAAATCAATGCACAGTAATGCAATACCAAAATAGTATAGGTTACCTTAGTGTTCTAAATTCAATAATTTTAAGAATACAAAGATAATGGTTCTTAAGAGTAGCTCTCATTTTCCTGCCACGTTGTCATCCATTGTTTCTTGTCACATTTCTTCTTCAATTTTCCATCCTCAAAGGTTTGTCGCTCTTCTTTCCGGATTCGGACTGCATGGTAGCGTGGAACACTGTCATCATAACGGGAACGTTTAAAAAATCCACACTGTAAACAGGGGGAAAGTGGGAATTAGAAGGATCAGTTGTTTATAATAATGTAACCTCTGAAAAGGAAACACACCGATTCTCTAGAGACCTATTCTATTTGAGAAGCACACCACTCAGGAATGAAATAGTGTGTGTCAGACACTTACCATTATGAAGAATAATGGAATAGATTAGTTCAAATAATTATTACCAACAATTTCTTCTTTAACAGTTATTTTTAAGAAGTAAGTTTAGTAATAAACAATACAAAGAAGAGGGTCTCAGGTTCCACTCTTAGCCTGTGCCGAGTTAACTAAGCTCAGCCAGAGTGGCAATTCGAGGGTTACAACTGACGACTTCCCCCAGGATAAAGCAAAAAACCTTCCGGTTCTTGGTCACTGATTAGTGACTTCTATTAGAAATGCATAACTATAGATGCTGGGTGAGGACAACATCAGGTTCAAGACCTCTGTGGGCAAATAGCCTGCCAACACACTGGTGAAGTTTTGTACACAATTAATGTCTAGCTGGATGAGGCAGTGCAAGGCCAACACTGCCCATTAACCCCTAGTCCTGCAAGACTCAGCAGAGAAGGAAAGAAAATTGGCCAAAAAAAACACAAAACAAACTTATAGTTTTCATGTAGACACTTTAACATGATAAAAGAAAATCACTGTTAGAGTCCTAGGTCAGTCTGTAATTGGTCAGGTACTGTTTGAACAGATTTATCAGCAGGAATTTGTGTTCACAGGTGTAAAAATAAAAACACTTATCTAATCGAATCGGAATATACTTTATGTAACCATGTAGATATATCAAATTTAAGGATGAACTGTTCCCTCGTTAAATTTATCTAACTCCATCAAATACTACGGGAGGAATTTAACAAAGCCTGCTGCAGCAGGCACGGTGGCAGGAGGGGCTGGGAGAATCGGGCGGGAGGACCTTTGTCTGATTCCTGGCATCGGGAAAACTGTCCCCAACTTAGTGGGAGGCAGGGAGGGAATCCAACACGGGACTTCCACCCACTGGGGGTGAGATGTCAATTAGGTTCATTAATTAGCCACCTAAAGCAATTAACCCTGAGCCCACCAGAATGTAATGATGGTTCAGAGCTTTAAAGCGACTTACACGGTCTCCAGTAGCTCCCGACGGCTGCTGACAGCCACCTCCATTGCAGGGACTAAAATCCGGCCTATATTTGTGACAGAACATCCTGAAAAGTCATGCTCTCCCAAACTGGGAAGATTTTACTGCATCACTGACTCCAGAAAATTAGTTTAATTTAAAAAAAAGGCAATATTTCCTCTGTGCTTTTCAGGATCCCTGCTGTCTTAGTAAAATGGTAGTCAGAAGCCCTAATAATATGGGGCACCGTTATCTGGCTGTGACTTTCTTCCCGAATTGGCCAATTAATGGCAGAGGGCAGGGTTGCTGTCCCATTAAGGACATTGGGCAGGCTCTCAAGGCTGGAGGACCAATAGTAGGCCCTCCAGCACGGAAGCTGTGACAGGTTGCTTTCTCAGGTAAACAAGGGAGAGATCACCCAAGAGAGAGGCACCCATTCTCCAATTTTCTTAACCCTTAATTAAAGAAATGTCCTCAGGAGACGGATCACAGCCTGTGGCTGCAGCTGAAGACAGGGAGGCTGGGAGGGCTCTGGGCTTGCCTGGAGTAATGGCCAACCCCAGTTTGCTGCTATGTAGCCACCTCCAGACAGCTATATTTTTCCCCCAAGGCCTCTGACAATGGACCTACCTGCCACTTGTGGGTGCGTAGTCCTGCAACCTCCCAACCTCCCTCCTGGTAAATGGACCAGGGGTGGGATGGAGTTGGCAAGCTGGCACACCAGCCAGCAGTGCAAATTTATGCACCCGCCCACCTCTGTGCTCGCCCATACTGGGGCCTAACAGATTCAGCTCTATATTTTGCCTCACAAAAGGAAAAGAAATACAGACTATAAATCTAAAACCAGTAATATAATTAAATAAATAGATATCAAACAGTAATTCAAGGTGCTTCAAACAGTGCTTCAATAACACCCACCATAAAAAGAACAACATGAACATGCAGCAAATTTATCAGCTCTATACACAGCATTTTAAACAGCAGAGTGAAACTATAGAAAGATCTTTCAGATATCAACTTTGAAAGCCGGAACCAGCAAAAGATCTGAAGAGTGAAAGTTCCCATTTCCAGTAGCCTGAAAAGTAAGCACCATTTCCCACGCAAGAAGTTTACATGCGAGCATCATAAAAGGCTGCAGTAAATGCTGGCCCAGCCAGCAAAGCCCACATCCCGTGAATGAATTTTAAAAAGTCAACGTGTAAGAGTACCGTAAGTTCCAATTAATCCAATAGCAGCTTTGTGTTACATATCTGGTGTGTAACAGAGAGATGCTATTTAAATTTGGCCATTCTTCTTAGTGAAGAATGATATTATATTTTCAGGTAATTGTCAATGATGGCATGTTAAAATCAGATTCTAAACTAACTGAATAAACGTACAACTTTGAATAGAATAAGTGGTGTTAACTCATCTGTTCAAAATTGCTTTCTCATTTATTTTAACATCAGAACAACTCGATATGGTCTCCTCCACTGAATCCCAAAATAAAGCAACTAAATGATCAAAAAGGGGATTTAGTTAGATGTTAATGCTGTGCAATTGTGTCCTCCTTTGAGTAAGCGAGGGGGTAAAATGATGCCAAGCTCCACACACCATGCCCTCCAAGCCATGAACTGGAGACCAATGTACTATTTACCAATCAATGGAGGGAAGTGAGTCAACATTATGCATCAGAAGTAAGTCTTTCTTTGTCAGATGGCTGAACGGAGATCTCAGCCTTGGGATACCAGGCATCATAGTGAGGATCTTTTCTGTTTTTCCTGAAGAAACCAAACTACAAGGAAACAAGTTGTGTAATAATCAAGATCTTTTATAAAGTCAGTTATCAGTACACACTATGGCTAAAAGTTGCACAATTAATGGTAATGTGGGTGCAATTTTACAGAACATATGTTGATTCAATATACCTTCATCGGATGTTTTTAAAATGCACTTTTTAAAAAATGAGAATAAAGGAAATGCCCACTTGCCACTAACATAAATATTTACAAGGTCATTATACTCTGACTAATTACAGTTTATTAAATGATTACAATATCCAGACCATCCTTGAGGCACCCAACTGTGTTACCTGAGAAGTTGGTAGTTTTTCTACTGTGGTATTTTTTCTGGAACAGTAACTAAGTCCAATCAATTGCCATAATAATGTCTTAGTACCATGCACCATTAAGGAAAGGTTCACAACAGAACTCAATGAGGTATGTAAAATGTAAATCTGCACACACACACACACCACCCCCCTCACCATATCCTAATGAGCAAAGGCATCGCTCAGGAATTATAAACTGAAATGTCTGACTCAAATTAGCTGAACTCGGTGCAATGTGGAAGGAGCAGCAGACCAAAGGGAACAAAGGTCGTAATGGAGGGTAAGTATTGAGACAAAGATTTAAGATCTAAATAAGGGACTAGTACAATTAAACTGGGTTAAAATTAGTGAGGTCTTAAGTTTCAAATCTTAAGGTTTTTTTTCAAAAAGTAATGTTTTATTTCTGTCAAGTTTAATTAGTAGTCTAACAAATAGATGTATGGCAGATGAGTCTTGTCAGATGCACAACCTGTTCCACATGGGAATTCTTGGAGGCTTTTCATGTCCTGGACAACCACATGTGCTGGAGGTGTCACCTGGGGGAACTTAAGCATTGGGTTTCAGAGCTTGAGCAGCAACTGGCACTGCAGTGCACCCTTGAGGCTGAGGGCTAAGTGAATAGCACATTTCTGATGCGGTCACCCCAGTGCTTAACAATGTGCAGGACAAGAGAAAATGGATGACTGGCAGATTACCAAGGAGGACCAGGCAGGTATTGCAGGGGTCCCTTGAGCACATCTCACTCTCCAGTTGATATTCAGTTCTTGTGAGATTGATGGTTCCTCTGGGTAGTGCAGTCAGAAACAAATCCATGGCACCATGGGTGGCTTCAGCTATATGGAGGTGTGGTGGGGGTGGTGGTGGTGGGGGAGTGGGGGGGGGGGGGGGGGGGGGGGGGTTGATGTGAGAGTTGCGGGAAGCAGGCAGATTGGGAAAACAATACTAATAGGTGATTCAATTGTTAGTGGGAAAGACAGGTTTGTGAATCCAGAGCTGTCGCCTGCCTAGTGTTAGGGTCAAGAAGGTCACAGAGACTGCAGTGTGCTCCAAGAGGGGAGGGTGAACAGCCAGCAGTAGTGGTCCATATCAGTACCAATGACATGGGTAGAAAGAGGGATGAGGTATTCCAGGCAGAGTTTAGGGAGCTAGGAAAGAGATTAATAAGCAAGATCCCAAAGTTAGCAATCTGGATTGCTCCCACTGCCACATGTAACATCAAGAGATAGTGAAGGAGGGAGGGCTTTAAATTCCTGGGACATTGAGCCAGGTTTGGGGGAATGTTGGACCTGTATAGGCCAGAGGTGCTGCACTTCAAGAGAGCCAAGACTATTGTCCTCATAGAGCACTAAGAGGGAATATAATAAAGTCTACATTTGCTTTACAGTGAATGTATGTGAATGCACAGAGCATGGTAAATAAGGTTTGGTAAGCTGCAGGCACAGACAACCACCTGGATTATGATGTTGTGGTGATAATGAAGACCTAGCTCAAAAAAAGGACAGGACTGTATACCAAATATTCTAGGATACAAGGTGTTCAGGAAAGACAGCAGGAGGAGGTAACAATAATGTTCAAGGAGAATATTGGAGCAGAGGACGGCTCCAAGCTTGATGGGGGAAAGCTGCAAGATGCAGACTTAAAGCAAAATAGGCTTGTGAGAAACCAGAAGATCCAAGGAGACAGTTGGAGTTCTGTAACTCTTTACTACGGGCATGTGAAGCAGTGATGAGTCAGAGAATGAGTGGAAGAGAACTTGAATACACGTGGCAATCCAGGGAGAGGAGCATTGGAAGGAGAATTCAAAACCTTGGAAGTGGACCATTGTGGAAGGTGACCGAGAGAAAGCATCATTTGGGAGAAGATTCCAAAGCGGGTTCTTCGAGAATGTAGACTGGAAACCCTCATGTGAAAGACAGAGTCCAGTGAGACCAGGTTGGCTCACAATATGACGAGCATCTGGGGGAAGTTGATCAGAAATCCATAGCATTTGTTTGGGGTGGCATCTGTCACTTGGTTTCAGAGTGTGCTGTGCCTGACCACAGGATGCCTATTGGTTTACATGGACTGTGTACTTACTGTGATCATGAGAGTATAAGATAACTTTTGTAACTTGTGTTATCCTTACAAATCTGTATATATCCGTAAAGGTATAGCTGTGGGTGAAGGAGTATTGTAATTATAGTTCACCTTTTCTTGTCTCTTAAATGTTTAATTCTTTTGTTAAAAAATCATCAGCTGACTCCAGTGGCTCTACTCAGTAGCCACTCTACATGTACCTAATCAAAAAATTAAAGTTAGAATCTATCAAGCCAGGCTCCACCCTGGGATCTGGTTTGTCCTGGAATATCATCAGCTGTGATCATAACACTTGCCATAGAGGAAGTGCAGCAAAAGTTTGCCAGACTGATTCCTGGAATGGCAGGATTGTCGTATGAGGAGAGATTGGGTCGACTAGGCCTGTATTCATTGGAGTTTAGAAGAATGAGCCAGGGTCGCATTGAAATGTATAAAATTCTGACAGGGCTGGACAGACTGGATGTAGGGATGATGTTTGCTCTGGCTGGGGGTCGAGAACAAGGGGTCAGTCTCAGGATACAGGGTAGGCCATTTAGGACTAAGGTGAGGAGAAACTTCTTCATTCAGAGGGTGGTGAACCTGTGGATTTCTCTACCACTGAGGGCTGTTGAGGTCAAGTCACTGAATATATTTAAAAAGGAAATAGATTTCTGGACTCTAAAACCATCAAGAGGTAAGGGGAGAGAGTGGGAGTATGCTGTTGAGATAAAGGATCAACCATGATCATATTGAATGATGCAGCAGGCTCGAAGGGCCAAATGAACTACACTTGTTCTTATTTTCTACGATTCTCAGTCTTTGATTTTTGGAGTTAGAAGATTTGATAAATACTTGTATGGTCGTGGTTTCACGATTGACACTGATCATAAGCCACTGGCAGCTAATTTGAATCCAAAGTTTCCAGTACCTACTTTATCTGCAGCCCGAATGCAGAGATAGGCTTTGATTTTATAAGTACAACATTAAGTACAGATGAGCGGAAGATCATTGTAATCCCGATGTGATGCCTAGATTACCAGCCCTATCTGAGGTAGAGCCAAACACGATGTATTTTTTTTTGCACAGCTAGATGAGTTGACAGTTACAGCAGATGACATTGCTACAACAATTCATAGGGATCTTGTATTGGCAAGGTTGTACAAATACATTGCAACTGGGTGGCCAAGACAGATACTAGATGTCAACGTCAAGTCATTTTGTGTGTTTAAAAATGAGTTGTCAGTTGATAAAGTTTGTGTTATGAGGGGAGCCAGGGTCATAATCCCTGAAAGGTACAGGGTGCAGTTGCTATGTGATCTTCATGATCAACATTTAAGGATGAGCTTAACAAAGTCTAGCAAGAAGCTATCTTTGGTGGCCAGCGTTAGATAAGGACATAGAAAACACAGTGAAACAGTATGGGGTGTGTCAAACAGTAGAGCAAAAGCTCTTCACTGTGATTGATAGCTATTTGTAGTGGATTGAGGGATTCCTGATGAATCAAACAACAACTAGCAAAACTCTAGATATTTTGATAATTTGTTTGCTGCTTATGGGCTCCCAGAGGAAATTGTGTTCAACAATGGACATCAGTTTTGTTGAGAAGAATCATAATATTCATGAGAATGAACAGGGTAAAAAAGAGACTATCATCCAGCTTTAAATCGAGCAGCAAAGTGCACAGTACAAATTGTTAAGCCTGCTCTTGTTAAGCAAATGCTAGATTCAAATTGGAAGAAACATCAGTTGTCATTGAATCACAAGCTGGCAATTTTTTTGTTTAATTATCATATCACAACTCACACTACTATTGGCAGAATTCCAGCTGAATTGTTGCTTAGAAGACAACTCATGGCAAGGTTTTCATTGCTGAAACCACATTTAGCACAGTCAGTGCAAGAGAAACAATCCAGGCAGAAAGAGAGTCATGAAAGGGGTAGAGAGAGAGAAAGAAGTTTGAAGTTGAGCCAGAAGGTTAAGGTGAAAAGACATCATCACAAATAGTTGAAGTGGCTGCCAGGGAGAGTCGTGAAAATATGTGGTCCTCACACATATTTGATCAAGATTTTTGGTAACGGAAAGGTTTGTAGATTTGTACATATTGTTCATGTTTTACCTTCAGGAGGTTCACGAAGAAGGAGGAAGTTGGGAAGAATCAAATGAGTCTGATGAATTGGATAACTGGGATACAAGTAGAATACCACAGTTACTCCAACACAAGTTGTGCCTGAAACCAGTTTGGATTGGAGTCAGAGTCAAACAGACATGTCTAATAAAAGGGAAAATTTAACTGAAGGTCAAGGGCAAAATCATTCTTTGTTGGAGACTTAGGCCTAGATGGGTCAAGGCCCTTCCTCAAGTTCTGAAAGTTTAGATCACAAAAGAAGGTTCCTCTAATAAATAGGAAACCAGTGGTTAAGTAAGAGTTATAAACAAGAAATGTATAAATTGTATGGAATTTGGATTTTCATGTAACTTTTCCAGTAAAGAGAGAGGAGTGAGGAGTGTAATAGTATCCTCTTGTGATCATTTATATATGCATGCACATAAGCAAACCAGAATAAACCAGTTTCATTTGGGTACTTGACTTCCATGTGGCACACTCTCTTTTGTCCTGCAAAAATATCACACCATTGCTTTTCCTGATCCATATAAATGACTTAGACTTGGTTCTACAGGGCACAATTTCAAAATCTTCAGATGATACAAACTTTGAAATATAGCGAACTGTAAGGAGGATAGTGATGAACTTCAAATGGATATACAGGAGGCTGGTGAAATGGACAGTCACAAGGCAAATGAAATTTAATGCAGAGAAGTGGAAAGTGATACATTTTAGACGGAAGAAAAAGGAGAGGCAAAATAAACTAGAGGATACAATTC
Source organism: Carcharodon carcharias (assembly GCF_017639515.1). NCBI lineage: Eukaryota > Metazoa > Chordata > Chondrichthyes > Lamniformes > Lamnidae > Carcharodon > Carcharodon carcharias. The sequence continues at coordinate 80,076,524 of NC_054478.1, read as the reverse complement.
TAAAGGGGATACAGGAATAGAGACACCTGGATGTATATATGTACAGATCGTCGATGGCAGCAGAGCAGGTCAAGAAAGTGGTTAAAATGGCATTTGGATCCAAGACTTTATAAAGAGAGATACTGAGTACAAAAGCAAGGGCGGTATGATGAACCTTTAAAAAATACTGGTTCCACCTCAGCTGAAGTAATGTGTCCAATTCTGGGCACTGCACTTTAGAAATAATGCAATGGTTTTAGAGAGGCTACAGAAAAAGGATTTGTGAAATGGCTCGTGGGATGAGGGACTGGCTTGAGAGGTGAGGGCTTCAGTTATGTGGATAAGTTAGAGAAGCTGGGAATGATCTTCTTAGAGAAGGTTGGGAGTAAATTTCATGAGGAGTTATGAGGGGTCAAGACAGAGCAGATCAAGAGAAACATTGGTGGAAGGGTCGAGAAACAGGGAACAATGATATTTGATGAGTGGTAAAAGGACCAAAAGGAGAGAAGGAGATAAACCTTTTTTAAATGCAGCAAGTGTCAGATCTGGAATGCACCACCTGAGAGTATAGTGGAGGCAGATTTGATTGTGGCTTTTAAAAAGCAATTGGATAATTATCTGAAGGAAAAAAAATTGCAAGGCTATGAGGAATGGAATGCTGAATTACTCTTGCAGAGTGCCAGCATGGACTTGATGACCCATCTGGCCTCCTCCTGTGCTACAACCATTAAAAAAATGAGCTGATGCAATTTATATAAAACTTCTACAATGGGAAACAGCCAAGGATCCTACTGGATTGGATTCCAATGACTTCTGCTGGAATTTGCATTTGTGGGTGTAGGGCAAGGGTAGGACTGGGCTCAGCTAAGATTCCTTCCACAGTTGAACTGTCTGCTGATAAACACTCTCTGGGCCCACAATGAAGAATGTCTTTTAAGTGAGTGACCAGAGAGCTGCCAGCATTCTTGGAACTACACTCCAGTGAATAGTCAGCACCTTGAGGTAGGAGAAGCGCAGGAAATGTTAACGCATCAACTTATGCCATAAGCACCTGTGCAAAGATAGCTTTTGTCCGTCACAGTAACTGGTCATGGGTCTCCTGGGCTGGGATGAAGAAAACAAAGCCATGGTTCATGCTTCCAACTGCCATCTAGCGATCTCATTGGGAAAGTGCATGTTCAGGGAAGTTTGAGTGAGTACAGAATCAAGCTCAGCTGGGATGGTTCTCATGAATGAGTGTAATGCTTGCTCACCATCAGGCCTCACACATGAATAATAACCCAAATGGGTGAGAGTAGCAGAAGGCTACCAGCATCTACAAAACAAGATTGCAGTAAGAATCAAGGAAGGTTGGGGAGGAAAGGGATGGAAACCTGGGATGAAATAAAACTATGCCCTGTTGTGTACCCTTCATATACAAATACAATCTATTTAACCAGAAGTACGGTATGTTGAAACCTTTTTTATACTTTATAAGTTCAAGTTGTACCTCATCCCTACCACCACATGTGATTCGTTCAATGAGGAACAGGTTGTAGATATTCTAATTTCTCTGAATTTATCTCCACTTAAATCATCCACAGTGCCACTCACCTTCCATAACAAAAATACTAGAAGAGCCAGCATCAAAATTCCAGCCAGGATAGCAACAAAAATGATCCACCAAGGAACTCCAAAGTAATGACTCTCAGTTTTTTCAGGGAACACTGTGACTTGTACCTGAAGGAATATTTTACAAAGTTGTTTATCAGTGGAAAAAATGCTTCTTTTTTTGCACATAGTTGGCCACCTTTAATGGCATAAATCAAACACATTGGAACAACAGCAAAGCATTAAAACATGTTGAAGACAGATCATTGATAAACATGAAAGAACCAACAGATTCCTGATGAGACATGTATAACTGCGCTGGTAAGACCACTTTCAGTTTCAAATTACAACTTCAATTCACAAATATTTAGGCCAGAATTTTTACCTTGTCGGGGGGCGCGCGCCCAACCCAAACAAGTATAAAATGACGCGCGATGATGTCGGGCAAGTGCCCTGACATCATCACGCACTTGCGCGATATTTCAGTCAGCGGGTGCGCACAAGAGTCGGCAGCGCACCTGCCAACAATTAACAGGCCAATTAAGGCCATTAAAGTACCAATTAAATGTAAATTTTTGCTGGCCATCCAACCTTGCGGTTGGCGGGCAGGCGCAAAGGCCATGCGGCTATTGCACTTTTAAGGAAACCTCATCCACAGTCACATGAGGAGGCATGTTTTTTTTTTTAAACATTTTTAAATTCTTTATTTTTGATTTTTTATATCTTCAGCTCCCTAAGGCAGCTCTGTGCCTCAGGGAGCTTTTCCTGCGCACGCACCCGCGCACATGTACGAAGTTCCCTGCTCGCCTCCCTCCCCCGCCCCCCAACACAGGCAATGCTGAAATCGTGGTCGCAGCCCAATCGCGGGTGGTGGTCAGCTTCCCGACTACTCCTGCTGAGCCCGCCTGACGAGGGCAAAATTCTGCCCATACAAATTATACAAGACACTCCTTTTGCTGTCAGTGTCCATTTGAATTAGTACTCATGTTTAAAATCATCAAAATCTTGGGCCATGGACCTTTAGCTGAAAGCCTCAGAGGGAATTATTTTTTTAGTAAGCTTCTTGCCTGCATTTCAATGCTGTACTGACCAAGTAGAGGCCAGAAGTTTGTTTTTAGCTATTCTAGTAAGTTTAAAAATTAATTTAAATCCATTTAAAATTTATTACGGTCCTTCTTATGGATATTTATGAAGAATCACAAAACATCAGTTCAGAACATTCTGAAGATTTTTAACTTAAGAATGAGCTTCTAATGTTAGATATGGTCTTCAAAATAGTTCAATGTTAAATGTAATAAATTAGAAGTATGAAGTTTTGCTGTTTAGTATTACTGTAATAATCATTTAACAGCATTTAATAACATATGAAAAGGAAACAGAAAATTACAATCAGTATTACAGTTAAAGTCTGCATTTAAATCTGCAATGTCACATAGAAATTGAAACATAGGAAGGGGCTACCAGCCACATAATCTTGTTCATATACAAGCTCATCAACCAGAGCTATGTTTGTAAATTTCCCTGCCTTTTCCACAAAGACACTTGTGTACTGTTTTTTCAATTATTTATGCCAGGGGTCAACAACCTTACAGAAGTGGTGTGCTAAGTCTTCATTTATTCACTCTAATTTAAGGTATTGTGTGCCAGTAATACATTTAATGTTTTTATATATAATTACCTCCCAACCTTCCCTCCAAACTCCTCCTAATACCCCTTCCCCACCTCTCCCCCACTCCCCAAGCCCCCCACTTCCATCGCCACCTCCCCCCCTCCCCCCCCCATACACACACACACACACACACACACACACAGCATCCAGTTGGTTCTAATATTGCAGGGATTTCACCTGCCATTTTTCAATCAAGAGCTCTCTGCTGACAGTTGCCATGCTGCTGCTGCTGACCTTTGGGCAGCTTTGGCTTTTTGGCAAGTTTTAAATGTGGGAAAATGAGAGGTTGTCCACTTTGGCAGGAAGAGTAGAAAAACAGAATATTATTTAAATGGAGAGGGACTACAGAGTGCTGCAGTACAGGGGGATCTGGGTGTCCTTGTACATGAATTACAAAATGTCGGCATGCAGGTACAGCAAGTAATTAGGAAAGCAAATGGAATGTAAGTCTTTGTTGCATGGGGATGGAGAACAAAAGTAGGGAAATCTTGCTACAACTGTACAGGGCATTAGTGAGACCACATCCTGAGTACTATGTACAGTTTTGGTTCCCTTACTTAAGGAGGGACATACTCACATTAGAAGCAGTTCAGAGAAGGTTCACTAGGCTGATTCATGAGATGTGGGGCTTGTTTTATGAGGAAAGGTTGAGTAGGTTAGGTCTATACTCAAAGTATAGAAGAATGAGAGGTGATCTTACTTAAACATAAAATTCTGAGGGGGCTTGATAAGGTAAATGCTGAGAGGATGTTTCTTTCATGTGGGAAATCTAGAACTAGGGGGCACTGTTTAAAAATAAGGGGTCTCCCATTTAAGGCAGAGATGAGGAGAAACTTCTTCCCTCAGATAGGTCCATTAGTCTTTGGAATTCTCTTCCCCAATGAACACTAGAGACCGGGTCATTTAATATATTCAAAGCTGCGTTATACAGATTTGATTGACAAGGGAGTCAAGGGTTATGGGGGAGGGCAGACAGGAAAGTGGAGTTAAGGCCACAATCAGATTAACCATGACCATATTGATGTCCTTTCAATGATCTGGAAGGATCTTGTTGTTTAGTAGCTTAATGCCACAGTGACCATTAAAGCTGTAGCCAGACCTTCCCAGTACTTGAAATTGTCTTTAAATGCATTATTATTCCAACTTCCCCCTTAATTCTTCTAATCCATGTCCCCTTGTCATCAATTATTTGCCAACTACTCGTGAAAGATCGTTATTATTTACTTCTTCAAAATCTTCCATAATCTTGAAAACTATTTGATCATCCTGGAAATTTCTCTATCAATGTGAAAAAAACCCAATATCTGTGCTTTCTTTCTGAACTACCGTTATTCTGGCCCATCTTCTTTGTACCTTTCCATGGCTTTAATGTCACCACTATACTGGAGGGCTCAGAACTGCACACCATACTCCAACTGTAGTCTATCCAATATCTTATAAAATTCAACTCCGCCTCCCAGTTTTTATATTCAACATTCACATGTCTAAAGAATAGAATCAAATTCTGATCCTCCACTTGTATAAATCTCACTTTTTAAGAACATATTTTTCTTAAAAAAACATGACTTCACCCTTCCATGCCATTGAACTGCATCTGTCACCTAGCTGCCCACTCTGCCATGCTTCATGTCCTGACCTACATTCTGTAAAATTCCAAAACAACTACAGCTTGCATTTATTTGGCACATTTAATATAGGAAAACATCACAAGATGCTTCACAGAAGCGTTATCAAACAAAACATGACACAAAATCACAAAAAGATTTTGCAGTAGGTGACCACAAGTTAAAGACATAGATTGTAAGGAGCACTTAAGTGAGGAGAGAGTTGGGGAGCAGAGCTTAGGGCCCAGGACTCTGACTCTTTGCACCTACACTTTGCTGTTTATATCCTAGCCAGCTCTCTATCCATATGGTTATAGTCACTCAATACCTCTACCTTAATTTATGTAATATTCATTTTATTGAACTTTATATATACACACATAGAAACAGACAGGCACACAGACAAAACATTTACTCATTTATTACCCATACTCGCCTCTACTTTCCTCAAAAATTTAGTCAAGTGTTTTTCTGCCCTTTACCAATCCATGTTAACTATCCCTGTTGGCCCATTAATTTTAACAGTTAATAATTTCAGCCTGTGATATGCATTCTGGAAGTTTACCCACACAAAAGATTTGAAAAATTATGATTAAAATGTCCATTGTCCACTTAGCATCATTCTTTAGTGTTTTAATATGCTTAATAAGCCTGGTGACACCTTTTATACAGCTCTTCAATACAAGTAGATATCAATAAGTAATTACATATTAATGATATTTTTAAATTGCTACAAGAAGTAAATTACCTTAGTTTCAGCATTGTTAATCACAATGTTTTTTGCCTCAGGTGCAACAGTTATCTTGGCTTTAACAATGATATCAAGATAGTTCAGTTTGGAAAATTCCTGCAAAACAACACAAGACATATTTTAAAACAAGATTGCATTAAAAACAATTTTAAAAGCTCACATTTACAAAAGATTAGGAAACACAATTCAGATTCATATTTACCTCAAGGAAAGTGGTGTTCCATAGCCGTGAACGTAAAATCAGGAATGCATTGCTATCAAGTCCTTGAAGAGGACACTTTATATTAACACATTTAGTAGTCTTGGTCTGGTCACAATCCTGCAGAATGTTTAATTTCACAGTCAGTTTTGAAACAAAAGGATTTTGAAACAATATTTTTGAATCAACATCTGCACTTACCAGAGTTGCATATTTCCTTTTATCAGAGAAATGGGAGGAAATTACTCCTGGATTCTTCTTCGATTCATTGCCCTCAAGCTCCCTTCTTTTCCTTGTTTGACTAGGAACTTCCTGAAATAAAATAACTGCATGTAGCTTATGAAGATCACAAAATAGTTCAAAGATTATGTCTGTAAATAGATCATGAATGTCAACAGAAACTTTTATCTGTGACTTAAACAGGCCACAAAAATTGAAGTTTGGTTCCCAAATTGTGCCAAGTTAACTGATCTTAGCAGTGTAGCATTTGGGGTATTATAACTGATTTTACCTACACTCCAGCTGGGAAATAGGAAGAAAAATACACCCTGGGTTCCTGACCCTAATTACTATCTGGTGAGGATCATTGTTAGAAAATGCATGTATGAGTCTCAGAAAGAATAGCTACTTGAACGAGATACTGGAGGACCACTCAACTTTGTGAAAGAGAAATGAAATGGAAAGGAAATCATGTTTAACTATTAGAGGTTTCTAAAGAAGTAATAAGCAAGATGTGGTGTACTTAGATTTCCAAAAGGCATTTGATAAGATGCCACATCAAATGTTACTACACAAAATAAGGTTACATGGTGTAAAGGGAAACATATTAGCATAGATAAAGGATTGGTTAGCTAACAGGAAGCAGAGAGTAGGGATAAATGGATCGTTTTCAGGTTGGCAAGCTGTAACTAGTGGAGTACTACAGGGATCAGTGCTGGGGGCTCAACTATTTACAATCTACATTAATGATTTGGGCGAAGGGGTCAGATGTATGGTAGCTAAATTTGCCGATGACACCAAGATAGGTAGGAAAGTAAGACGTCTAGAGAAGTTAGAAAGTTTGCAAAGGGATATAGACAGGTTAAGTGAGGGCGCAAAAATTTGGCAGGTGGAGTATAATGTAGGAAAATGTGAACTTGACCACTATGGCAAGAAGAATAGAAAAGTAGGAGACTATTTAAAATGGAGAGAGATTGCAGAACTCCAAGGTACTGAGGGATCTGGGTGGCCTGGTCCATGAATCACAAAAAGTTAGAATGCAGGTACAGCAAGTGATAGGGACAGCAAATGGAATGTTGGTGTTTATTGCAAGGAGAATGGAATATAAAAGTAGGGAAGTTTTACTGCAGTTTTACAGGGTTTTGGTGAGACCACATCTGAAATGTGTATACAGTTTTGGTCTCCTTATTTGATATAATTGTATTAGAAACATTTCAGAGGAGGTTCACTTGATTCATCCCTGGGATGAAGGGCTTATCTTATGAAGGAAGGTTGAACCGGTTGAGCCTATACCCATTGGAGTTTAGCAGAATGAGAAATGCTCTTAGTAAAAAATACAAGATCCTGAGGGGACTTTATACCAGGAGGATGTTTCCACTGTGGGGGAGACTAAAATTAGGGAGCACAGTTTAAGAAAGTCTCCCTTTTAAGACGGAGAGAAGGAATTTTTTCTCTGAGGGTCCTTGGTTGTAATTCTTTGCCCCAGAAAACAGTGGAGGCTGGGTCATTGAATTTATTCAATGCAGAGTTAGACAGGTATTTGATAGACAAGGGAGTCAAGCGTTATGAGGTGGGCAAACAGAAAAAAGTGGAGTTGAGACCACAACCAGATTAGCCATGATCTTATAGAATGGCGGAGCAGGCTCAGGGGGCTGAATGGCCTACTCCTGCTGTTAAGTCCTATGTTCCTATTTCCTTATTTACCTCTGCCAACGCCTTCAGGAAGGTGAGACTAAATGGTTGGGTGAAGGAAAACACATACACACACTCCACAGCCAATATGCCAAAATACTCGTTTCTCATACTTCCCATCTGCTATTAAGATGTGGTTTTAAAAAGCACAAATATTGTAGCATAATATTGAAATCATTTTTAAACAAGGAAGAGTTAAATGCTGGCTGCTGTAAAAAAATCAGGTTACTTGCTTAAAAATAACCAAATACACACTTAAGGCTGTTTCTATGAGAAACACACAACTTAAATGTCCATGATAGCACAATTCATTTGTAGCAATGCTTTACTACACCACAAGATGTAATAACCTTGTAAGTCAATCGCAGCTATGAGTAATAAGTTAATAATTAATATACCTTTAATGTTAGATTGTTAATTTCATTACTGGGCTTGCATTGTACGTTATCGATGCCTTTTGAATCAATTTTCACTAAATAGAGGAGCCATTTTCCATTGGATATTTCCTTTGGCCACTTGATTTGTAGCCAAGTAGTGTTCAGAGTTTTAAGTGATGTGCCCAGATTAATTATCTGTGAGGAAACAAAAGATTTTGAAGTATAAATCAATACAATGCCCTTCATTGTTTAATAATTGTCACTCTCATTATGAATAGGTAATGTAGGCAAGGTTTTAAACTAACAGCACTTCACGTTATTTTAAATTGCTTAAAATAGGAAGCAAGGTTCATCAGTAATTTTTTTTAAAAAAGATGTTGCCACACTTACCCTGAACTCATACTGAATCAAACTCCCCACATCTTCTTCTGTCTTCATAGCACTCTCACCTACCTTGGAACCTCCAAAATACACCTGAGATGGTTTAGCAGCACTGTTCAAAAGTAATAATATTACTTATGTTTCTATTTTTATACCCACCACTACAATATTGACAATACATTCACATCAGAAAGGACAAAGTAAGAATTCTTACTCACCCAACTATTGACAAAAGTAGTTCAATCATAACTCGAGCAGTAGCGATAGTTGGCCGATTAACCTGTTCGCTGGTCCTTTAAATGGAAATTAAAGCCTCAATCACAAAATAATTGGATTAATCAAAATATTAATGTTGGGCTCTGAAAGCTCAGCTGATCAAGGCATTAAGTAACCAAGCCAGACAGACCAGGGAGATCACACGTTTAGTTTTAAGTTAGTTGATGATCGCTAGAGTTATCGGGCCATGGCATTTGATCTTTGTGACTGCCGCTGGGTTCCCACTTCTGATCACTATTCAGTAATCACTTTTGGAAGTACATTTACATCGACATAAGGTACGGGCATGAAGTATTGAGCAAGACAGGGAATTGATGTTGGTCTTCCTTTAAATGAAATATACTGGAAATAAAAGCAACCAATTCAATTTCAAAGGCACTGCTTATTTTATTAATTCATTAACAGGGGTTATCTTGTGGATAAAATGTTTTCAATATCTAAATGTAAAAGTTCAGAATATGGAATAGCATTTTGGTAGATGTTGAGAAATAAAAGATCTGACCCTCATTGCCTCTCCAGTTGAAGTAATTTTCATGAACATATGAACATGGAGCAGGAATAGGCCACATGGTCCTTCAAGCTTGCTCCACCATTCAATAATATCATGGCTGATCTGATTGTAACCTCCCGCCTCCCCCCGATAGTCTTGTTTATCAAGAATCTATCTAACTCTGCCTTAAAAATATTCAAAGACCCTGCTTCCACTGTCTTTTGAGGAAGAGAGTTCTAAAGATTCATGACCCTCAGAAAAAATGTCTCTCATCTGTGTCTTAAATGAGCGACCCCTTATTTTTAAACCACAATTAAGGATGGGCAATAAATGCTGCCCTAGCCAGCAATGCTCAAATCCCATAAATGAATAAAAAAAGACCCCTAGTTCTAGATTCTCCCACAAGAGAAATTATCCTCTCCACATCCACTCTGTCAAGGCCCCTGAGGATCTTAAAGGTTTCAATTAAGTCACCTCTTACTCTTCTAAACTCCAGTGGATTCAAACCTAACCTGTCCAATCTTTCCTCATAGGACAACCCGCCCATTCCACTAGGTATTAGCCTAGTAAATCTTCTCTGAACTGCATCTAATGCATTTACTTTCTTCCTTAAATAAGGAAACCAATACTGTACACAGTATTCCAGATGTGGTCTCACCAGTGCCCTGTACAACTGAAGCATAACCTCCCTACTTTTGTATTCAATAAGCTAATTTTACTTAAAGTAAACTAAAATAGAAATGTTAAGTCGGCCTTACGTTTCCAGCTGTAGATTGATATTAAGGTTTGTGGTGTCCAGTGTAATTCCAGTAGTACTCATGATTAAGTAGAAAGTAACCTAAAACAAAAATAGTAATTGTATTAAAATTTATGTTTTGCACAAATCAGAGCCATGTGCAAATTAAACTTACTTAATTCAGAAAACAGACCAATATTAATCATTAGATTTTACACTGAGGAAGTAAAAGCAAGTGAAGTATACATATTTGAATGAAAGTAGAAGTGAAGAACAGCATACCTCTGATCCTCTCTTTAAGGGATTTCCCAGTTCACAGTCTGCTTGAGACCCATTCTGATTTGCTGTACATGATATTTTGTCCTAATTTATAAACAGAACATCATAGATCAAGATAAATTGCATGTGCATATGACAATGAGTAATCGATCAATCAGAAGAAATAGGTAATGAAAGCAGACATCAAAAAAAATTAAGAATTCAGCTCTCCCATTGGGTTACTGGACAAAAGTACTGTTCTGTGTAATAATGACTGATTAAAAACAAGAATGCCTCAAGACCAATTCCAAGGTTGTGGTGAGCCAGCTGCTTTCACTTGGAGCATTATAATTTGCTGGGATTCTTTTATGATGGTAGAAGTAGAGAGAGATTAATTCAGGGTTTCCACTCTGGATGCAATCTAGCATCTCTTGTGAGTCTTCTATGCCAAAACAAAGAAAGCAGCATGTGTTGAAAAGAGCAAAATGATCCCACAATCAACAGATCATATCTGAGCTCTGCAGTCCTGCTACACCGAGTCGTGAATGGTGGTGGACAATTAAACAACTAACAGGAAGAGGCAGCTCCACAAATATCCCCATCTGCAATGATGCCCAACACATCAGTACAAAAGACAAGGCTGAAGCATTTACAAACATCTTCAATCAGGAGTGTTGAGTGGATGATCCATCTCTGCCTCCACTGGAGGTCCCCAGCATCACATATTGGTCTTCAGCCAATTCAATTCACTCCATGATATCAAGAAACAGCTGAAGGCACTGGATACTGCAAAGGCTATGGGCTCCGACAATAGTACTGAAGACTTGTAGTCCAGAACTAGCTGTGCCCCTAGCCAAGCTATTCAAGTACAGCTACAACACTGGCATCTCCCCAGCAATGTGGAAAATTGCCCAGGTTTGTCCTGTCCACAAAAAGCAGGACAAATCCAACTTGGCCAATTACCATTCCATCAGTCTACTCTTGCTGAAAGAGAGACATGTCTAAGCTTTTCATCTTGCATTCATCAGGACACTCGCAAGTATAAGGGGAAACACCAATTTATACTGGTAAAGAGAGTGCTGATTGGTTGGCAAAGTGACATTACCATGGAGAATGCACCAGTGATGGTAACTGACAATTGGCTGCCAAGCATTGTTTGAAATGTAAACCAGGCAGCTTGCCCGGATTGTCCTGAGGAATGCCTTGACCAATCGGTCAGGAATGAGAAAAGGGAGAGACTGAAGAAAATAACTAAATGCTTACCTGAATGGATGCCAGGGGTCGATACGTAGAGTAGGTTAAAGTGTCTGGAAATGTTGCAATCAGGTGAGCTTCATGTGCATCATCCCCATTTCGTTCTGGTCTTTTTGGGTCTGACGGCTTGTTAGTAACAGTTATTTTCAGTATTATGTCCTTCTGGTCACTTAATTTAAATACTGGAAAATTATTCATCCTGAAGAAATAAAGTGTACAAAAAATTTATTGGATGGATTTAAATCCACCCAATCAGGTTTCAGCCCTAGCCACTGTTTCAAAATAGCTTTTATCAAAGTCACAAATAACATCCTTTGCGACTGTGACAAAGGTAAACTACCCCGTTTTGTTATTCTTGCCTTATGTACAGCCTTTGGCATGGTTGACCACACTATCAACATCCAATGCTTCTCCAGTGTCAGCCAGCAGGGTGGGACTGCTTTAACATGGTTCCATTCTTATCTAATAGCCAGTGTATCATTTCCAATGGCTTCTCATCCTGCACCTGCACAGTTCCTCTGTTGTCTCCCAAGGATCTATACTTGGTTTCCTCTTACTTCTCATCTACATGCTGCCCCTCCACCACATCCAAAAACACGTTAGTTTTCACATGTACACTGATACCAGCTCCACTTCACCAACTCTTGACTCCTCCATTGTCTTTAAATCAGACATCCAGGTGAGCAAATATTTCCTCCCCATTAAATATTGGGAAGACAAAAAAATATTCATTCAGGGAATATGGGCATGGTTAACAATGTGAGCATTTATTGCTAATCCCCAATTGCCCTTGAAAATGAGATGGTGACATGCCTTCCTGAACTGCTGCAGTCCATGTGGTGTAGGTATACTCAGGGCTGTTAAGGAAGGAATTCCAGGATTTTGAGCCAGCAACAGGGAAGGAAAGGCGATATATTTCCAAGTCAAGATGCATGTGGCTTGGAGGAGAACATGCAAGTGGTGGTGTTCCAATCATCTGCCGCCCTTGTTCTTTTGAATTATAGAGGTCGTGGGTTTGGTTGGTACTATTGAAAAATCCCTGGTGAGATCTGCAGTATCTCTTGTGAATGGTACACACTGCAGTCACTATGCACTGGTGGAAGGAGTACAGATTTAAGGTGGTAGATGGGGAGCCAATCAAGCAGGCTGTTTTGTTCTGGATGGCATCAAGTTTCTTGAATGTTGCTGCATTCACCCAGTAGGTGGAGTGTATACTATCACACTTCTGTTTTGTGCCTAATTTCTCCTGCTTTTTTGTGAACAGGACACTCTGTGGACAATTTTCCACATTCAGGTTGAAGCCAATGGTGCACTTGTACTGGAACACCTTGGCTAGGGGCGTGGTTGGTTCTGAAGTACAAGACTTCTAATACTGTCAGGATTTTTGCAGGCTTCATAGCCTTTGATGTGCCTGGCATGCTCAGCTATTTCCTGACATCACAAATTGGATTGAACTGACTGAAGATTGGCATCTATGATGATGGAACCTTGGAAGGAGGCAGAGATGGATCATCCACTCGGCAATTCCAGCTGAAGGTGGTTGCAAAATGCTTCAGCTTTGTCTTTTGCATTCATGTGCTGGGCCTGATTATTGAGGATAGGGATATTTATGGAGCTTCTTTCGCCAGTTTGTTGTTTAACTGTCCACCACCATTCACAACTATGTGGCAGGACCGCAGAGCTTTGATCTGATCCATTGGTTGTGGGAATCACTTCTATTGGTTGGCAGGTTGCTCTGAAAATAGGATGCTGTTTCTGCTTATTTATAGTCCTGTGTTCTAGCTTCACCAGTTTGGCATCTCATTTTAGGTATGCCTGGGGCATCTCATGCCATGCTCTTCTGCACTCTTCATTGAACCTGGATTGGTCCCCAAGCTTGAAGGTAGTGGTAGAGTGGGGGGATATAGCAGACCATGAGGTTACAGATTGTGGTTGAATACAATTCTGTTGCTGATGACACAGTTTTGAGATGATAGATCTGTTATAAATTTACCCCATCTAGTATAGTGGTTGCACTACATAATACAATGGACCATATCCTCAGTGTGAAGGCAGGTCTTTGTTTCCACAAGGAATATACAATGGTCACTCATACCTATGCTGTCATAGACAGGTGCATCTGCGACAGGTGGGTTGGTGAGAAAAGGGTTAGGTAGGTTTTTTGTTCTTGTTGGTTTACTCACCACCTGTTGCAGGCCCAGCTTCAGATAGTTCCTTCAGGATTTGGCCAGTTGAGTCAGTAGAGATGCAGCAGAGCCACTCTTGATAATGGACATTGAAGTTCCCCACCCAGTGTACAGTCTGTGTCCTTGCTACCCATCTACTTCTTACAAGTGGTAATCAATAGACGAGAATTGATTCATCAGATTAGTGGGGGGGGGGGCAGTAGGTGGAATTAGTAGGAGATTTCTTTGTCCATGTTTGAGTTGATGATGAGACTTCAAGGAGTCAATATGAAGGACTCCCAGGGCTACCCTCTCCTGACTGTATACCATTGCTAAGATCTGGAGTCACATGTCAGCCAGACAAAAGTAAGGACAGTGGATTTCCTTCCCAAAAGAACATGAGTCCATATGGTGTAGGTATACCCACAGTGCTGTTAAGGGGGGAGTTCCACGATTTTGACTCAATTACAGTGAAGGAATGGCGATATATTTCAAAACAGGATGGTGAGTGGCTTAGAGGGGACCTTACTGGTGGTGGTGTTCCCACGTGTCTGTTGCCCTTGTCCTTCTAGATAGTAGCGGTTGTGGGTTTGGAAGGTGCTAGGGAACCTTGCTGAGTGGGAACCTGCAGTGCATCTTGTAGATGGTACACACTACTGCTGCCATGAATGTTTGTGGATGGGTTGCCAATCAATTAGGCTGCTTTGTCCTGGATGGTGTCAAGCTTTTTCAGTGTTGTGGGAGCTGCACCCATCCAAGCAAGTGGAGAGTATTCCATCACACTCTTGACTTGTGCCTTGTAAATGGACGACAGGTTTTTGGGGGGTCAGGAGGTGAGTTACTCTCCGCAGAATTCCTAGCCTCTGACCTGTTTCTGTAGCTACAGTATTGATATGGATAGTCCAGTTCAGTTTCTGCTCAATGGTAACCCCCAGGATGTTGATAGTGGGGGATTCAGTAATGGTAATGCCATTGAATGTCAAGTGGAGATGGTTGTATTCCACCTTGTTGGAGACGGTCATTACCTGGCGCTTGTGTGGTGTGAATGTTACTTGCCACTTGTCAGCCCATGCTGGATATTGCCCAAGTCTTGCTGCATTTGGACACAGACTGCTGTCTAAGGAGCCTTGGTGAGTTCAGCAATCATCAGCAAACATCCCCACTTCTGACCTTATGATGGAAGGAAGGCCATTGATGAAGCAGCTGAAGATGGTTGGGCCTAGGGCACTAACCTGACGAACTCCTGCAATGATGTCCTGGAACTGAGATGATTGGCCTCCAGCAACCATAACCATCCCCCTTTGTGCTAGGTATGACTCCAATCAGTGGAGAGTTTCCTCTTGATTCCTCCATTGATTTGTTTTGCTAGGGTCCCTTCATACTACACTCAGTCAAATTCTGTCCTGTGCCAAGGGCAGTCACTCTCACCTCACCTCTGGTCTTCAGCTCTTTTGTCCATGTTTGAACCAAGGCTGTAATGAGGTCAGGAGTTGAGTGACCCTGGTGGAACCCAAACAGAGCGTCAGTGAG
This sequence comes from Carcharodon carcharias, assembly GCF_017639515.1. NCBI lineage: Eukaryota > Metazoa > Chordata > Chondrichthyes > Lamniformes > Lamnidae > Carcharodon > Carcharodon carcharias. The sequence goes on along the minus strand of NC_054478.1, from coordinate 80,061,354 downwards.
CAGGTGATTGCCAAGCAAGTGCTGCTTGATAGCACTGTTGATGATCCCTTCCATCGCTTTACTGATGATCAAGAGTATGCTAATGGGGCGGTAATTGGCTGGGTTGGATTTGTCCTGCTTTTTGTGTACAGGACATACCTGGGCAATTTTCCACATTGCCAGGTAGATGCCAGCATTGTAGCTGTACTGGAACAGCTTGGCTAGGGACGCAGGTAGTTCTGGAGCACAAGTCCTCAGTACTATTGCCAGAATATTGTCATATACCCCAATACAGCATTCTATATCTAACCATACAGGTCTATTGGCAGCATCTGTACAAAGAGAAACAAGGCTAATGTTTCAAGTCCGATATGACTCTTCTTTGGAACCCTATTGACTATTGTGCTACTCTGCTGAATGTTGAATAAAAAGCAACTGGTCAAATAAAAAGACTTACTTAGGTAAAGGTTTAAATTTGTCCTGCTGGTTTTGATTCCTGGAACAGAATTCATATTCTAATTCAAGATTACTCTGGCAAATGCCATCAGCACCGCAACCTTCCTTCAAAAATTCGACCTGTATCAAAATATTAATAAGAGAGTCCATGACTGCATAATCCTGTACTGTTTACATTAAATGAGATTACTGAAGCTATTTAGTGAGCACCCAGAGATCTCAGCCTAGTACATGGCTGATTGGGAAGCTGACAGTAATGGTGTTCAAATATGAACATTGCTTGCAGCCAAAACAAAATGAACACAGAAGAATGCCAAAGTATTTTGCCTGTACAGCTGGTATTTGCAGTCCAATTTATAGGGATTATCACACCTAACTAATTTATGTATATTTTATTTGCACACACATTATTGGGAATAAACTTCAATTGAGGAATATATTGTCAAGGCATTGTAACATATTTTTTTGTTTAGAATATGAGAAGATTCACATGGAAGACAAGTCTTCTTGATTCCTTCTTTTTCTCTGAGTGCTGGTTACACAGGCAAAATAAATTTGATTGTTGTTCAAATTCACAACGCAGAGTGAGTACATTGAGGGAAACCAGAAACCCACATGCTATATAAACAAAACAAACAACAGATCAAACCCTAACCATTGTATACTGAGGTTCACTCTCATCGAGGACAGGAAGCAAGTCGATTAAGTTAGGATACTGTCTTTTCTTGCGTCTAGACTGCTTGAGCTCTACTCCAACCGATATGGGAATGGGGCGCAGCTTATCTTGGATAAATTCCTGAAAATCCAAAATGAAACAAATTAATTTGCATTTTTGATCCTTATCACCACCTTTCTATTAATATATAGAACACAGTTTAGTGCTGGAAAGTGACCCAGACTGACTGACAGCTGTTGTGCATGTGGAAGGAGTTGGTTGGTTTATTGTATAAACCAGTGTGCCAATCAATCTGCAGACTACTGACACATTATATTTTGAAGACTGGTATAAGGACCATTACATTTCACCGTGTGACTGATTATACTGTAGAGAGACTGTAGAGGGATTTTGAATGAAGTAACATCAAAAATTTTCCCCCCGTTAGGGGGGAGGGTTGAAAGAGTGGAAGCGGGCTCATGCCGCCATTTTACGTGGGCAGGCCAATTAAGGTCCGCCCAGCGTGACGTCCACCAGGATGCGCTCCATGAGCGGGCGGGGTGGGGAGGGGGGAATTCCCTCAGCCGGGAGAGCGTTATTTCGCACATGCACATGAAAGAGTGCACAGGTCTCCCTGAGGCTAGGTGCTGCCTCAGGGAGATTGGCTCAGAATTAAAATTTTTAATAGAAATGATAAAAAAAATTTCCCTGACATGTCCCCTCATGTGATACTGTCATGTGAGTTGGGACATGTCCATAACTTTTACTGAAAGATTTGATTAAAATTTAAATACCCTCATGAACCTCAACCTGCCCGTGGATGAGGTTTCATGCTTTTTCCAATGCCTGCCAGGGCTCTCGGCCTACCCACCAACTAATTACCTTAATTCGTTTCTCAATGACCTCAATAGGCAGTTGATAGGTCAGCGGGCAAGCAGCTGACTTGGCTGCACCACCGCCGGCCTGAAAATGGAAATGACTCGGGCTGACATCAGGAGTTCCACCCAGCGTCATCCCGCGTCAGTGAGAGGGCCTCACCTCCACTCACTGACTGGAAGATCCTGTCCCATGGCTAAAATGTAAACTCTAGAGATTTCTACCTCAATAACACAAATACTAATTCCCCAGAGGATGATAACTGTTGCACAATGAAGGGAAACAAGTGGATGTGGCAAAGGGGAATAACTGTTTGAATGTCAGTCATTGGGCTGGGCCACCCAGCACTGAAAGGTCTGTTAAGGTAGAATTCTCTCAAAGTCTACAATCTAGCCAGGGTCCTCAGGATTGAGCAACTACCGAAGAATAAGGAAACACTGACAGACACCGTGTTGTCAGAGACATTAAAGATATTGCAGGGACATTACATCATTGCTGATTGAGGGGTCTGGGTCACAAACATCCAAATAGGCCACACACTGAACAGCACCCTGTTACTCCGCCCACTCAGAAGTATTTCAAAACACTCTTAGTCAGTGTTTCCCAGACTATCTTGCAATGTGACTCCATTTTAACATCTCAAAGTTGACATGACCCCAGATGCCAGCAAAAACGAACAGCAATAAAGCGGCATACTCACATTCAGTATACAATTATTAAAGTTTGCATATTATAGACTGACATACAGTAATGCATCATATAATATGAAAATCTGTGTTTTTAAAATAAATTGTCAAATATTATTTTATGAACTCATGTAGGTTTCAGCCAAGTTTGCCACATTTCCTGAAGATTCAGTGAAGCCCCACTACCCCCCAGTCCCACAGACAATTTGTAATCAGTCCCTCACCCCCCACCACATGCACACACACAGCAGCCCTTCTTCCCAACCCTATCCCCCCACTTCCCAACCCTATCGCCTCATTCACTCACTAGTACCCTACCTCACTTTTCCCCCTTTCGGTCTAGTTGCTGGTGCCTGCAAAGCAGAGTCATTATCCTGAGGTAAGAAGCCTGTACAACAGGCAGATAGAGGCAGAAACACAGGGCTGGATTTTAAGCTCCCCTGCCCGCATGTTTGAAGGCAGGAGGGACTTGCAGCACATGGCCTGCCCGCCGATTGCCCCTCTACTTTCGAATTGTCTCCTATTTTATGAGAAGCTATGGAGGCACTCGGTATTCTGCCCTCCTTTGGGCAGTTAAGTGCCTCATATCACTCCCACTATTTTACTAGCGGCAGGGAAAGGCCCAAGCCTGGTGGGAAGGCTGGCAACTTTTACTGGGAGAGCTGGTATCGACCAAGAGGCAGGGGGCTGCCTTTGGGGTCCACTGTGCCCAATGGAGCCCCTCCCAACCCCTAAGTCATATCTGCAACCCCCCGACCCTGCAATTAACCCTTCCCCAGCTCTCAAACCCAGCTTCCAATCCCCCAACTCACTGGGGTCTGCCAGCCAGGCTCCATTGTCAAAACCTGAAGTTCAGCTTACATAATCTCCTCTTATTTGTGGACTGGCTGTAGTCTCAGCAGTGACCACTGTTCAAACCTGGTGCTGCTGGGACTATAAAGCAGCCTCTAAAGCAGGTCTTCCTTTCCCGACCGGAGCGGATGTCTCATCCTGAACCAATCAATGCCTCGCCGACCGCAAAATGGCTATGGGGTAGCCGGCTTTCTGATGGGGTGACTCCTGATTGATATTTTGGTTGCGGAATACAGCATCCCATAAAATCCAGCCAATTGTATAGTTACAAGCCACCACTCATTTTCCTGGTTGAGGCATATGACCTCCCAGTTTTTCGTCCACTCAATCATTGCATTACACTTGCTAGCCTTTGCCTGTGTCAGGCTGATGCAGGAACATCCCAGGCCCACTCAAACTCGTGCCACAAGTGTTTTCTGAAGTTAAAGAGCATTTTCGGTTCACTGTCCACCCCGTGCTGTTTAGTGTAATTGATCCAGTGGGTCCAGGGCTGTCCCACCAGAGCATCTAAATTGGGTCGTCTGCTCTCCACAGTCACCACTGTTACCCCCGAGGAGGGACAGCTCGCAACTCCAAATGTGACCTTTGTGATCCCATTAAGGTCGCAACCCACAGTTTGGGAACTCCTGCTCTTAGGGCTGGAACAAACATATCTAAATGCTGTCACCCAGCAGAAGCTTAGGACTTAAAGCACATGTTCACCAATACCAGCTCTAAATAAATATGGTTCTTTTATATCTCCTTGTATGGACAGGGTTATGGAGGAACCTGAAAAATGGAAGTGCAGTTTGAGTGGAGGGTACATGTTGTAAGCTCTTTGAATTGTACATAAATAGAAATTCATGCAGAAAACCAAAAGCTGGTCAACAACAGAAATATGAAATACTGTAGGTAGTCAAAATGCACTTCACCTCTTTGCTAAGTCATCATTTTCATTGCGCCCCCCCAACTTTATTGCACATCCAGTCCACTTTGCCTGACAAAATCATACAGTGGTCAGCAGTGGACATTTTTGGCTGAACTATGGCATAATACCCCACCTGAATGTCCCAAGTAACATAATTTTTGCTACAGCTTCCAAGTGTGTTCCAGATAGTAGCAAAGGCCTTAATGTACCTGCTGTTGGTGTGTGGGGATTTTGGATTGAAGTCATCACCTATCTGTTTATTCTCTACAGGCCAGTAAAAATTGCAGGCATGGTGGTCAGTTATATCATGAATGTTTGCTGCCTGGGCAATGGTCCATCAGCAAACAGAATCATATTTCTGCAGGGTACGAAAGTAGTGTTTCTGCAGTGACATCCCTTCTAGCTGATTCATGCTTTGGTTAATTTCTGAAGCTCTGGTGGCAACATGGCTTCCAATTATAATGTCCCAGATACTCAGGAAGCTTCTTGGGCAATAAAAGTTCTGTCCTGTTGCCAGTTATTTTCTCCATTCCACTGGGAAGTGCTAAAGGCGTTTTCTGCTGGACAGCATGGCATCAGTTACTGATGTTATATAGGAATGATCAGTAGACTGGCTTATCTGACAGATACCCCTGCAATTCTGGAAGGATCTTATTGTTTAATTGCTTAATGGCACAGTGACCCTCAAACCTCTAGCAGGAACCATGCCTGTCCTTGAATTTGCCTTTGAATCAGCTGCATCAGTTATAGCTGCCTCAGTGAAATGGAAATAGGTCTCTTACAAAGACATACATACTTTACATAAACACAGGCCTTTGGATATTGCATTGGTGTGTCCATGCTGTCATACATGTTGACCGAGCCAAGTTGTCCATTTCTGAAATGATCCTTTTTGTGCGATTTATGCAGTGCTATGGAACAGCCAAAGAGGATTCCCACCCTCCCAACTTTGTTAGCTACAACACATATTGTAGCAGTAATTCCCAAGAGAAATGTCCACCACCAAGAGTGACTCTGTAGTGCCGTCATTGATTTTCAAAATTATTGAGTGGATGATCCTACTGTGCCTCATCTGGTGGTCCCAACCATCACAAACGCCAGCGTCAGCTAATTTAGTTCACTCCCAGTGATAGTAAAAAGCAACTGAACACATTGGGTTGTGGGATCTAACAATTTCCCAGCTAAAATGTTAAAGATCGGCACGTGTGTACTAGGAACTCCCTAGCTGAACTATTCCAGTATAACCAGGACACTGCAACAATGTGAAAATTGCTCAGATTTCTAACTCGGCAAATTCCCACCATTTCAACTTCCTCTTGATCATCAGTGAAATGTGATTGAAGGAATCATCTATAGTGCCATCATGCAACATCTACTTACTGATGCTGGAACTATTCAACTTCTAACCTTACCACAACTTTGAACCAGACATGCAAACAAAAAATGAATGTCAATGAAAGGGTGAAAATAACTGCCTTCAACATTAAGTCAACTTTTGACTGAGCATGGCATCAAAGAATCCTCGCAAAACTAAAGTCAATGTATAGGGGATGAGCACAAAGCAAAAACTCTCCAGTGGCTGCAGTCATAATTGATATAAAGGAAGATGGTTGTGGTTGTTGAAGGTCAGTCATCACATTCACAGGGTATCACTGCAGAAGGTCCTCCAGGAAGCATCATCAGCCCAACCGTCTTCAGCTGCGTTCAACTCTATTCACAGCTCCTCAGATTATGAAGCTGCCTGTGGCAACTACAGCATGACATGATCAATATTCAAGTTCGGGCTAACTGGCAGGTAACATTCACACATCAGCACCAGGTGATGACCATCAATACAAGAAAAAGCCCAGCTATCTCCCTGTGAACTTCAAAAGAGCCATCACCATCATCCTGTTGGGGTGGGGCGCAGTTGTGCAGCATTGGGTCAGCCATATCATTACTGTGGCTAGGAAAAGCAGGGCAGTACTCATGCACTCTGATAAGTAGCTCATCTCCTGATCCTTCAAAACTGCTCCATCTGCAATATTTACCATTCACCCAGATAGTGAAGCCAAAACACTCAAACCTTGCACTATCCAGCACAGCTGAATGCTACTTAAATAGCCCCTGCAATATTGAAGGCAGTAATAAACCACCACCATCGCTATAAATATAACATGTAATTTATACAGGCTGCATTGCAGCAACTGACCATGGTTAATATGGCAGCACTTGCCCCTACACAACCTCTACCTCTGATAAAGAAATACAGCAGAATATTGTGGGAACATCATCTCCAAGTCAGGTACCACTCTGAATTGTACATGCATTACTGTTTCTTCAGCATTGCTGGGTCAATATCTTGAAATTCCCCTACCCAAAACCACTGTGACAGCATCATCACCACAAGAGCTTGTAGCTTAAAGTGAAGGTTCAACACAATGTATTCAGGACAATAAGTACCAATCACCAATGTTGTCTCTAAACTGCACAGCAACCCAGAAGTTCCCTGTGCAGCTGAGCTTAAGTCAGCACATTTAATTTACTATGGCCCAGATCTTCTGGTCTCCTGCTAGTTGGAAACTGGAGGTACCCTGAAAGATACCCTGAAAGACGTCCCAACATAAGCATATTCCCAGTACTTATGCGGGAAGTTTAAACTTCCAATTGCCAATCTTACCCTGTCCAGATTGCTCTGTGATATACCAGAACCATGCAAACTTGGGCTGTTTGCCCTATACCTACCCTGGTTTTTACATTGATTTACTTAGAGTTTCGCTGGTTTTTTACCTGCTATGAAAAGCTCTGAGTAAATCTGTGTCAAAGCACTCCAGAACCCGCATAGATGTTCACCCCCGAGACAGTGCTCACTTCCCAACTACCCCCTAACCACCAGCCTCTGACTGACCACATGAAGCTCCCACCCATCGAATACCCCCTCCCAGCACCTGACCTCATCCCACCCATCCCGACCACCCAGCCTCAGCATAGGCCCCCACCCTGCACCCCACTGACCACCTGACCATCTGGCACCCCCTCCACCCTGAGCACGCTGACCACCCAACCCCCATCACCACCCTCTTACCATCCCATCCCCTCCACCCCCACCCCCAAGCCTTTGACTACCCATGAAACCCTCAAATCCCGAATGACCAGCCCTGCTTGATCATCCAGCCCTATCCCGCACCTCCAATCAACCAGCCTAACCCTTCATCCACTTACCTTCTCTCCTGTCAAAGTGGCCGGGCCCTTTAAACTTACCAGTTTACAGCAGCTAATGATGTAAAAAGGGGGGTTGGCTTCACTTGCCATGACGCTGCTCCCCTGCACAGAAGGGACTGCTGAAGCTGCTATGCTGCACCTTCCTCAACAGTCCGGTTGAGAAACGTGTAGCTCTAAACTAAGGTCTGGAGAAGCACAGTTGCAATCCGACAGTGATTGCCACTCCATGGGAAATCTGGCCTCGTCACACAGAAAAGTTTAAAAGGGCCCATGCACTTAAATGAATAGGTCACGTGCAACAAAAAGAAAAGGATGTTGCCACCCACGTCCAATAAGTTTTTTTTTTAAAAAAGGAAGACAGGAGTTTTCGTTAAAATGCACTGCAAAACTTGTTTCCTGGTTATGGGCCAGTTCTATAAAAGGAAATTACATGCAGGGATGGAGTCTCACAAAAGGTGTGAAATTCAATTTTCAATCTCATGTCCTTAGAAATTCCATGTTATAGTTCTTAGGTGGAATTTTACTGCCCCGACACGGCAGGACTGGGCTATAAAATGTGGTGAGCCATTCTAAACTGCATTGACTTTGGCAGGAACATAAAATCCTGCTGCTGTAAAATTCCACCCATTGCCTGTGTGTAGCAGAGCCTCAGCTTCTCCCAAAAATATGCATGGGAAGATTAGACTGTGAATCAAGTTTACAAGTTTCAATTGCATGACCCATGCCCACAATCAGGAAGGGTCCATGATGCCAGCAGGGCCTCAGGAAATGAAGGCCTTCCAGCATTAAAAACAGATCATGTACATCATAGGCCAGGGAAAAACTGTTATTCCCTCTGCTTTCCCCATAACATCATCCTCAACCTCAGAAGAGCTCCCACTAATGCACCAGTGCTGATTCCTATAACAGCCATCTTTGAAATCAAGTTGTCGGAATTGAATAATTTGGGTGTATAGACGCATATGCATTTGCTATTGAGTTAACATTGTCTAAATTCAATTCAAATAGATCCCCTACTGCTGAAAAATAGGTCAAAGAAATTTGTTCAGTACATCTCACACTCCAGTATTTGTAGTCCTTCATTAACTGATGGTCTGAAAAACTTAATTGAATGTGCTCCATGTTTTAATACATTTAAACAAATGAAGATGATATCAAGATTATATTTCCTTATGGGTATAGCCACAATCACCAAATGTAAAAAGACTGACTGAATGTTTAATATTAAAAAGTTCTTACGCGAAGCTGCATTGTTTCAGTGATACACTTCTCCTCGTTCTGTGCGTCTAATACGATACTGCCAGAGAGTTTGTAATCAGGAGTTTCACCATGTCTAATGAATTTGACTCTTGACTGCAGACCCATTTTATTTCTTTCAGTGTCAGCTTCAAGTAGATAGCCTACAGCTAAATGGGGAATTAATCATTAATAACTTGATAGCTAAAAGGAAAAATACAAAAATAGTGGGAGAGATTTTTCTTTCACTTACTTATCCTGGCGTTGAAATCATTAGGGTGAGCTGTGTATTTAAAGCATGCATTGACAACCATACTGAAAAGAAAAAACAAATATAAGAAACAAACCAAGAAATCTTGGAACAACCTATCTGTCAGTTGCTACAGGAATGAGTAGTTAAACACAATGAATTAGAAACAAAAAAGACTCTGGAGTCACAGTTTGGATGTAACTTTCTATTTGGCAAAATAGGGAACAGATGGGAAGAAAGAAGCTTTTCTTTTAGACTGTTAAGATGAATAATATTCTGTTGGTTTGGTGCTGTTACTGATATAATTATACTTGATTTCAACCCATGTGTCAAATATGAATCTCTTTATAGAAGCTTTTGTTCGTAAATTCTGCAACATAGTTATACTGCAGTTAGCTTTGAATATGTAGCTTTCCTGATCACTCCATGTTAACCATACAACATCAGGGAACATTCAGGTCCTCAGAAGAACATTTTGAACAGCCATTTTAGGTTTTCTAATATATTCATTATTTTTAAGCAATTTTCTCCAAGTTTAATTGTTTTCTTCAATCCACACAATCTCTCTGCTCTCCCTAACCTGAATTGTGCTTTGAAGAGTGGCTTCATCTTGAGATTCAGATTTGCCAAGTTTTTGTCTGTTGCGGTTTCTCTGAAACCCAGTTTGTTAGGCCAATCTGGCCATTACCATGCAACAACTGTTGTCAGTAACTCTCCCTACTATTACTCTGAGTTTCCGACCAAACTTTCAATTTTGTTCCTCATATAATGTTCACAATTCACAACTGTTCAAGTGCCAGGGAGTGAGTTTCTGCTGTGAGTATTCCCTGGTTTGACAGGTGAAGTCAACAATCGATTCATGAAGGGCCTAGAACAGAAACTCAAAACATATACTTGAGTTTAGGGAAGAGGGTTGCTCAAGTTAAGAGCAATCTCTCTTCAGTTACCACATAAATATGCTTAATTTTTTTTTAAAAATGGAGATGGAATATGTTATGATGGATTGAAGATCTGTCTTCTTTCAAATATATTTTTAAATATTTCCTTAGAAAACATTAGTGGTTGACTACTTTGTGGCCACTTTAATTTTAGGAACGTAGCCTGCCAGTATGTGAAATAAATACCTAAATTGCATGTCTACAAAACTTCAGAAACAGATGAATCACCTCTAATCCTTTAATGTAAGATTTACTGAAATATATTAGAAACAGGAAGTATTGGCCATCAGGCCATGCACTTCCGTTCATGACCTCTGCAACTATCCTATCAAAAGGCACTGTAAGTAAGGCTCTCGGAGTCTGGCTAGCTATACCTTAAAGATTATGGTTTTACATGGTTGAATTTTGTCAGGTAGTCTGTATATCTTTGAAATCGGCAGTTGTAATTAATCATGGAAACAGTCTTTTGATGCTCCTTTTTTTCAGTTCAAACTTCAAGGTATGTAATTACTGCCTAGTGTCAAGCTGCTTCAGCTGTGATTCTGGGAACACTCCAGCCTAAAATTTGGTTGACGCTATGCCCATTTTTCAGGGCACCAATTCTTCCAATATGGTAGGTAGCATCCATCTGCACATTGCAGGTCAGAAATTAGCCAACCACCATGTTGGAGAAGGCAGGGAAAGAAGCAACTAGGGCTATATTTGATGTTAAACCAAGATTTCATACTCAGTGCATCTACCAGACAACAGCTGCAGCCTGAATGACATCTGTAAGCCAGCTGTCTGCAGCTCTGGACAAATCCTTGCCCCAACAACTAATCCCCAATTCCTTCATCTGCACCTATCTGCAGTTTCTGCTTCTCAACTTGATTCTGAAGCTTTACTATACTGGTGAGAAACACAACAGGCAACCTTAAATAATTATAGACGGGTAGAGACTTTTTGTTTTTAATTACTTACCAAAATCCTTGGTGATCAAGACAATTGTAATTCTTGATATCAATATTCTTAGGTGAAGTAGTGACCCTCTTTGTGATTTTGATAACAGGTCGAGCCCTAAGAGAGAGGTTAAGAACAAATAAAATGCCTGGCAAAAATCAAAGCTTCTGTATAAGAAAGACAGAAATGCCATATAGTTGAAAAGGCTCTAAAATAAATCACCAGTCATACATGGTATTCATCCCAGAGTGCTGACAGCAACTAGGGAAGAGATTGATGCAGCACTGATGATCATTTTGATTGAGTCAAGAGTCACTGAGTCTGAGGCATACTCAGAGGTATGAGTAGATTGGAAGCAGGCTAACATGGTGCTATTATTCAGAAAAGGTGTGACAAAACAGATTCTTACCCATTATGCTCACTTCACTTCTATGTAAAATAATGGGATGGATGGAATGCAAGGATTATTTGTACAATAATAATTCAGTAAACAGCAATCAACATGGATTCAAAAGAGGAAAACCCTGCCAGAAGCATCCTGAACCGCTTTGAAGTAGTAACATTCCACATCAACTGTGAAAAGTCCAATCTCAATTTCCAATAAACTGATGAATAAGTTTCCACATGAAAGACTATTAGTTAAAATAAAAGTAGTGGGAATTCAAGGTAAACATTGCAAATGGATAAGAAATTAACTGAAAGATAGAAAATAACTACTTGTTAAAGATGTTGGCTGTTCCTTCACTGTTAGTGAGTCAAACGCCCTGCTCATCAGCACTGTTGGTGTACTCGCCAACAGCTTCTCAAAGACAATCAGGAATGGCCATTAAATGTTGGCTTTGCCAGCAATTCCACATCCCCTTGAATGATTAAAAAGGTTTCTAATCTGCATAAATGACCTGGGTTCAGAACCTCTCTACAAAAATAGTCAAATTTGCAGATGGTACAAAATTAGGAGCAGCATTCAAAGTGGAAGAGGCACCCAAAAGTCACAGAATAAAAGTGCTGCACATAGGAAGGGAAAGTAAGTGAAATAAGTAGTCTGTGACTACTGTTGAATTGGCTAAGGATGAACCAAAAGAGAGTGGATAGTGTTCATAACCCCCAGTGCTCAAGATATCCAACTACATGCAGAACTGCAATCAACACAATTAGCAGAATATTGAAATGCATTGCCAAAATTGTAGAATATGAAAGTCAGAAGAGGTCATGATGAGACTTTATAATACTGCGGCAGACTGTACCTTGAATACTGTGTCCTGGTCACTGAGGCAGAAGGGAGACATTCAAGGTCTGGTTACAACTCAGCCAAGAGCTATGAGGCGGATCCCAAGGGTTGAATTACCCACCCATTGGCAGGTTTGCAGTCAAGTATGAGTAACTCCCACCTGCATGATTTCGTTGCTAACTCAGTACAATTCTCAACCCCCATTATGTATAAAGGGAAGGTTAGGGCAGGGTTGGAACAGTAATAGATGTCTTGATAGGTTTATTGGCAACCAACAGGCATGGGCAAAATTCAGTCATATAGCACGTAAAACACTGCAACCATTTAAAGGGGCATATTTGTTCCCAGAGAGCTGGACATAGGCTATCACTGGTCATCAATCAACATAGCTGTTATGAGGGCCTGTACAGTGGATTGTTGTATAAATAAGGAATCATGTCAGCTTTCTGCTCATCTGGCATTCATGTGCAGAATAGGGCAATTGGCATTGCAAACCAGCTCAACACGAATAGAATGAAAGTCCTTAATGTCATGAGTGGTTTTGGGGTGGACAGCAGTTTTACATGCTGCAGGTCCAACTGGAATTGCCTGTAGAGGATCTTCTGAGCAGAAGCTTGGCACTTCCAGGTCCTGCCCAAATTTCCACCCGTTGGCTGATATCTTGGCAATGCTATTGAGTGGTATTTTTGCAAAACATCTCACCTGTACATAAAGACTACATCACTGAGTGATCCAACAGCCAGATCAGGATACTTGTTTTTATCTAGATCCATGTTGCCTGCAAGAGAGTAGCCAAAAAGAGAGGCCCCAAATTTCTTCCCATCGAGAACCTGGAGAAAAGGAAAGGAGACAGGGATGGGAAGTAGGAAAGGAGGGAGTAAAACTATTAGGATTTATTTGGATTGATTCCATTTTACGTTTAGATTGTCAACTAACAGATAAAACTATATATCTGGAAGAGCAATAACAGGCAAATCTCAGAAAATACTGAGAGCTAGATGCCTAAAGCTGAGTATTACTCTATATAGAACAGTCCAAATCCAAATGTTAGCAAATGCAGCATGTAAACCTTCACCACATGGACTACAGCAGTTCAAGGAGGCAGCTCACCACCACCTTCTCAAGGGTAATTAGGGATGGGCAACAAATGCTGACCTTGCCAGCGATGCTCACATACCCTGAACTAATTAAAAAAATAGCCTCCACCATTGCTCACTTTGCCACCCCCCACCACTCATGTACCAACAATCTCTACCAATCAGGATTCATCTGTAACATTCATATGCTTCATCTCATCCTCACACAGTTAGCACTGCTGCAAACCTCACACAAACAAACCTTACAACTGGCAAACACTGCCAGCTATTCAACTACGACAGCCACATCAGTTAAACAGATTGAATCACGCACTCTAACACCATATTCTCTTTTGCAGAGCAAGGTGCGGCTCAATTGGAAGCAGCAGATCCTAACCATATAGGGGATAGGCAAGGCTGCACATCCTGACCCCATCGGTGAGATGATGTTGACCACTGCTGCAACAAGCATTACTGAGACCTAGGGCTGTGATGGGCTGGGAAAATAGAGGTTGAGGGTATCCTCATATCCAATCCTACTTCTCAAATTGTACTTCCCCTCATCCTACATTCTCTCATAACCGCCTGCACCGGATGGTGTAAGTATGTACCACTTACTTGCTCTCTCTCCCTGCACCACAAATCTACCCTTTCAGGTACCCAAAAGGTCCAACTTGACCAGGCATTTGAGAATCATGAAGGAGTGAGTGATGACCAAGACACAGAACCATCACCTGCTTTCGCACTCACATCCACCAGCTCAGATACTGCGTGTATCTTGGAGGACAGTTTGAGGCACAATCTGACAGGGTGAGCCAAGGCAGGTATCAAGGATAGCACAAGCATCAGCTCACTGGAGGGTGAGGTCAAACATAGGTGAATGCCGTTGGGTACGCAATTAACAAAATGCTTGATGCATTAGGAAACCTTCTCTAGAAAGCATGTGGTCAATGTTGAGGAACATGGAGTCCAATAACAACTTGACACAGGGCTTTGTGCACAGCCTGATGCCCAACCCCTCCAGTTTGCTTCTGCATTTCATCACTGGAAAATAGTCATTTGAACAAACAATTCTTGACAAGAAAGAATGCATAGAAATACTATCCTACAATTAACTACAGTGTTTACAAATAATCTTTTAGTGCATTGTATATGCTCAAACTATTGTCATATTGTTAACATCATGGTTGTGGATTAAAGTGTGCAAAAGGGCCTTGCAGCTCTCAGTCAGCAATCTCTCTTCCCTGGGGAAATGACAGTGGCTCCACAGAGCACAAACCTGCTGTCCTCCCTCAGAAGGCAACACTCATTCGTCCTCCAAAGCCTGCCACTCTGCCTGTGTCCTTGCTATTACCTGCCAGCCAGATAGCCCAAATGGCTGCAACCATGGTGAAATGGTACAGTTTGAAGGTGGGTTAGGCGCAGAGCTGCTCAATGTCATCCTGCACCATCAACTATGATTTCCTTCAACAACTATGTTGTAGTTCCTGGGGTAGCACTGCTTAAGAGCACTAGACCAGTTAATGGCACATGGAAGATGGACACTAAGGAAATGTACAAGGGTGATGAGCTGACTTTTTATGCAGCATTGCATGATTTCATTTATAAATTTGGTTTGGAACATTTACATTGTGGTGGCTTTTATTTTTGTATCATGGCAAAGTGAATGCTGTGATGGCCTATGAGGGGGAAAGTGAGGTGTGAGACTGTTGATGAATGAGGAACTGGAGTTGTTGACATTATTGATAAGCTTTTTAAGCCAGAAAGGGGTTGTCTAGGTTGATGCCCAAGTTCCTCTTCCTTCTCCTGTTAACTGATCATATTGCCAGTGGATAGTGAAATTGTGCTAAATGCAGCAGACCACCACAAATCCTGGCACCCACTTTGTCAAGTACCACAGGGATCCTCCAGAACAACCCAGGCAGCGAGAGTGCTGCTTCAGTGCACCTGTGGTCTGCTCTATCACATTTCATACAAAAGCATGACTTTGATTGTATGCGAGTTGCTCATGTGTGCATGGAGTAATCAGCCATGTTGTCAGCAGATCCCCCAATAGCCACCATGTGTTTCATCATGGAGGCTCAAATGCAGACTGCCGCAGCATGAAGGCATCATGACTGCTGCCAGCACACCAGGAATTGACCTGCATTATTCGCTATCTATGGTCACATGTCAACTGGATGTTCAGGGAGAGAAATCACTTTTGGTTTTGGTGTAAGGTAGAATTGGCATGTGGCACCCACAAATCGATGCGAGCGCAGTCAGTGGCACCCTGCACCACAGGGAAGCCTGCAATTCTTGCAAAGCCATGAACTTACTTCACCTGCTTTTCTTAGGAAAGAGAGAATGAAATGTAATTAGCTCTCTTCGAATTGGGAACTAACCTGTAAATGGTTGATCATGCTTTTAACAAGTACCATGCACATTCAAACGTGCAAGGTTAAGAAAGACAATGGTTGGAGCTTTGAGCTCCAAAATGGCATTGCTGACATCAAATCCACATTGCTTGTCAATTGACACAATGATCTGCCTTCGCTGTGTACTTCCAGTGCTTGCTCACGGCAAAAGCTAAAGCCTGCACCAATATGATGTCTGGCACGCAAATGCAATTTTGGAGCTCTATGGGCGTAAAGCCCCAAAAGACAGATGATGAGGAGCCTAATTTTTTTCCTCTAGGATATATTTGTCACATTTTTGGACAATTACACTACTTTCTTTTTGCATTCAACATCATCAGTCACTCCTGCAAGCAAACTTTGTGTCCCCTATGATCTAGAGTGCAGCTTTTGCTGCCCACTTTCAATTCCCACAGAGATCCAGGGGTCATCATAAAATCTGCACTCTGTACAATAGCTCCTGGAAGGTATCGCATGAACCACAAATCACTCTCCCCACCACCCCTTGGAAAGTGGACAACATAGATTCTGACCACAGACTTTAGGGCCCTGCTGCCAGGGCCAAATACAGATCCTGAGCCCACACTTGTTGGCAGTGAAACAGGCACAGGGATATTCCCAGAGGGGACTTCCTAATCAGCCGCCTCCAAGTTTGTAGTCCAATTAAAGACAGCAAGCAGACTTCTAATGTTGCTGGCCCAGCTCTGAAATCTCAGCAGCCCCATCAGAAGAATTGGACACTGCTGATGCAAGTCTACATCATGAGGATGCCTCACCAAGGAGAGGTACATTTAAGTAAAATTCCAGAGAAGCCAAGTAGGCAGGCCCTCAGGTCGGAGGGGAAAACCCTGCCCATGGCCCCTTCTTTGGAGATGGAGCCTTTGACACCAATGGTGCTGGATATGCAGCAGGGAGGCTGCCTCCATTAATATGGAGGCCTCCACATGCAGCAGGGTCCATTCCACTGCTGTTGAGCTGGTAAAATTGCCCCTATTTGGAGCTTCATGCATGCAAATTAGTTAACCACCTCTGTTCAGTGGGCAGCTGAGCTGTCTCCCAACCCACTGCTGCAAAGCTATCCTGACATGGCTCCCTGATATTTTCTGGCCCTGCCTTCAAGGCCCCAGGGCCATGAAAATTCTGCCCTCAGATTTTGAGCCAATAATTGTTTTATTTACATAAGACAGATGATGAAGAGTAAAAAAAATGCAAACATTACTTGAAACAAAAATAATAAATCCACCATTCTAGTTCTCTCTAAATATTGGAAGTAACTTGGACCTTGTTTTATAGCAAAAGCAATAGAGATAACAAAAATTGGGAGATAGAAAATAGGCTGCCAATTTGCTCACTGCCAATTTACTATATTATACAGTCAAAATTATCCCTGCTGACTTAAAAATACTGGCTTACTTCTTCTCATGTAGAATAAGCTTCCATTTGAAATGTAGTGCAACTATTTCTGCTGATTGCCCTGAAACTTTAGAACCCAGGCAACCCTTAGGCTGCTGACTATTCTCTGTTGGCTGACTCATGACACCCAATATAATTCTCTACTAGGAGGCTTCTGACCACCAAGCGATGTATCAAATATGACTAGAGTCAATAAATGAGCCTGCTCCCTGTCTTAAAGCTCTCAGATATAGTTGTCAACCAAATCTATGATCCCAGGCTGATACCTGAACCATTGTTCTACATCAAGATGGTATAGGAACACCTCTGCAGCTTTACTGAAAGAGATTGGGCAACAGTTACATCTCAGAGTTACACTAGATTAAACAGCTATTCTTGCATAATCAGAAGGATAGTCAATCTTTGACAATGTAAAGACTCATGCAATGGTATGTAATTCTCTGGTCAATTGAAAATTAACGCCTCAAACAATAACCTGTTACATTGGCTGGAGGACCTCACTCATTATGAAGTTTTTGCAGCCAAACAGCCTGTACTTAGCTATTGGCTTTGCTGTTGTAAAAAGCTTTGCATGACCTTGTATTTTGTACTGCTAGAAATGGCACATGAAAGTGTTATCACACAAGTGAAGAACAGTTCAACAAATTAGAAATACATGTTTGTCACGATTTTGTAGTACAATTTCATAAACCAGATTTCAAAAAGATTTTCCTACTGGTAACAATACATTACATACATACTACAAAACATCTGCAAATGTGAAACTTTGTTGCTAGTTCTACCTGAGAAGGTTTTGTATTTATTCCAGAACTAGATCCATGGTAGATGAAAACCTTGCCTTTGTCATCATAAGGTGCTCCAATGGCAATATCTAAAGGTGGATACAAAGTTGGTAACTACTTTACAAATACAGATCAGTAATAACTCCTAGCAGATATTCATTACCACAGCTCATGAAGAATTGAAGAATATACTGTTCTACAAGAATAATTATGTTTATATGCAGTGAATAACATCGGGACACTGATTTACAAGTTCAATTTTTACTGGTGCTTTGAAATCTGTGATGGTTTATTATTTTATGAAAACTAGCATTGATTAGTCTTTACCATATCAATGTAAAACTGATGAGGGATAAATGATGGAATTAATAAATATGGCTCTACATTTTCATGCATCATCTAGTGTATTCCTCCTGTAAAGTTGGGAAATAGTATAGCAGAAGACCCAGGAAATAGTCTGGGACCAAAAACACTAAGCCCAAGGCCCTGCTGTCAGTTTCCAGAGGTCCAGTTTGGGACAGAAACTCTGTCCACCCCAATTAAACTTGTCTGTATCAGGGCATGGAAACTACATAGCTGGGAGGTTCCTTCATCCCAGCCTAAGACTGTAACCTCAGGTAAGAAGAAATGTGCGAGGGTACAGGCATGAGATTAACTCTGGGCCTCTCAAGATTTTGAAGATATTTAAATTTTTTGTCCATTTATAAAGCTGGTCAACTGCAATTCTCTTTGGCTCCTTGTGGACTGAGTTTGCTGGCAAGACCTGGAGGCTTCTTACCAGAGCCAAATGTTCATTTCATTCCATTCCATTTTTTCCAGCAGACTTAGATGCATTCTTTTTTCCAGCTGGGAATATTTGAAATTGACAAACCTTCCCTGACCCTGCAAACTCTGGTGGGTCAGCAGCAAAAGTTCATAGTGGGCACTTGTAGCAGGAAGTTAGTCCTGTGGATTTTAAGCCTTCTGCCATTTAGCAGGATTGAATACCATTGTGCGGTTTAGCTGCATTTGGGGCAATCCCACGTTTTGGTAGCTTTGTCTTCCAGCACTAGAGTGGATTTTCATCTTTATCAAATGGACAGTAATCTGACTTATGGACTATATGGCCCTTTAGCGAATCCACCTAATTATCATTCCATTCAAATTAATGGAATGAAAATTAGGGCATGCGGTGCAATTGGCCAGATCACTGCCCAGAAAATGGGCAGAATTCTCCCATCTGGGGCTAAGACCTGTGGAGGGGGCAGGGACAGGGGCTGGGATGGGGAGTGTTTCCTGCTTCGGAGGCTGCCAGGAATTCAAGCCATACCGTGCGAGCCCAGCCTCATTAAATATGTATTGGAGGGATTTCGTGACGTTTCATGTGGGCAGGGGAGCCTGGATGGCTCGTGCCCCACCATCATATCCGGTGCCATTTTCAAAAGGTGTCTCGACATCACTGACTCACCGTTGAAGAAAGAAGATGGCCTGTCTGAAGAAAGATGGCTTGCTTGAAGAAAGAAGATGGACCTCCAGGAACACTCTGAAGCTGGGAGATGGACCTCCTTGAAGATACTGAAGCTGGAAGTTCCATCAGATAGATGCTCCCTCCACCCATAGCTGTGTGTTCGAGGGTCCACGGTCGTTGGATGCCTTTATCCCGAACTCTGGAGGCAGCCCCAGGCCTTCTTCAGGTAAGTGCCAATATGTAAACACCACGTTGGTGCAGACGCGTTCTGGAGCAGTGCAATTTCCCGCTGGCGGTGTGGATGATCAGGTGGGAGTGCGCAGGTGATTCCATTGGGCCATCTGCATTCCATTAGCGGGATG
This sequence comes from Carcharodon carcharias, assembly GCF_017639515.1. NCBI lineage: Eukaryota > Metazoa > Chordata > Chondrichthyes > Lamniformes > Lamnidae > Carcharodon > Carcharodon carcharias. The sequence continues at coordinate 80,041,675 of NC_054478.1, read as the reverse complement.
GAAATTGGTTTCACGCTGGCCTCTGGCGGGAATTGCAACCTGCCATGGCGGGCGGGAGTGGAAGATCCCGCTGTCATTTTACGATAGCGTAATTCTTGCTGCACTGTTCCTCCCCCTGCTCACCACTAAACCCACCGTGGGGAGAACAAGAGAATTCCACCCAACGACTCTCACAAAGTGATATGCCTTCTGAAGTTTATACAGAATTTAGAATAGAGAGTATTTAGAATTTGAACATTACTGACTACACATGTCAGTAAGTTGTTCATTCCCCAACCCGACTCCACCACAATAAATATATATGATTTTTTATTTACGAAAATACTCAGTCCAATATTGAATTGAATAATGCTTTTGAAATTTGCCCTCTAGTTTTTTTCAAAATAATATTCAAAAGCTAAATAGGTTTGAGAGAACATGAAATAGAAACATTCTATCATTTTGTTTACCATAAATGCTAATAATGCAACTTGAGAAATTGTTCATATTACAAGGTCTAATTTCTGGGCAAAACTATCAAGTCAAAGCCCAGGTTTTTAGGAAAGGTTTCAAGTTTTATATCGGTAATCAGGTTTCCTATATTTGTTTACCTCAATATGGAAAGCAAATAAGTTAATGAGAATTTTTGTAAGCACAAACTATTTCTTTAGATTGTACAACAATTATAATCTTACCTGCGTACCCATCCTGGTTAATGTCACCTATACTCTCAACAGTTAGTCCAAACATGGAGTCCTTGGTCCCATTTAAACGAATGGGCTTCGCTTTATTCCAGTTCCCTTCTTGATTAATGTAAACATATGCAGCACCACCAATTTCTGCTTCTTTGTCAAAGAATTGAGGGGCTCCAACCACCAGATCAAACCAGCTAGAAAATAAGATTCTCATTTAAAGTGCAGAAACAAAATGTAGACTTTTTTTTAAACAATTAATCTAGCAAATCATCCACCTCAATAGTAATGTACACATTTATATAACTGTATTTAACTCTTTCAGCTTCACAGATCCTGTTACATTTTCCAGCCTCTGCCATTGTTGCAGTTAGTTGTTATCATGGAGCATGCCTTAAATAAAACAGTGGAGACAACTGCATGATGGAGGGATGAATATTCAGAATTTATGCTGACACCTAAATTAGAAATACCCAATTTTAAATTTGCATTCCAGAGTTATACTTAAGACAATAAATAATATGAAAATGCAAATCAGGAGACAAAGAAGGAGTAAGCCAAGAGAAGAGAGTAAAAATTCAAAACGTGACTTAACGGGAAAGCAGGTAAGAAAGGTATTTCTTTTTTTTTTCTCTCTCTAAACTAGGGCATTTACTTAAACTAGGAGCTGAGATATTAATAATTTCACTCAGGGCACTTCTAATAGTAAGTAGCTTAAGAGTATTAGCAGAGAGCAGGTATAGCGGCATTAGTTAAAATTGATAGTTGAAACAGGTTACTAACTAGATTCTAAAAGAAGAAATGGAGTTTTTTTCCAACCACAGCTGGGCAGCTGATACCTGTTGCTTGCAATTTCTGCACTACACGAGAACTTCAGGATATTGGAGGAACCATCTGTGTAAAAAGCACCTCCAGCTGCTTGAGCTTGAGCTCAGAATTTCTGAGCTTGAGGGCAGCTAGAGTTACTGTGGAGCAGCAGGGTGCATCAGTTTCCTGGATCATAAATTCCAGGAGGTGGTCACCCCACAGGCAATGAGAGTTCAGGATAGTACAATGAGCGGACATCCAGGAGAGTAAGAAGAGCAAGAGGTACAGGAGTGTAGTCCAGACCATACCCCCAGTCGGCCAAAGACTTCACAAGAGGGAACAGCAAAGAGTGGAAATGCACTCGTTGTAGGAGATTTTATAGTAAAGGTGACAGACTGACATTTCTATAACTGTCACTGAGTTCTGCATGGTGTGCTCCCTCCCTGGTGTCAGGGTAAAGGACATCACTGAGGTGATATGGCATATTCTGCAGGGCGAAGGAAGTGCTGTAGAAATTGTAGTATGTGCCAGTACCAATACCACAAAGAGGATAGGCATTTAGGTCCTACAGTCAGACTTTCAGGAGTTAGGGAGGAAGTTAAAAAGTACGGCCTTGAAGATAGTAATCTCTGTATCACTCCCAGTGCCAGGTTCTAGAGTGTTTAGAAATAGGAAGATAGTGAGGATCAACATATGGCTTGACACATGGTACAAGAGAGAGGGCTTCAGATCCTTAGGACATTGGTACCAGTTCTGGGGCAGATGGCACCTATTCAAAAAGCATGAGTCACACCTCAAAAAGACTGGGAGCAATGTCCTTGCAGGGAGGTTCACTGGTGTGGTTGGGGAGGGCTCAAACTAAATTGGCAGTGGAATGGGCAGCAGCAGACTCAATCTGAAAAGAGGAATAAGGTGCATAAAGGAATGAAAGTGTTGGATTTTATTAAAGGAGGCAGTATCAAACTAAGAAGGACTACAAGGAATAAAAGGGCAGGTTTAGAATGCGTGAATGTAAATGCACAAAGTATGGTGAATAAGGTTCATGAGCTACAAGTACAAATAGCTATGTGAACTATGATGTAGTGACAATAACAGAAACGTGACTTAAAATGGTGAGGATTGGGTACTTAATATTTAGAGATACAAAATGTTCAGAAAAGATAGGGAAAGAATAAAGGGGGTGGGGTAGCAGTACTGATTAGGGAAGAAATTGTATTGTCAGAAAGAGAGAATGTCCTTGAAGGGCAAGAATAGATTCCATTGAGGTGGAGAGTTGAGAAGAAAAAAGGGGGTGATCACACTACTGGGCGTATTCCATAGCCCTCCAAATAGTGAAAGAGATATAGAGGAGCAAATCTGCAGGAAAATCACAGAGATGTGCAAGAATTATAGAGAGTGGTGATATTGAGGGACTTTTATTACCCAAATATCGATTGGGATAATAATTGAGCAAAGGGAAAGGAAGGGGAGAAATTTCTGAAATATGTTCAGGAGAAATTCCTTAACACATATTCTCTGTCCAACTAAGGGGCTATGGCTGGATCAGGTGCTGAGAAATGAGGTGGGCCAAGCGTCTGTGGGGAAACACTTAGGTAAGAGATCACTGTTCAGATGCCATTCCTTAGAAGGGCCTGTGCATGGTGTAGAGTGGGAGGCCTGTTGTACAGCAGGCCCCACACAGTCTTGGTGGGCATTGCCTGGCTGCAATGAGCAGGCAAACCTGTGTAACTGAGGTGATCTGCTGTGACCTTTCGCTTGTCTTCAGAGCTATCAGCTGATACACCACTGAAGGATTTTGTTATGGTAGGACTTACTGAATTGCACTCTTGCTCACCATGTCACAGGATGCTGTAAAGTAGATTTATGGGGGTTTTGAATGATGCAGAGGCAGCAAACTGTACCTCACCCCAACCCTACCACAGTGCTCCATGATTGTTCATCAGGAGAGGTCCTGCTTACGTTGCACCTAGCCTCCATATCATGGTGAAAGGTTGGAAAATGTCCCTTACTTCCCATATCGTGGAAACTATTAATCCCTAAAGGCTGACATTGGATTTGTGTGCCTCTTCACCAATGTGCCAACTCAGCACAGCTGGAAAATAACGGGCTCAAATTTTCCAGAATCTTGATACCAGACCCGACACTAAACATGTCTATTGAGCAATGGTACTCCCCGGCTTCTCTACAGTGCTGAAGCTTGAACAACTTATAAATGTCATATCAAGGCCCTAGAACATTATCATCAATGCTACCTTAGAAGGATCTTGTGAATCAAGTGGGAGGAAAAAGAACAAACACGAACATCCTCCAAAACACAGGTATGCCAAGCATACAGGCAGTGGTAACTTCGCATCAGCTGAGGTGGATAAGACATGTCATCAGAATGCTCGATTCAAGACTGCCCAAAAAAAGGGGTTCTACTCAAAGCCTCTCATAGCTTCCATGAAGTTCTGCTCTATTAACAACACCACAATCGCTACCAAAGTGGCGATTCATCATCAGAAATGGTATCAAGGCCTTCCAATCAACAAAAGCAGCCAGAGAGAGAATGGCAAGGGAAAAGGGAAAAGGAAAAAGAGGGCAGCTGCTTGAGTCAACAATCACCATTATTTTTTAACTAGCCGACAACAGATGTCTTAATTATGTAGGCATGTTCAAGGCTAAGATAGGGCTCAAAAGCCTTCTGCGAATGCACATCCAAAATTGACATCTCATTGACAACCAGCCATCTGGACAAAAGAATCATTCCCCAATATAAGGGATTTCTGATAGACAGAATTCTGCTGATGCAACCTTCTATACCAGCACTTATAATATGTCTTCCTTTTTTCTCAACTGCAGATTCCCCACCATTATGGTTGACAGGACCCTTGACTGTGCCCATCTAACTTCGCACACTTCTGTTCTCACTTCAACTCCCTCCCAGAACCACAATAGGGTTCACCTTGTCCTCATCTTCCATCCAAACAGCTTCTGTATATGATAGATCATCCTCCGTCAATTCAGCCACCTCCGGTGTGACGCCACAACCAAACGCACCTCCCTTAACCCACCCCCTTCAGCATTCTGAGAGGATCATCCCCCTCAGTGATAACCTGTTCCCCTTCCCACAGCACTTTTCCATGCAACACCTGTTCTTTTACCTCCTCCTTTCTCATTGTCCAAGACCCCAAACACTCCTTCCGAATGAAACAGCAATTTACTTGTACTTCTTTCAATTTAGGATAATGTATTCGCTGCTCAGGATGCCATCTCGTTTACACTGGGGAGACCAAATGCGACTTGATGATTGCCTTGTGGAATATGTCTGTTCAGACTGCAAACATGACCCTGAACTTCCAATCGCGTGTCATTTTAATTCTCAATCTTGCTCCCACTCCGTCCTCTGTCCTTGGCCTCTTGCTGTATTCCAATGAAGCTCAAGGAACAGCACCTCAGCCTCTGGTCTCAACATCCCTAATTGCCCTTGTTCAGAGGGCATTTAAGAGTCAACCACATTGCTGGAGGTCAGGAGTCACATGTAGGCCAGACCAGGTAAGGATAGATCTCCTTCCATAAAGTACATTAGTGAACCAGATGGGTTTTCATGACAATTGACAATGGTTTCATGGTCATCAGACTTTGAATTCCAGATTTTTATTGAATTCAAATTTCACCAGCTGCCATGGTGGGATTCCAACCCAGGTCCCAAGAGCATTACCCTGGGTCTCTGGAATACTAGTCAGTGACAATACCACTATGCCACCACCTCCCCACCAGTTCAACAATTATATATCGTAACCTCTGCCCCTATTTTGTTTCCATTGCTGATTTGGTTTTCTCCTCTCTTGGTTTCCCCTTCTTTCTTTCGCTTGCAGATGGCGGTTACTTGTGGTTCTGCCATTCACACCTCCTCCAGACACAGCTTTTGTTTCTTTACTTAACCCATCACCACTCCCTTTGGCCTTGCACCATGATTCTTTTGTCATTTAATCTCTCCTTTCCGCCACCCTATCACTTTTCTTTTGCCTACCCTCCTCACTTTTCCAAAACCTATCACATTTTTAACTTTTCCAAATTCAGATAAAAATTCACAGACCTGAAATGTTAAGCCTGTTTTCTCTCTCCACAGATGCTGCTGAGAATTTCCAGCATTTTCTGAATTTATTACAAATGATGGTTAGGTCAGAAAATTTCACCTCACAATTCTTCAAAAACATGTGTCTGGACCTGTCTAGTTTCTTTCACTACAACAATGACTGCACTTCAAAAGTACTCTATGGATTGTAAAGCATCTTGGGATGCCCTGAATTGCAAAGGCACTATATAAACGACATTAGTTATTTCTTTGCCTGTCTGCTATGGCAAATGCTTTCTAAAATATCAACATTTATCTGCAGTAGGGGATGTTTTTGTGGATGGTGCTGTAATTAATATAAATAATGTTAGAAGGCCAATCTGGTAATATCACCTCCACACATCATACTGGAATGTATTTTCCTGTTTAAAATCAGCATCTGTGTCAACACACAATTCCAAATCATTGACACTAGGTGGCACTTCAGCATGGTATCTCAAATTGAAGATATAGGCAACTGGGTAAATTGTATTTATTGACTTCTTCCATTAAACTAAATACAATTTGCACACTTTTATTTTTCAAATGCTTATTCTTCACACTTCATAGAATGGCTACAGCACAGAAAATAAAATAAAAGCAAAATATTGCAGATATTGGAAATCCGAAATAAAAATCTCCCTGGCTCTGAAGAAGTCATACGGATTTGAAACATTAACTCTGTTTCTCTCTCCACAGATGCTGCCAAACCTGCTGAGTTTTTCCAGCATTTTAGATTTTTATTACAGGAGATGACCATTTGGCTTGCCATGTCCAAATAGGATCTCTTCAGGAACAACACTGGCAAACTATTTTTGCCTGCCCTGGCAAACTATTTTCCTTCAGATAACCGTCCAGCTCTCTTTTGAAACCCATGATAACTCTGCCTTCAACACGTTCTTGGCTGGGCATTCCAGACCTAACCACAAGCTATGTGAAAATGTTTTTCCTCATGTCACCTTTGCTTCTTTTGCTGTTTACCTTAAATTGACTCTTATGCCAATGGGAACAGTTTTTCCCTACTCTGTCCAGACCCCTCATGATTTTGGACACCTCTATCAAATCTCCTCTCAACCTTCTTTTCTCCAAGAACAGCTCCAGCTTTTCTAATCCATTCAACATGGCTGAAACCCCATATTCTTGGAACTATTCTCCTAAATCTTTTCTGCACCCTCTCTAATGCCTTCACATCCTTCCTAAAGTTCAATGTCCAGAATTGGACACAATATTCCAATTGAAGCTGAACAGGTATGCTTTACAAAAGGTTCTTCATAACTTGCTTGCTTTTGTACTCTATGCATCTATTTATAAAGCCCAGGATCCCGTATGCCTTTTTAACCACTTTCTCAATCTGCGCTGCCATCTTCAACGATTTGTGCATTTTTTACCCCCAGGTGGGAGGCTCCAGCAGCCCCTGTAGAATTGTATCCTTTATTTTATAATGCCTTTCTTTGTTCTTCCTACCAAAACTTCACACTTCTTTGCATTAAATAATATCTGTCCATTGCACCACTGTGTCTATATCCTTTTGGACATCTATCACTGTCCTCCTCTCTGTTCATTATACTTACAAGTTTTGTATCATTTGAATGGCGAGACAGGCTCGAGGGGCTGAATTGCCTACTCCTGCTCCTAGCTCTTATGTTCTTCTGTTCTTATTTGCAAATTTTAAAATTGTGTCCTATACACCCAAAATCTAGGTCATTAACACAGATATAGAAAAACACCACTATATATCTTCCTCCAGAGTGAAAAACAACCATTCACCACTATAGATAAAAACAAAAAAACTGCGGATGCTGGAAGTTCAAAACAAAAACAGAATTACCTGGAAAAAGTCAGCAGGTCTGGCAGCATCGGCGGAGAAGAAAAGAGTTGACGTTTCGAGTCCTCATGACCCTTTGACAGAACTTGAGTTTGAGTCCAAGAAAGATTTGAAATATAAGCTGGTTTAAGGTGGGGGGGGAGGGGGGGGCGGTGGGGCGGAGAGAGAGAAGTGGAGGGGGTTGGTGTGGTTGTAGGGACAAACAAGCAGTGATAGAAGCAGATCATCAAAAGATGTCAACAACAATAGAACAAAAGAACACATAGGTGTTAAAGTTGATGATATTATCTAAACGAATGTGTTAATTAAGAATGGATGGTAGGGCACTCAAGGTATAGCTCTAGTGGGGGTGGGGAGAGCATAAAAGATTTTAAAATATTTAAAAATAATGGAAGTAGGTGGGAAAAGAAAAATCTATTTAATTTATTGGAAAAAAAAGGAAGGGGGAAACAGAAAGGGGGTGGGGATGGGGGAGGGAGCTCAAGACCTAAAGTTGTTGAATTCAATATTCAGTCCGGAAGGCTGTAAAGTGCCTAGTCGGAAGATGAGGTGTTGTTCCTCCAGTTTGCGTTGGGCTTCACTGGAACAATGCAGCAAGCCAAGGACAGACATGTGGGCAAGAGAGCAGGGTGGAGTGTTAAAATGGCAAGCGACAGGGAGGTTTGGGTCATTCTTGCGGACAGACCGCAGGTGTTCTGCAAAGCGGTCGCCCAGTTTACGTTTGGTCTCTCCAATGTAGAGGAGACCACATTGGGAGCAACGAATGCAGTAGACTAAGTTGGGGGAAATGCAAGTGAAATGCTGCTTCACTTGAAAGGAGTGTTTGGGCCCTTGGACAGTGAGGAGAGAGGAAGTGAAGGGGCAGGTGTTGCATCTTTTGCGTGGGCATGGGGTGGTGCCATAGGAGGGGGTTGAGGAGTAGGGGGTGATGGAGGAGTGGACCAGGGTGTCCCGGAGGGAGCGATCCCTACGGAATGCCGATAGGGGGGGGTGAAGGGAAGATGTGTTTGGTGGTGGCATCATGCTGGAGTTGGCGGAAATGGCGGAGGATGATCCTTTGAATGCGGAGGCTGGTGGGGTGATGGGTGAGGACAAGGGGGACCCTATCATGTTTCTGGGAGGGAGGAGAAGGCGTGAGGGCGGATGCGCGGGAGATGGGCCGGACACAGTTGAGGGCCCTGTCAACGACCGTGGGTGGAAAACCTCGGTTAAGGAAAAAGGAGGACATGTCAGAGGAACTGTTTTTGAAGGTAGCATCATTGGAACAGATGCGACGGAGGCGAAGGAACTGAGAGAATGGGATGGAGTCCTTACAGGAAGCGGGGTGTGAGGAGCTGTAGTGGAGGTAGCTGTGGGAGTCGGTGGGTTTGTAATGGATATTGGTGGACAGTCTATCACCAGAAATTGAGACAGAGAGGTCAAGGAAGGGAAGTGTCAGAGATGGACCACGTGAAAATGATGAAGGGGAGGAGATTGGAAGCAAAATTAATAAATTTTTCTAAGTCCCAATGAGAGCATGAAGCAGCACCGAAGTAACCATCGATGTACCGGAGAAAGAGTTGTGGAAGGGGGCCGGAGTAGGACTGGAACAAGGAATGTTCCACATAACCCATAAAGAGACAGGCATAGCTGGGGCCCATGCGGGTACCCATAACCACACCTTTTATTTGGAGGAAGTGAGGGGAGTTGAAGGAGAAATTGTTCAGCGTGAGAACAAGTTCAGCCAGACGGAGGAGAGTAGTGGTGGATGGGGATTGTTCGGGCCTCTGTTTGAGGAAGTAGCTAAGGGCCCTCAGACCATCCTGGTGGGGGATGGAGGTGTAGAGGGATTGGACGTCCATGGTGAAGAGGAAGCGGTTGGGGCCAGGGAACTGGAAATTGTTGATGTGACGTAAGGTGTCGGAGGAATCACGCGTGTAGGTGGGAAGGGACTGGACAAGGGGAGAGAGAAGGGAGTCAAGATAACGAGAAATGAGTTCTGTGGGGCAGGAGCAAGCTGAGACGATCGGTCTACCGGGGCAGTTCTGTTTGTGGATTTTGGGTAGGAGATAGAAGCGGGCAGTCTGAGGTTGGGCGACTATCAGGTTGGAAGCTGTGGGAGGAAGATCCCCAGAGGAGATGAGGTCAGTGACAGTCCTGGAAACAATGGCTTGATGTTCAGTGGTAGGGTCATGGTCCAGGGAGAGGTAGGAGGAAGTGTCTGCGAGTTGACGCTCAGCCTCCGCGAGGTAGAGGTCAGTGCGCCAGACAACAACAGCACCACCCTTGTCAGCGGGTTTGATGACAATGTCAGGATTGGACCTGAGAGAATGGAGTGCAGTAAGTTCAGAGAGAGACAGGTTTCCAGGACTGTCACTGACCTCATCTCCTCTGGGGATCTTCCTCCCACAGCTTCCAACCTGATAGTCGCCCAAGCTCGGATGGCCCGCTTCTATCTCCTACCCAAAATCCACAAACAGAACTGCCCTGGTAGACCGATCGTCTCAGCTTGCTCCTGCCCCACAGAACTCATTTCTCGTTATCTTGACTCCCTTCTCTCTCCCCTTGTCCAGTCCCTTCCCACCTACATCCGTGATTCCTCTGACACTTTGTGTCACATCAACAATTTCCAGTTCCCTGGCCCCAACCGCTTCCTCTTCACCATGGACGTCCAATCCCTCTACACCTCCATCCCCCACCAGGATGGTCTGAGGGCCCTTAGCTTCTTACTCGAACAGAGGCCCGAACAATCCCCATCCACCACTACTCTCCTCCATCTGGCTGAACTTGTTCTCACGCTGAACAATTTCTCCTTCAACTCCTCTCACTTCCTCCAAATAAAAGGTGTGGTTATGGGTATCCGCATGGGCCCCAGCAATGCCTGTCTCTTTATGGGGATGTGGAACATTCCTTGTTCCAGTCCTACTCCGGCCCCCTTCCACAACTCTTTCTCCGGTACATCGATGATTACTTCGGTGCTGCTTCATGCTCTCGTTGGGACTTAGAAAAATTTATTAATTTTGCTTCCAATCTCCACCCCTTCATCATTTTCACGTGGTCCATCTCTGACACTTCCCTTCCCTTCCTTGACCTCTTTGTCTCAATCTCTGGTGATAGACTGTCCACCAATATCCATTACAAACCCACCGACTCCCACAGCTACCTCCACTACAGCTCCTCACACCCCGCTTCCTGTAAGGACTCCATCCCATTCTCTCAGTTCTTTCGCCTCCGTCGCATCTGTTCCGATGATGCTACCTTCAAAAACAGTTCCTCTGACATGTCCTCCTTCTTCCTTAACCGAGGTTTTCCACCCACGGTCGTTGACAGGGCCCTCAACTGTGTCCGGCCCATCTCCCGCGCATCCGCCCTCACGCCTTCTCCTCCCTCCCAGAAACATGATAGGGTCCCCCTTGTCCTCACTCATCACCCCACCAGCCTCCGCATTCAAAGGATCATCCTCCGCCATTTCCGCCAATTCCTGCATGATGCCACCACCAAACACATCTTCCCTTCACCCCCCCCTATCGGCATTCCGTAGGGATCGCTCCCTCCGGGACACCCTGGTCCACTCCTCCATCACCCCCTACTCCTCAACCCCCTCCTATGGCACCACCCCATGCCCACGCAAAAGACGCAACACCTGCCCCTTCACTTCCTCTCTCCTCACTGTCCAAGGGCCCAAACACTCCTTTCAAGTGAAGCAGCATTCCACTTGCATTTCCCCCAACTTAGTCTACTGCATTCGTTGCTCCCAATGTGGTCTCCTCTACATTGGAGAGACCAAATGTAAACTGGGCGACCGCTTTGCAGAACACCTGCGGTCTGTCCGCAAGAATGACCCAAACCTCCCTGTCGCTTGCCATTTTAACACTCCACCCTGCTCTCTTGCCCACATGTCTGTCCTTGGCTTGCTGCATTGTTCCAGTGAAGCCCAACGCAAACTGGAGGAACAACACCTCATCTTCCGACTAGGCACTTTACAGCCTTCCGGACTAAATATTGAATTCAACAACTTTAGGTCTTGAGCTCCCTCCCCCATCCCCACCCCCTTTCTGTTTCCCCCTTCCTTTTTTTTCCAATAAATTATATAGATTTTTCTTTTCCCACCTATTTCCATTATTTTTAAATATTTTAAAATCTTTTATGCTCTCCCCACCCCCACTAGAGCTATACCTTGAGTGCCCTACCATCCATTCTTAATTAACACATTCGTTTAGATAATATCACCAACTTTAACACCTATGTGTTCTTTTGTTCTATTGTTGTTGACATCTTTTGATGACCTGCTTCTATCACTGCTTGTTTGTCCCTACAACCACACCAACCCCCTCCACTTCTCTCTCACTCTCTCTCTCCGCCCCCCGCACACACCTAAAACCAGCTTATATTTCAACTCTTTCTTGGACTCAAACTCAAGTTCTGTCGAAGGGTCATGAGGACTCGAAACGTCAACTCTTTTCTTCTCCGCCGATGCTGCCAGACCTGCTGAGTTTTTCCAGGTAATTCCATTCACCACTATATTTGTTTCCTGTCACCCACCCAGCCTTATAACCATGTCTTTTTCATTCCATGGGCTTCAACTTTGCTGACAGCCCTGTTATGTGGCACTTTATCAAATGTCTTTTGGAAGTCCATATACACCACATCAATGACATTGCGCTCATCAACCCTTTCAGTTACCCTTATTGAAAAATTCAATCAAGTTAGTTAAACGCAATTTGCCTTTAACAAATCCATGCTGGCTTTCCTTAATTGATCACTGGATGACCAAGTGACTATTCATTTTATCCTAGATTATCATTTCTAAAAGCTTTCCCACCACCAAGGTTAAGCTGATTAGCGTGTAGTTATTGGGTTTATCCTTGCAATGTCATGAAGGGGTATTATTGGAAATTATTGTTAAATTGGAATTGTAGTAGGGACTGTGTCCATGTCTGTGTCTTAATGGATTAAATCCAGCTAGTCTGGGTACTTTGATATATAAGTAGTTTGAGACATTAATTAGATAAACATAAGGAGAAAAACGTAAGTAGAAGGTGGTAAAGTGTAAATTTGCATTTGTTGAATAAACCAATCAAAAGAATGAGTAAAATCTTGCACCTAGCTAGGAGACACCAAACAATGTATTTATATTACGAATAAAATTGGTAGAGTGGAAGGATTATTGTTAGGAGAGGTAAAAATAAAACCTAGTAATATAATGGAAAACCTACATTCAAAGGGGAAGCTAGGTATAAAACAGAAAGGAGTTTGTGAGAGTGAGAAGCATTTAAGACCTAACCAGCCTGTAAGCCTACTACTGTGTCTGCAAAGGACCTCATTTTGAATCCTAAGGTCAAATGTGCTTTGCCTGGTGTCTGTTTAAAGTCTGTGGTTTATTGTTGCCTTGGTGAAGATTTACCTGGGAGTGATTAACTTAGGGATTTGTTTAAAAGTTGTTATGGTAGTAATGTGCGTATGTTTAATTTGTTGTTAAATCAATAAATGTTTAATTTAGTTTTATATAAAAAAAACCTTTGAGGCTTGGTGATCATATTCCTGAATTCAGTGCTGCAACCCAAACGTACCAACTGAAAACAAAAATAAAAATACCTGGAAAAACTCAGCAGGTTTGACAGCATCTGCAGAGAGGAATACAGTTAACGTTTTGAGTCCGAATGACTCTTCAACAGAGTCATACGGACTCGAAACTTTAACTGTGTTCCTCTCCGCAGATGCTGTCGGACCTGCGGAGTTCTTCCAGGTATTTTTATTTTTGTTTTGGATTTCCAGCATCTGCAGTTTTTTGCTTTTACACGAATTGAAAATATAGGTGATGACAGTTGTTCAAGTTTCCCTCTGGGATTTAAACAACTCAGCCTTTGCCAACTGCTGTGTCATAACACAATCTTTTCTGAAAAGGGTGTAACATTTTCAGTTCTCTGGCACCCACCCTGTATGTAGGGGGATTGGAAGATTATGGCCAGTGCCTCTGCAACTCCCATCCTTGCCTCCCTCAGTGTTCTCTGGTGCACCTCAGCCAGTCCTGGTGACTTGTCAACTTTTAAGCACAGCCAGCTTTTCTAATACCTCGGGCTGGATTTTGGTTACCAAGTTGGGTAGCTCAAGTCAGGAAATCTCCCGATTTGGCAGTCCCACCTCGGTAAAAAGTACCGCAAAACATGTAATTTTCACTGCAGACAGTGGTGGGGCTGCAACATACAGTCGAGCTCACTGTCCCCAGAAGCAGAGCGTAGGCAGCAGAGACAGGTGAATGCCAAGGCTCGATGGTCAGAGGGCAGCCTTGGTTCTCTGGGAATTTGTTCTAGTTGTTTTAGAAGTTGTAAGACCCTCTAGCCCTTACCCCTCACACCCACTCTAACCCCCACCCACCATCCCTCAAGTCCTCCATGCCAACTCATGCCCACACCCAACCCGCCATCGCCGCTCATATGCTCCTTGTCACCTCCATTGCCACAATGGAGATGGAGAGAAGGAACATCACAGTAGCCCCATTTCCTTCTCCTGCAATAGAAAGCAGAGGTTCATTCCAAGCCCTATGTACATTTAAGAAACTTTTTGAACACCATTGCCCATTTAACATTGACTGCTTCTCTATTATCCCATCTAGCTTTGTAGCCCCACTGAATATTTCACCAATTGAAAAAATTAAATCAAGAGCAGAAGGAAGATTTGAAAGATTGGAGGTATGCAATCCGCAGGATAAATCTCGTACTCTGTACATCCCAAATTAGTACTTGCCTCACCTGTCTTGGTTAAGATCCACCACAGCAACATCATACCCAAAAGACGATGCCAGCCCTTCACCTTTCAGGACATGTTCAGTCATTAGGTTTCTCGTATGTTTTTCGATCTTTAGGAAAACAACAGCTCCTGCATGATTGGCTCTTGGTGCACCAGCTACAAAGGTCAGTGTGTCCTTTGATGTGATTCCTTTGCCCGAGTCCAGAGAAAAGCCTAACACAAAACAATAGGATCAACTTGCATATCCTAATCAACAAAACAGCCATGGGCAAACTAATAAACAAAGGCATTACAGCAAGGATCTGCATTAGATCTCCCATTGAACCAATACAAAGGAATTTCAGACCTTAGTATTTGATTCCCAATGTCAGTTGAGTAGACACTGGGAAAGAAATTGGGCTCGACATCCATATTTTGGGCACACGCTTGTGACGCAAAGCATGTTGGATGCCATCTTCATACGGGCATAGATGGCATGCAGTGAACATCTGACGGTAGTATGCAGTGCACATAGAACATCAATTTTGATAGCAGAACTACAATTTTTCAGCTCAATGGTTCAGCTGATGTTCTCTTTTAACCTCACACAGCTGAACACACCTGAAGCAGCAGGAAAGGACTCCTCATGCAGCATTATTTTAAAGGGATCATCAATTACTTTCAGGTTTTTGCTGGCTGATTTCATCATGAACACTGAACTTTGCATGGTGATGATGTTTTAAACTGTCCCTCAAATGAGAAGTAAAATAGGTAGTTCAGAAAGAAGGGGGGAGGTGCGGGGGATGAATTCCTGGTTAACACTTGAGTTTGGAGAAATGCCCATGTGACTTCAGGTTGCCATGCAAATGAGAATTGAGAAGGGAAAGAAAGTCAAATAGAAACCTATGGTGGCGTATGGAACAGTGGCAGTTTTAGCACCTTTCACAGAAACTCAGAACAGGAGAAAGTTCCTGCTTAAAAGCAGGCAGAAGAGAACTGGAACTCTCCCAGGAACAGGTCTTCTCTGTTCTGTAGGACATGGGGAGCAGAAGTAAAAATCTTTGGGAAAAATAGTTTTACCAGAGCAGATTAAACTGTTTACAGGGCTTGGATACCGAAATCTCTGGAAATCTGGATTGTTAGGATTGTCACGACCTGAGGGATAAGGGGAGTTCATCAAGTGGTGCCTTACTGGTGATAATCAGATATTTGGAAGACTCGGTAGGAGTGTAGCAGTTGACTATGGATACTGGAAGATTTGCCTCAACATGGCAAGAAGTGATTGAGCTCAACTGGAGAGCTGGGAGAAGCTTTTGGACTGACCTCTGATTCTACGTGTGCCCAAAGCATGGTGTAAAGTTAAAGAAATTTACCTTTTTTTAAAAAATTGATGTACCGTTTGCCTGTTGGTTGATGTTTTAGTTATTTTGATTTTAGTTTGTTACAGTAAGCCTTAAAGAGTGACAGTAAGCCTTAAAGAGTGAAATCTTATCTTTGGCTATTTTCATTGGGTTGTTTGGAAATTCATCTCCTCCAAGAAGTTATTGATTTCTACGGGAAGCGTAACAGTTTCATCTGGCTGTTCTACAATTCTACATATTTTGGTGCTCTTTATAGTTGTTTCATGTTTCAATAATCTACAGGAATTGGTGTGGCAGATGCTGAAGGACTTGTTGCTGACTTCAAGGTTTCTGCAACAACTAGTTGCTCCCAGCCATGGAAGCATTTGTGCATTAGTAGGCCTCCCTCTTGCAATAGAGCATGACTGAAAGCATGAGCAGAGGCCATGGTGATGACCCATGTACTTGGGAAAAGCATGCACTTTCTTTTTGTGCAATGTCAAGACTAAGGTTGACCACGTGTGCAGGAAGTGTCTTAAGCTGCAGCTACTTGAAATCTACATTTCGGAGCTGGAGCTTCGGCTGGAGTCAGGCTGAGATCTTCGTGGATAACACGTAGTTAGATGGTCACACCACAGGTAAAGAGTGCGCCAGCAGAAAAGGAATAGGTGACCGCCAGAGTAAGGGCACTAGGCAGGTAGTGCAGGAGTCCCTTGAGTCCACCTCCATCTCTAACAGGTTTTGGATACTGCTGACGGAAATGGTTTCTCAGGGGAATGCAGTGAGAGCTAAGTCTGTGGCACCATGAGTGGTTCGGCTGCACAGGGTGGGGGTGATGGGAAGAATGGGACAGCAACAGTGATAGGGGATTCTATTGCAAGAGGAACAGATAGACAGCCAGAGAAGTGACACCAGGATGGGATGTTGCCTCCCTGGTGCCAGAGTGAAGGATGTCACTGAGCAGCTGCGGGACATTCTGAACAGGGAGGGTGAACAGCCAGAGATTGTGGCCCATATCTGTACCAACGACATAGGTAAAAAGAGGGACGAGGTCCTGAAATCAAAATATAAGGAGCTAAGTTAAAAAGCAGGACCTCAAAGCTGGTGATCTCAAATTATTCCCAGTGCCATGTGACAGTTAGATCAGGAATAGGAGAATAGACCAGATGATTGCATGGCTGCAGAGATGGTGTAGGAGAAAGGGATTTAGGTTCCTGAGGCATTGGGACTGATTCTGGGGAAGATGGGACCTATATAAGCTGGATGGGTTACACTCCAGCAGGGCAGGGACCAATATCCTCGCAGGGGTATTTGCGAGTACTGTGAGGAATGGTTTAAACTCGAGCAGCAGGGGGATGGGAACATGAGCGAAGAGACACAATAGAGGGAAACAAAGATAGAAATGAATGACAGAAAAGTAGAAAGCAAAAGTGGAAGGCAGAGGAAACAAAGGTCAGCTGCAAATAGGGCCATAATACAAAAAAAGTGTAACAATTTTTAAAATACAAGTCTGAAGGCACTGTATCTGAAGGTATGGAACATTTGCAATAAAGATAGATGACTTAACAGTGCAAATGGATGTAAACAGGTGCGACACAATTGCAATTACAGAGACATAGCTGCATGGTAACCAAGGCTGGGAACTGAATATCCAAGGGTATTCGATATTTAGGAAGGACAGGCAAAAGGGAAAAGGAGGCATTGTAAGTTAAGGTGCAGACTCAAGGGGTCGAAGGGCTTCTTCTGCAATGAGAGATTCTGTGAAATCAGTGCAATAGTGAGGAAGGCTATTGGCTCATAAAATCTAAATGTAGAATCAGTCTGGGTGGAGCTAAGAAGCAACGAGGAGCAGAAAACAGTAGTCAGGGTTGACTACAGGCCTCGACAGTAGTGGCAAGGTAGGGGAAGGCATTAAACAGAAAATTAGAGATGTATGTATCAAGACTGCTACAGTAATCATGGGTGACTTTAATCTACATATAGACTAGGCAAACTAAATTAGCAATAATACTGTGGCGGATGAATTCCTGGGGTGTGCATGAGATTTTTTTTAGACCAGTACCTCGAAGAACCAACTAGGGAAGAAACTACCCTAGATTTGGTATTGTGCAATGAGAAGGGGTTAATTAATAATCTTGGTGTGTGGGTCCTTTAGGGAAGAGTGAACATAACATGATTTAATTCTTCATTAGGATGGAAAGTGAAGTAGTCCAATCTGAAACTAGGGTCCCAAATCTAAACAAAGGAAATTACAAAGGTATGAGGGGTGAGTTGGCTATGACAGATTGGGTAACTTCATTGAAAGGCATGAAGGTGGATAGACAGTAGATAAATTTAAAGGAACAAATGCATCCATTGCAACAGTTATACATTCTTTTCTGGTGCAAAAACAACAGGAAAAGTGTCCCAACCATGGCCAATGAAAGAAATTAAGGATAGTCTTAGATCCAAAGAAGAGTCAGATAAAGTTGCTAGAAAAAATAGCAAGCCTGAGGATTCTCTTTACTGTCACCTGCTTAACTTGCAGGGGAGAACCATGTTCGATGTGATCTGCTACATGATTCACAAAAGCCATGACGAAGAGCCAACTGTCCTTCTGGAATGTGATGCCACATACCTGATGCTGTTCAGAAGCATTTAAAAAGTTTATAACATTAGAAGGAAAGTGGGCATTTTTCTTTGTCCAGATCTTTCCTTGTGGACAATACTCCCATTTGAACAGTCAACCAAAACTGGCAGTGCTTTAGAAGTAAATGCAAAGAAGGTGGTGGTGTTTAGAATTCAGCAAAGAACGACTAAGAGATTGATTAAGAGGGGAAAAATTGAGTACTAGAGTAAAGTTGCAAGGAACATAAAAGCAGACAGTGAAAGTTTCTGTAAGTATGTAAAAAGAAAAATAATTAGTGAAGACAATTGTAGGTCCCTTACAGCCCAAACCAGGAGAACTTAACAGAGAACAAGGAAATGGCAGAGCAATTAAACAACTACTTTAGTTCTGTCTTCATGGAAAAGACACAAATAACTTCCCAGAAATGCTAGGAAACCAAGGATCCAGTGAGGAGGAATTGAAAGAAATTAATATTACTAAAAAAATGGTACTGGAGAAATTAATGCAGCTGAAAGCTGATAAATCCCCAGGGCCCGATAATCTACATCCCAGGGTATTAAAAGGAGGTGGCCATGGAAATAGTGGACGTGTTGGTTATCATCTTCCAAAATTTTGTAGATTCTGGAACAGTCCCGTCAGATTGGAGGGTGGCAAATGTAATCCCACTATTTAAAAAAAGGAGGGAGAGAAAACAGCAAATTACAGACCAGTTAGCCGAACATCAGCAGTAGGGAAAATGCTAGAGTATATTATAAAGGATGTGATAACAGGACATTTAGAAAATGTCAACAGGATTAGACAAAGTTAACATGGATTTATGAAAGGGAAGTCATGTTTGACAAACCAACTGGAGTTTTTGAGGATGTAACTAACAGAATAGATAAGGGAGAACCAGTGGATGTGGGCATATTTGGATTTTAAGAAAGCTTTTGATGAAGTCCCACGTAAGAGATTAGTGTGTAAAATTAAAGCACATGGGAATTGGGATAATGTGTTAACATGAATTGAGAATTGGTTAACAGACAGGAAACAAGAGTAGGAATAAATGGGTCTTTATTGGAGCGGCAGGCGGTGACTAGTGGGGTACCACAGGGATCAGTGCTTGGGCCCCAGCTATTCACAACATATATCAGTGATTTGGATGAGGGAACCAAATGTAATATTTCCAAGTCTGCTGATGACACAAAACCAGGTGGGAATAAGAGTGGTGAGGAGGATGTAAAGAGGCTTCAAGGCAATTTGGACAAGTTGAGCGGGTGGGCAAATACATGAAAAATGCAGTATAACATGCATAAGTGTGAAGTTATTCACTTTGGTCGGAAAAACAGAATGGAAAAGTATTATTTAAATGGTGATAGATTGGGAAATGTTGATGTACAAAAGGACTTAGGTGTCTGTGTATCCCAGTTACTGAAAGCAAGCATGCTGGTGCAGCAAGCAGTTAGGAAAGCAAATGGTATATTGGCCTTCATTGCAAGAGGATTTAAGTAGAGGAGCAAGGATGTCTTACTGAGCTGTACAGGGCCTTGGTGAGACCACACCTGGAGTAGTGTGTGCAATGTTGGTCTCTTTATCCAAGAAAGGATATACTTGCCATAGGGGGAGTGCAGCAAAGGTTCACCAGTCTGATTCCTGGGATGGCAGGGTTGTTTATGAGGAGAGATTGGGTCAACTAGGCCTGTATTTACTGGAGTTAAGAAGAATGAGAGGCGGTCTCATTGAAACATATAAAATCTGAAAGGGCTGGACAGATTAGATGCAGGGATGATGTTTCCTCTGGCTGGGGGGTCTAGAAAAAAGTGTCACAATCTAAGGGTACAGCGGTGGGCCATTTAAGACTGAGATAAGAAGAAACTTCTTCACTCAAAGGGCGGTGAACCTGTGGAATTCTCTTATTCCAGGTGGTTTTGGAGGCCAAGTCACTGAATATATTTAAGTAGTAGATAGATTTCTAGACTCTAAAGGCATCAAGAGGTGTGGTGAGAAAGTGGAAGTATGGTGTTGTGGCAGAGGATCAGCCACGATCATATCGAATGGTGGAGCAGGCACGAAGGCCTGAATGATCCTGCTCTAGTTTCTATGTCTCTATGAAGGGACAGGTAATGCCTCCAGCTATCAGGCAAAATACTGAGGAAGAGGAAGGAGGAGGAAGAGGAAGGCAGGTGGAAACATGGCACAACCCCTTTCCAATGGGCTGTACATTAAGAACTAATTTGATTGAGATACTAGCAACCATAATCTCAAAGACCCATTCATCACAGCCCATCAGCTTCCCTCTTTCACTAAGTATCACATCATCCTCTTTACCACGGTGCAAAAATATAAGCCACCGCAAATTCATAATTGATAACACGCCATACAGCATAGAAATATAAACTATTTTTAAAAAATGAGTTTATATATTGCTTGCAAGGCCAGTGTCAATTGCCCATCCCTAACTGCCCTCAGACGTGATTGGGGTGAGCGTCTTACTTGAACTTCTGCAGTCTAAGTGATGTAGGTATGCCTGTAGTGCTGTTATGAAGGGAGTTCTAGGTTTTGGGCCATGCAACAATGAAGGAACAGCAGTATATTTCTAAGTCAAGATTGCATCTGACTTGGAAGGAAAATTGCAGATGGTGGCATTCCCTTGTGTCAACTGCCTGTGTTCTGCATATTGTGGGTACGGAAGGTGCAACTGAAGATGTCTTGGTGAGTTGCTGCACTGCGTTTTGTAGATGGTGGACACTGTGCCATTGTGTGTGTCATGGAAGGAATGATTGTTTAAAGTGGTGTATTGGGTGTGAATCAAGAGCACTGCTTTGTCCTGGATGGTGTTGAGCTTTGAGTTTTATTGGAGCTGCACTTATTCAAGAAAGTAGAGAATACTCCAGCAGACATCTGATGTGTGCCTTCTAGGTGCTGGACAGGCTTTGGAGAGTCAAGTGGTGAGTTACTTGCTGCAGACTAGCTAACCTCCGGCCTACTCTTGTAGTCAGTGCACTAAAATGGCTGGTCCAGTTCAGGTTCTGGTCAATGACGACCCCCAGGATGTTGATAGTGGGGGATTCAGCAATCGTGATGCCATTAAATGTCATGGGGAGATGGTTAGATTTTCTCTTGTTGGAGATGGTCATTTCCTAACAATTACATGGTGTGAATGTTACTTGTCAATTATCAGCCCAAACCTAAATGTTGTCCAGGTTTTGCTGCAGGAAGGCATAGGCTGCTTCAATATCTGAGGAGTTATGAATAGAACTGAGCACTGCAATCAAGAGCAAACATCACCATTTCTGACTTTATGAAGGAAAGCTCACTGATGATGCAGCTTAAGATGTCTGGGCCTGGGAGACTATCCTGGGTGACTCCTGCAGCGATGTGCTGAGGCTGAGATGATTGGCCTCCAATAACCAAGACCATTTTCCTTTGTGCTAGTATGACTCCAGCCACTGGAGAATCTTCCCCTAATTTCCACGGATTTCAATTTTACTAGAGCTCTTTGATGCCATACTCAACCTTTATACCAAGGGCAGTCACCTCACCTCAGGCATTTAGCTCTTTTGTTCATGTTTGGACCAAGGCTGTAATGAAATATGGAGCCAAGTGGTCCTGGCAGAACCCAAACTGCATATCGATTATCAGGTTGTTTGTGAGTAGGTGTTGCTTGATAGCACTGTTGAGGTCACATTCAATCACTTAGTTGATGATTGAGAATAGACTGAAGGGGATGTAAATGGCCTAATTGGATGCATCCTGCTTGTTTTGGACAGGATACACTTTGGCAATTTTCCACATTAATCATGTAGATGCCACTGTACTAGAACAGCTTAGCTAGAGGTGTGGCTATTCTGGAGCACAAATCTTCAGTACAACTGCTCGGATGTTTATCACAGCCATAAACTTCCTATATCCAGTTCTTGGTAATACATGAAGTGAATTGAATTGACAGACTGGTATCTATAAAAGGTAGACACCTCAGGAGGAAACTGAAATGGATCATCCATTTGGCACCTCTGGTTGAAGATGGTTATAACTGCTTCAGTCAGGACTTTGGAATGATGGGGATCGGCTCCCCTTCATTGAAAATGGGGATGTTCATCAAGCTCCTCCTTCTGTTAGTTGTTTAATTGTCCACTTCATTCACAAGAGGATGTGGTAGCATTCCAGAGCTTTGATCTGATCCATTGGTTATGAGATCACTTAGCTCTGTCTTTAACATGCATGTAATGTTGTGTTGTAGCTTCATCAGGTTGACACCTCATTTTAGGTATGCAGTGTGCTGCTCCTTGCATGATCTTCTATACTCCTCACTGAACCAGAGTTGGTCCCCTGGCTTGATAGTAATGGTGGAGAGGGGGATATGCTGGGCCCAAGAGTTTACAGATTGTGGTAAAATACAATTCTGCTGCTGCTGTTGGCCCATGGGATCTCATGGATATCCAGTTTTAAGCAGCTAGATCTGTTCTGAATCCATCCTGTTTAGCACGGTGGCAGTGCTACACAAAAATGCATGATGTCCTCAGTGCGAAGATGGGACTTTGTCTCCACAAGGACTGTGTGGTGGTCATTCTTACCAACACTGTCATGGACAGATGCATCCACAATAGATAGATTTGCGAGGATGAGGTCAGGCAGGATTTTCCTCTTGTTGGTTCTCTTAACACTGGCCACAGGCCCAGTCCTGTAGATATGTAGCTAGCTCAGTTAGTAGTGATGTTAACCAGTCACTTTTGGCAATGGACATTGAAGTCCCTCATCCAGAGTTACTCTCAGTGCTTCTGCCAAGTGGCATTCAACATGGAGAAGTACAAATTGATCAGCTGAGTGAGAGCAGTAGGTGGTAATAACCAGGAGGTTTCCTTGCCCATGTTTGACCTGATGCCATTAGACCCTTGTGCATTACCTGAGTGCCCATCTTGCTTGTGCCTCGTGTCCTAGTGCTCTTATGTAGTCTACTACAATGGCTGCAGCATGGTTGGTGCAAGGCTGCTGAATTTCATCTTTGGGCCTACAAGGTCTAGCTTCAGGCTGCATCACCTTAGCTAGCTTACAGGTGACAGCAAGGGCACTGGCAGAGTGGCAGGGTGGGAGGATGAATGCTGTCATTCAGAGAGTGCAGTAGGCTTGTGTTCTATGGAGCCACTGACACTGTCCTGGGGAAGCACCTCAGCAATAGAATGTGTTAGAGGGCAAGATTGCTGTTCTGCTGCGATATGACGCAAGGCCCTTTGAACACTGATATCCGTGGCCATTATGGCAGCAATTTAACCTTTCATGACAGAAAGCTGACTTTGCATGAATTCAGCCTGAGCTTTTAACTGTAGCACTCAGTCTTTTGGTGGACTTGTGCTACAATGGAAAGTGAGGCATTGGCCAAACGCCTCAGTATGGTTGGGTCCACAACTGCCCCTGGAGTTGGCCACCACTTCCATGCTAGAAATGTTGGGCACGAAACCCTATGCCAATTTGGTGCTGGACTCCTCCATGCTCCTTGACATAGACTGCAGGCTTGCTAGCATCAAACATTTTACTGTGCATACCCAACTGCCTATTTCTATGGCTTTCCCTTGTTAAAGTTTTCATCTGAATCCACTGCAGCAGAACAAGTGTGTGACCTTGTCCTCCAATGAGCTGGCACCTATGCTATCCTTGTCCTCTGCTCTGGCTGCAGCACTTGTGTCCAGTGTCTCAGCACATGCAGGTGTTGCTTCTTAACTATCCTCTAAGATATGCACTGTTTCAGTATCTTAGCTGATGGCTGCAAATTTGAAGGCAAGTGATGGATGTCTTCACCATTCTCTTCTTAGGCTTCCTCCATGGCCTCACCAGGGTGCACTTCTTGGGTATCTGAAAGGACAAAGGACACTAGGTTGTATTGAGGGTAGGCGAGAGCAAATCATGAGGTGCATGCTTGCGCCATTTGAAGCTTGTAAATTAGAAGAGATTGCATGGGTGAGAAAGAAGTGAGATGTGAGAAGGATGATTAGGTATGAGGATAGCATTACCTTCAATGATTTCAGCCCCACTTCTGATCCCAGTTTCAATGTCTGTTCCAGTGATAGCCAGCACTGTCTTCTCTGTGATTAGTGTGTGCAGGCACACCGCTCCCTCTTCAGTTAGTCCAGTTGCCTTTGGCTGTGTGCCACCTTATTCTGGAAGAGCAAGGGCAGTGTGTCAGTGAATGTCGTCAAATCTGTTTGGATGTGGCTATCATAGTTGAATATAGGCAACGTGTGCAAGTTGCGAGTAGTGAATATGTAGCTTGCAGCAGTGCTAAGTGTGTGAAGATGAGGTGAACCACACGCATGTTAGGTATCAGTCCTGACTGATACAGATTGTTGACAGGGTAATGATGAGGGTATGCTGAATTGAGCAGTGGTTGAGACTAGTGGTGCAGCTTGTATCATTTGGCATTTGAAGATGCATTCACTGACCTTAACCATTCTTGAAGCACTGCTGTAAGGAACATATCTTTTTATTTCTGTTGGACTGTGGACTAGAATTACAATGACTGCAGGTTGAAAGATATGTCCACTGGAACAGGGTGAGAGATATTTACAATATTGCAGCCCTGGAACAGAGTGTGCCATGAAAGGCAAGATGGTGCCGGAAAGGAGTCCTGGACCATGGGAGCTGCCTCACAACAGCATTTTAATTGGCTCCTGACCAGGTGACCAAGGTTTAGTGTGACAAGCAGAGCAACAAAAAACTCCTGGCCTGCAAAGAGAAAACATTTTAAATCTTTTTTCCTCGTATCTCTATAACCTGCTCTCTTCCTGAGGAAACTCCTGTAAAAAGGAAAAGGGGAAAACCACTGTTAGAGACATTGAAAAGCAGGTTCTCAACCAGCGAGCCAAATACTGAAAGTGTTGGAAGACCACCCTGTGTCATCAACAAGAACTGAAAGGAATTTGGAAGACATCAATCAAAAGCAACCCATCAAATCCTGTAGTCCAGATTGGTGCTATTGAACTGTTTTATCCCACCCTTAAAATCCATGTTTTGTGTGTCTTATGTATCTTGTGCATGTATGTATAGGGATTTAAGGGGGTAGAGTTTACATTAGAGTGTTGGAAGTTAGCAGTTCATATTTCTTTCTTTTGCCACTTGTTAAAGACAATTTCTTCAATAAACAGTTATTAAGTTTACAAACCTGGTGCTCATATTCTATTAACCTAAATTAAAGAGTTAGATAGAATTGGGGCAATCTGGTGGTTTGGTCAAAGTTTTTACAGTTGTCTCAGCTCAGAGAACAGTAGGGCTTGATATTACAGTGCACTGGAGTGCAAAGGGACTTGGGAGTCCTAGTCCAGGATGCTCTTAAGGTTAACTTGTAGGTTGAGTCAGTAGTTAGGAAGGCAAATGCAATGTTGGCATTTATTTCGAGAGGACTAGAATATAAAAGCAGGGATGTGCTGCTGAGGCTTTATAAGGCTCTGGTCAGACCACATTTAGAATATTGTGCGCAATTTTGGGCCCTGTATCTCAGGAAGGATGTGCTGGCCCTGGAGAGGGTCCAGAGGAGGTTAACGAGAATGATTCCAGGAATGAAAGACTTAACATATGAGGAACGTTTGAGGACTCTGGGTCTATACTCGATGGAGTTTAGAAGGATGAGGGGGGATCTGATTGAAACTTACAGAATACTGAAAGGCCTGGATAGAGTGGACATGGGGAAGATGTTTCCATTAGTAGGAGAGACCAGGACCCAAGGGCACAGCCTCAGAGTAAAGGGAAGACATTTTAGAACAGAGACGAGGAGAAACTTCTTTAACCAGAGAGTGGTGAATCTATGGAATTCATTGCCACAGAAGGCTGTGGAGGCCAGGTCATTGAGTGTATTTAAGACCAAGATAGATAAGTTCTTGATTGGTAAGGGGATCAAAGATTACGAGGAGAAGGCGGGAGAATGGGGTTGAGAAACTTATCAGCCATGATTGAATGGCGGAGCAGACTCGATGGGCTGAATGGCCTAATTTCTGCTCCTTTGTCTTATGGTCTTACTATTCCCATTCCCTATGACATTGCATCCAGGTCCTCAGGATGAGGCACCTGGCATCGATCTCGGGGGAAGCAGATAGTCACAAGTCTTTTCACCATGCATCTGGGAGGGTCTCCTGGGCATCTGCAGATACAGGACAGCTCAGCTCATTCCCACCACCTCCACCAATATCTGCAGTGCGGCAGAAGAAAACCTGTTCTGCCACTTTTCTGCCTTTCTCAGATTGGATTCAGTTTACAGAGGATTCCTGGCACCTGCTTCAGCCACAATACACCAACAGGTGTAGGCTAACTTTAACACTGCTGGCAAGTACCAATTTTGCATCCTCCCCCTCACCCCCAACTGATATGTGCAATCAACAGTGCAGTTATATGTAAAAATCATGTAAATCAACAGGCATCACAAAGAGGGGCATGTTAGTGGGGTGGTGAAAAAGGCATATGGGACACTTGCCTTTATCGATCGAGGCATAGATTACAAAAGTAGGGAGGTCATGTTGGAGTTGTGTAGAACCTTGGGTGAGGCCACAGCTGGAGTACTGTGTGCAGTTCTGGTCGCCACATTATAGGAAGGATGTGATTGCACTGGAGGGGGCGTAGAGGAGATTCACCAGGATGTTGCTTGGGATGAAACATTTAAGTTATGAAGAGAGGTTGGATAGACTTGGGTTGTTTTCATTGAAGCAGAGAAGACTGAGGGATGACCTGATCGAGGTGTACAAGATTATGAGGGGCATGGACAGGATGGATAGGGAGCAGCTGCTACCCTTAGTTAAAGGGTCAGTCACGTGGAGACATAATTTCAAGGTGAGGGGCAGGAGGTTTAGGGGGATGAGAAGAAAAACTTTTTTTACCCAGAGGGTGGTGACGGTCTGGAATGCACTGCCTGGGAGAGTGGTGGAGGTGGGTTGCCTCACATCCTTTAAATGTAAGTACCTCGATGAGCATTTGGCACATCATGACATTCAAGGCTATGGGCCAAGTACTGGTAAATGGGATTAGGTAGGTAGGTCAGGTGTTTCTCATGTGCCGAAGGGCCTCTTCTGCACTGTGAGATTCTGTGATGTTGTGCTGCCTGCATTGCATCAATTGAGCATGGTTAATCAGGCATCGCTTTTACAGGAATCCAATTTAAACCCTTAAAAAAGTGTGTATAAATTTTATACACTTCAGTTAGGTCTACCCTCAGCCTCTCCTGTTCCAAAGAAAACAACCCTGGCTTATCCAATCTTTCCTCACATCTACAATTTTCCAGTCCAGGCAACATCCTCTTAAATCTCCTCAGTGCCTTCTCTATCCTGTAGTGCACTGACCAAAGCCGCACATATTACTCCATCGGTGGTCTGGTGTTTTATGCAGTTCCAGCAAAGTCTTCCTGCTCTCATATTCTATGCTAGTGTAGGCCACTGAGCCACGGGGATGATAGGCGAAAGGGATGTGGAGAAAGGACAGAGTCTTGGATGACCTCAAGTTTACAGGGGGTAGAATGTGGGAGACCAGCCAGGTAGCAGATATAAATCGGATAAATTTGTAACAGTGGAGGAGTCAATAAAGGTGGTGGTGAAGTAAAGTTGGGTGTCATCAGCATACACATGAAAACTAATGCTATCCTTTCAGACATTGCCAAGGGCAACAAATAGTTGAGAAACTGGAAGGGGCCAAGGACAGATCCTTGGGGAATAATGGCCAATGAGGTACAAACTGGATGTGAGCAACATCTTTTGGACTGCATTATAACAATCACACAGGTTCCAAAATTCCTGAAGCCAAAGAGGATGGAAAACAAGATTTCTGCCTTGATGGGCAGAAACTGGTTCTGCCCCACTTGTAGTGTTCCTTTCAATTTCAGTTTGATGTGGGGTCGTGGTGAGTTGAGAGCCGGCATTAGTCCCACTGACATCTTAACTCTCTGCTTGACTAAGGCAATCTATTCCAGAGATTAATTATCTCAGTCTGAAAGGACAAAGTGGAAACAAAGTCTCTCTTTTTTGGAAATTTGTTTTTTTTTCTTGGCTCAGACACAAATGGGTGCACATCACGCAGAACAGCCATGAGCTGTTCTGTCTTCTGGTATGCATATTGGAATGGGCACAGGTGAAATACCCTCCCCAGTTTTACAAATTACCCCAACCCCAGGAATTGGGATGAGGTCTACATTTTCAGGCGAGTGTGGACAAAATTTTATGCCATTGCACCAAGGCAGGAATTTCAGAGCCCAGGTACACAAGGCACTATTAACAGAACAGGTTATTTTTGTTTAAATACTCTGTTTATGTCTAGCATTGCTCACATTAAGAAAATCCCATTGGTTAATCCTTCTGTATTTATAATACACCATGGATTAAACCAAAATGAAGGATATCACAGACAAAAAAAAGCTGCCAGTCTTTCATTCCAACAACCACTTTTCAAGCAGATGTTTCTTCCCTTATGTTTTCAGAATGACGCTGAAGAATGCCTCACCCAAGGTATGGTCCAAACAAACTTCTCAAAGGGCTCTCTGGAAGGAAGTAATGTGGTTATCTCAGCTTCCTTCAAAATATCATTACTATTTTATTGAATTATTGACCCTTTATTTTAATGTTTCGTCTACTTGTATGTATGAAAGCTCCATGTTGCTCTCTATTCTGAGATGTGTCTTTCATCATGAAGAAATGCCCAGAACCTGATTGCATGGCAGGAGAAGAGGCAGCTTTTTCCTCAAGTGACCATACATACAACCATCACCACCCCCCACCCCTTTAGCAGGCATATTGAGCAAATGCCAGACAGAAGGTAGTCTATAACAGCCATTACTTGCCAGACATGGCTCTAGCTGTACGAGTGCCATTGTGTAATCCTTTACCCAGAAATTCAAGCACACAGATACACATGCCCACCTCTATCACTTCAGTACACTGGTAACTCTAGCCTGCCACACATTTGCTTTTTGAACGCAGATTCTAACCTAATGTTTAAGTCTAATCAAAGCATGAGATTTGCAACATATACTGTCACCAAGGGAAAAATTAATGGTAGACTATAAAAACACCTGTAATGTGAATCACTGATACGTTAAATATTATAGCACAGGAGACCATTCAGTCCAATATCACTAAATGAGCTACTAATGCCATGCATCTTGCCAGACCCTTTAAAGTATTTATTTTTCAAGTATCTATTCCTTTCTCTTTTAAAAGTCATTATACCTACCTAAATAGCTGTTAGCAGGAACGGGTATCAATTTTTCATCCCTAGTGTTTTCATCACCAACTTCATAGGGTCCATCATCAAAGATAATCTCCTCAATATTTCTGGATTCTACATGTACAATTCCTGAGGGAACAAACGTTTAAGCGTAAGCATGAGCATCTCTACCAGCAGCATTGGGAGCAGGTTACCTCACAGTGGACTTGTTCCCAAGGTATGTATACCATAAAATAAATTAGAACAAGAACTCCTACTCTATCACAGTTAAAATTATTTTGGACATATGATTAAATGAGGTTTGAAATATCTGTAAAATTATTTGTGTGGCTTAAATAGCTTTTCAAATCCCAAGATGAAAATAAATTGTATTCTATCAATACAAGCATTTTACAGTGTAATTACACTGTATAATCCAACTCTTTCATTATTGCAACTAAAAGACCATGTAAACTTTTACTTCTAGATGCTAGTATTGATTGATAAATGGACAAGGTCTATATTTTTCATCTGCTTTGACAATGCTGTTAGAAGTTTTATCTCGGCACGTCAGTATTCAGCAACTTTTAGCAAAAAGTACACCGTCTAAGATAAGGAATAAATTTGGTTGCCAGAGCCCATGCCTCAAACAGATGTTCTGTCCCTAACTTGTATATGCAAAGTACCAAATGCCCATTCGAGCTCCCATTTCAAGATTGGTTTGTCCATATCTCCATTAGCTGCATTCTGTAAAACTAGACCTGGAGGCAAGTTTTTCATATTTAACTATCTGAATGTGGAACCCAGGGGAACAGGTGCTCCTCCTGACAACGCATTTAATTAAAGCTATGCAGATGTTCAAACTGCCAGTAAATGATGGTCTCAACTTTCAGCTCGTCTGATCGACTTGCCTGATACAGGAAAGATTTGATAAGGTATCTAGTTGTATTATAGAATCATAGGGCAGGGTCTTTTCAGATGTTCCCTCTGGCTCTTTTGTCAATCACCTGAATGTAGAATTATTATCTACCAGAGATGAAGGGCTTGCCCTGTACCATGAGCCCAGTTTTCCTTTAGGTTCACATCTGTGATATGAAACACTTGGACCTTACCAGCAGGGCAAGTTTGATATACACAGTTGAGACAAGTGGAATCTTAATGCAACCTATAAGTGGCTCTAGCAACTCCATCCACAGCTGCTAATGGCTAATTCTCCACATACATCATCATTTTAAAATAAAGTGAAAGAAAACTTAAAATATTATATATTTTTTTAAAATTACAAGTTACCTTTCCAGTTGTAGGCACCTGGAGCCCCATACATGGAATAATTACTATCTCTGGTGAAAGCACTAGCTACACCTTGCTGACAAATACCAAATTTTTCATGACCCTGAGGTCGTCCAGCACAAAGTTTCACATTAGTATCAGTTTCATAATCCCGGAAAGCTAGGTCCTGGCTCAAAATATAGCACTGTCCAGTTACATCACGGGACTCCTCTGGTTTATCCACATGTCGCCTTTGCTCATATCGATGTGCGCAAACCTGAAATTACAAAATATTTTATATTTTTAACCCTAAATGTTAGCTAATAATAACAGCAATCTTCCATTGGTTTTTCTATTTAGTCCATCATTAAATAGCATCCTGCTCCGCTCTTCTAAGCTATTCAAAGATTAATTTTCCTGTTCTAATGTTCTTACATGACAACATCAGAACTGAAATCCTTCACAAGGATGACGTATGGAAAAAATAATAATTTTATAGAAGACATCAGTGCTGAGCTTATTCCTGCCCTTGCCTAACAGACATACGCGTACTTTCCCAGCAGGGGTCAAGGATAATATGATCAGTGAAACCCCAATAGCTAATCTATATTGCGCAACGGCTAAGTCAGCACAAATCAGCAGACAAACTTGGAGCCTTCCCACATTCTAAACCAACAGAAGGAAAGAGTATACACTGATTAACACTTTCGCTATGTTTTCACCAATGTCATACTTTCAATTTTGTTAAATTTATACAAGGGAAAAAAATAATTCATTAACAATTTTAGTAACAAAACCTGCAAAGGAATGCAAGTGGTGGTTAGATATGGGGAAGCCAGTGGAGGAGAAGGGAAGCAAAAACTATTACACAGTCCGCCCCTCCACTAGCAACACAGGGTGTGCGCCTTCTATGACTCAATCATTATCTTTCACACAGTGCCAGTCAGTAAAGATCACCAGATATTTTTGCCTGAATCTTCCGACATGGGGAGCCGCAACTGACTTAAGATGCTGATGCACCTCCAGACCCTGAGGAAGTTTTGATGCATGCCCATGCACGGTACTTATGGAGGAAGTTTAAACTTCTGATTATCAGATTTACCTTGCCTGGGCTGTTGCAGGTTTCCATATGACAGTTAGCTCAGATGGCTAGAACCACAGAGACATGGGCTGTTTGCCCTACACCTACCTTGGTTCTTACAGATTTACTCAGAGGGGATGGGGGTGAGCATTGTCAATGAGGGAGGGCTGGACGGTGTCAGGGGCGGCAACTTGATTTATAACAGTGTATTTCAACGAATTGAAGACAGATCTTAAGGGATGTGTCTTCAGTTCATGTTGAACAAAGGAGTGTGACTTCGTTGGAATTACATTCGTCACTTGGCCTCTGACTCTGCTCATCACAGCATCCCTGCTAGAGCCAGCATAGGAAGGTGCAAAGGCTCCAGTGCAAAGTGGTAAGTAGGCAGAGTAAATCGCTGTCAGCAGTGAGTGCACCCTCTCCACCTCTAACCAGGAGATCTAGGCCTTTATATTAAAAAAAGGGAGTACCATATGGAATGAGTTCAAAACTTACCATGACCTTCCCTCCTGGTCCCTGACTTTCCACCGATACACCCATCCATTGATTTTCTTTACTTTCCACTGCCGGGTCAGCTATAAAAAGGGTGAAAATAAAATGTTCAGACAGATACATTAAATATTTTGCATTAGCCATTTTTTAATATGACATGAAGCAGCTCAATATGATTCCGCATTTAGCTCGCTCAGAGTCTCTTATAGAAAGCACAAGTTAGGGAATTGCAGATTCTGTGAATGCCACTCCCCACTGGAATCACACAAAGGCCCCTAATGATGTGGTTGACCACATCACCTTCCAACAGCTCACCACAATCATCCATCTGGGTGGGACTGCACTCACCTGGTTTCCATTCTTATCTAATCATAGCCAGAATATCACTTGCAATGGGTTCTCTTCCCAATCTCACAAAGTTAACTGTGGTGTCCCCCAAGGATCTATCCTTAGACCTCTACTATTTCTCATCTACATGATGCCTTTTGGCAACATCAACATGTATGCTGAGTACGCCCAGCTTTACCTCGCCACCATCTCTCTCAAATCCTCCATTGTTTCTAAAGTTTCAGACTGCTTATCTGACACCAAGTGCTGGATGAGCAGAAATTTCCTCCAACTTAATGTTAGGAAGACCAAAACAAATTTTGTCAGTCCTTGCTACAAACACCAGTCCCTGACTACCAACTCAATCTCTCTCCTTGAGGCTGAATCAGGCTGTTTGGACCTTGGTGTTTTATTTGACCACGAGATGAGCTTTTGACCACATATATACACTTTATCACTAAGACCGCCTATTTTCACCTATGTCACGATAACCCAATTCTGCCCCTATCTCACTCATCTGCTGCTGAAACCCTTATCCATGCCTTTGTTACCTTGAGACTGGACTATTTCAGTATATGCCTTGTCAGTCTCCCTTCTTCCACCCTCATCCAAAACTTTGCCATCCTGGCCATCCCCAATTTTAATCACTCCACCTTTGTTGGTTGTGTCTTCGGTTCCCTGGACCCAAGCTCTGAAATACCCTCCCTAAACCTTTCCATCTCTCTTTGCTCATTTAAGGTCGGTCCTTAAAACCTACCTCTTTAACCAAGCTTTTGGCCATCCGCCCTAATATCACCTTAAATAACTGTATCCAATTTTGCTTCCTGTGTCCAATAATGCTCTTGTGTAGTGCCTTGGGATATTTTATCATGTTAGGAACTATATAAATAAAAGATGTTGTTTTAAACATGGTGATACAACTCTGACATAATAGTCCTGTTCCTCAAACCAAACTGAGGATCGATTTGATCTTCCTACATGGAGGTATGAAGGGCAGTAACTGAGAAAGAAAAAAAAGACTTGCATTTCTATAGTACTTTCCATGGCCACTTTATGACTCCAAGCACTTTACAGCCAATGAAGTCTTTGAAGTGTAGTCATTGTTATAATGTAGGAGGAAATGAGCCTATGGTGTAACTTAATCTGTGGGTCTATCCCCTAGGCTCTTCAAAGAAGCATAGACACAGTGGATTTCCTTTATGGGTCCACAATCTAGCACTTGCAATAAAATGCAATAGGTGAAAACTGCACCTTAAATATCATGCAGCCAAGTTTTAATATCCAAAGAATACACTCTATGGAATATGCCTAAGTTATTACAGACTTCCACTTCAAAGTGTAAGCTATTAAGGTGAAATCTGCGCTTTACATTCTTAACCGTAGAATCATAAAGCATAATAGGATAGAAGGCACTTTGGCCCATCGTGCCTGCTCCAGCTCTTTGAAAGAGGTATTCAATTTAGTACTACTCCCCAGCTTCTCGTAACCCTGCAAATCAGTTCTCTCCACCTGTTCGCAACAAGGATTTAGAGCACTAAAGTACCTGGACATAAAGTGAAAGTATGCATGCTGCCATTAGCAGTCACTCACACTGCTCACAATCATATTAAAATTAGATACCTAACAACTTTGAGCAAAACCATCTTCCACAAATTTTATGCTTGACTGAAAGCACAAGATGTTGAGGAAAATCTGCATTGCAGATTTCCGTCAGTACTCCCAGTCCAAACAATGGTGCTGGCATGATGCATTGGGAAATTCTGACTGCAAAAGAGCTTCTGTTTTGGCCGGAGAAAGAAACGATCACAATGAGAGCTATCTATTAGTTTTGCACTGAGCTGTGAAGCAAATAATTACTGTTGTCCTTGCTTAACATGGCAAAGGATCTGATGCATCAAACCAAAATGCAATTTCTGTATTTACATGTACAGATATTCTTGTACATTTCTATGTCAGATTGTTAGGAGTTTATCTAACTGGCCAACATGATTGTTTTTAGGGATGAGGTCTCAATCTAGTAAGCAGAATCTTCCGATGGCAACAGCAATGAATGTTGAGACATGCTACTGTTGCATGCCGACACCCAGCAAGGGTCCTGACCCATGCATACATGTGATATTTACCCAGGAAGTTTAAACTTCCATTGGACAGAATTATGCTTCCCAAGCCATACTAGAATGCCTCCAATGCTGACCTTAGCAGAGACTTGGGCCCGATGCCCTATACTTGCATAGACATTTACCCAATCCTTCTCCTTTATAATCTCAGATGTAAGACAGTGATTAACAGCAGGAGCTATGTGGCTTAAAAGCTTAAAAATACTCCCCCTGTACTTCCAACAATGGTTGCTCAGCCCTCGCCCCAACAATGCTCACCTCCCCTCACCTAGAAATCCAGGATTATTCCTTTTTATTTTGAGAACAACATAATATTTTTTTTTAAAAACAACTCCATGGGGAGAGGGCAGGGGAAAGAGGCAGTCAGTTTTACTGACACCATTAATTTAATCTCCAGTGATTAGCCAGTAAAGGAACAGCCCTCCAGATGCTGATAACAGAGAAAACGGCAACCGGAAGGTCGCTCAGCTAGCTTTGAGGAGAACGTCCACCCACTTGAAACCCAGACCAAGTCACAATTAGAAGGCCAATGAGGAAAAGCTAATGAAGCCTGAGAATAGAGTTAGTAAAGATTTATCTTATTCTATTAGTTTTTTTTATTCATTCAAGGGATGTGGGCTTTGCTGGCTGTGCCAGCATTTATTGCCCATCCCTAATTGTCCTTGAGAAGTGGTGGTGAGCAGCCTTCTTGAACTGCTACAGTCCACGTGGTGTAGGTACACCACAGTGCTGTTCGGGAGGGAGTTCCAGGATTTTGACTCAGCAACAGTGAAGGAATGGTGATATACTTCCAAGGTCAGGATGGTGAGTGACTTGCAGGGGAACTTCCAGGTGGTGATGTTCCCATCTATCTACTGCCCTTGTCCTTCTGGACGGTGGTGGTTGAGAGTTTGGAAGGTGCTGTCTAAGGAGCCTTGGTAAGTTTCTGCAGTGCAACTTGTAGATGGTACACAATGCTGCAACTGTGTCGGTGGTGGAGGGGATGAATGTTTGTGGATGTCGT
The DNA here is from genome assembly GCF_017639515.1 of Carcharodon carcharias. Taxonomy (NCBI): domain Eukaryota; kingdom Metazoa; phylum Chordata; class Chondrichthyes; order Lamniformes; family Lamnidae; genus Carcharodon; species Carcharodon carcharias. Next base: position 80,006,189 of record NC_054478.1, on the reverse strand, counting down.
GCCAAGCAAGTGGGGTGCTTTGTCCTGGATGGTGTCAAGCTTCTTGAGTGTTGGAGCTGCACTCATCCAGGCAAGTGGAGAGTATTCCATCACACTCCTGACTTGTGCCTTGTAGATGGTTGACAGGCTTTGGGGAGTCAAGAGGTGAGTTATTCGTTGCATGATTCCTTGCCTTTGACCTACTCTTGTAACCATAGTATTTATATGGCTAGTCCAGTTCAATTTCTGGTCAATGGTAACCCCCCAGGATGTTGATAGTGGGGAATTCAGTGATGGTAATACCATAGAACATCAAGAGGCAATGGTTAGGTTCTCTCTTGTTGGAGATGGTTATTGCCTAGCACTTGTGTGGCGTGAATATTTCTTGCCACTTGAACGGCCTAAGCCTGGATATTGTCTGGGTCTTGCTGCATTTGGACATGGACTGCTTCAGTGTCTGAGAAGTAGTGAATGGTGCTGAACATTGTGCAATCATCAGCAAATATCCCCACTTCTGACCTTATGATGGAAGGAAGGTCATTGATGAAGCAGCTGAAGATGGTTAGGCCAAGGACACTACTCTGGGGAACTCCGGCAGTGATGTCCCGGAGCTGAGGTGATTGACCTCCAACAACTACAACCACCTTCCTTTGTGCTAGGTATGACTCCAGCCAGGGGAGAGATTTCCCCCAGGTTCCCATTGACTCCAGCTTTTCTAGGGTTCATTGATGCCACACTCAGTCAAATGCTGCTTGATGTCAAGGGCAGTCACTCTCCCTTCACGTCAGGAGCTCAGCTCTTTTATCCATGTTTGAACCAAGGCTGTAATGAGGTCAGGGGCTGAGTGACCCTGGTGGAACCCAAACTGGGCATCAGTGAGCAGGTTATTGCTAAGTATGTGCCGCTTGATAGCACTTTTGGTGATCCCTTCCATTACTTTACTATGATCGTGAGTAGACTGATGGGGCAGTAATTGGATCTGTCCTACTTTTTGGTGTATAGGACATACCTGGGCAAATTTTCCATATAGCTGGGTAGATGCCAGTGCTGTAGCTGTACTGGAACAGCTTGGCTAGGAACAAATTCTTTTACGAAAGAGTGGTATGCCCACTGTAAGAATGCCCGGTCCAGAAGGGCCAGGTTCCAATTCCCCATTCTTCTCTAGGGGAGCTGATTATTTATAAACAGCCTTTTCTCTTTTGGGTATCAAGCAACAATGCCTAGATGATCCACATAACTGTCAATTGTTAGGGAAGTATGTAGCTGGTCTGGCAAGGCATATCTTCCCCAATACTATGTCTGATCACAGTGAATGCCCAGGATTCAGAAAAAAAGATTAGTCAGCTCCATATTGATCGCTATGTTTTGGGCTAGGCAGGTACTCCACCCCAGAAGGTTACCCTGGAAAGTTCAAGAAAGGCTAGGAACCAGTATATCTGGTCCCAGGCAATGTTCCCCTTAAGGTGCACGGCCACACACAAGTTTGCCTCTAAGCTACCATGTGCGCACAACCATGCAAAAAAAAAAATTAAAGCAGCCATGCACTTAAATAAATTGCCTGTCCCCTCCAAAAAGAAAAAAAGAGGGCATGTTTCTTCCAGGCCTATTTCCTAGCCCCTTCAGCAAATTTCCACCTGAGGTACAGCACCAAAGTATTACACTGAAAGTTTCACCAATTTTCTGGGCCAACGCCTTTTGTGTTCAAAAGATTACAGTTGTTTTATGCACAAACATGACTAACGAGCTTCGGTTTTAGCCTGGCTAGAACAAGGAGGTTTAGAACACCTGTTTTAAAGCAGACTTCAAATGGAGATAACGAAATGCTGGTGTGGAGGTTTATGATATCCACATCCTTCCTAGTTGGAACACTTCCAGAACACAAGAAACAAGTCGAGATATTCCTTGGGTCACACCCCAGTGATAGAAACATAGTCACGCTACTTGCTGATTTAACCCGGAAGATAAAGTCTAATTAAATGTTCAGGTCCAGAGGTTGAAAGCATTCTTGAAAATTGCGTCTGCAATCCACAAGCTAGTCAGTCCTAATTAGCTTTCAGAGTCCACTGTGATACATCAGATAACGCTATCAATGCTGTACTAAGCCATGTAGAATGATCTACATGGAAATTACAATACAAAAAACACTGCTTTGCCCGAACTTGTCCATGTTGATATTTACCCTCTATTCAAACTGTAATCCTATACACATGCCCCGTCCTTTTCTATATTCTTTTATTCCCCTTTCCATTTACTACCTATCTAATCTATTTTAAAAACATATGCTTCAATCACTAACTTTGGTGATGCATTCCACAGCCTCACAACCATCTAGGTAAAGAATTTCTGTTTGCTCAGCCTCCCAAATCTCTTATGTTTAACGTTATGTTTGCGCCCCTTTCATTATAAACTTCTCAGCAATGTTCCCTCTAACCACGTGCAACTCAGAAGTTCCCACACAGCCCGTGCATAAGTCAGCCCCTTTAATTTACCTCGTGTGCCTGGCTACGGAAAAAATTTACAAGTTCCAGGCTAAAACAAATGAATTGTGCACAACAAAAATTAATTAGATTCACAGAATCACACAATTGTTACAGCACAGGTCATGCAGCCTGCGCCAGCAGGCTGAGCAATTCACCTGGTGCTATTCCCCTACCTTTTCCCTGTAACATTTTCTCTTTTTAAATAACAGTCCAATTCCCTTTTGAATGCCTCAATTGAACCTGCCTTCACCACACTCTCAGGCAGTGCATTCCAGATCCTAACCACTCACTGTGTGGAAGATTTTCCCCATGTCGCTTTTGCTTCTTTTGCCAATTACTTTAAAACTGAGCCCTCTCAATCCTTTCACGAGTGGGAACAGCTTTTCCTGATCTACTCAGCTCAGATTGTGAATACCTCTATTGGATCGCCTCTCAGCTTTCTCTTCTCAAAGAGAAAATAGTCCTAACTTCTCCAACCTATCTTCGTAACTGAAGTTCCTCATCCCTTGAGCCATTCTTGTGAATCTTTTCTGCACCCTCTTTATATGCCTTCACATCATTCCTAAAGTGCAGTGTTCAGAACTGGGCACAATACTCCAGTTGAGGCCGGACCAGTCTTTTATAGGAGGTTAACATAACCTCCTTACTCCTATACTCTATGGATAGAATTGTCCCAGATTTGCACTAAGTGAGGTAGCGGGCAGGTAAAACGATGCTTTACCCGCAGGCTGCAACGGCGGCTTTTCACACTATCGTCCCAAACCCGTCGCATTAATTATGTATTCCCGAGAAACACTGTTTCCATGGTGGGCGGGCTCTCGTTTGACCGCCATGCCATCACCTCATTGATCATCACGCCGGGTGCCATATTTAAAGTCCAGCTGCACACACGCCTCTCAGTGCTTCGAGCCCACAACTCCTGTAAAGAAGACATGGGCCCCTGAAAGACAAAAAGACTGCAGCCCCCAGGTTCAATGACGCGTCCCTCGAGCACTTTTTGGACGCAGCGAGGCTCGTCATGATGTTTTCTACGCCCGCTGTGGCTGCAGGACGAGCAGCAACCTCACTAATCTGGCTTGGGAGGCAGTGGTGGCAGTGGTCAGCGCCAATGCCCTGCAAAAGAAGACAGCCACCCAACACCGCTACAGGGCAAGTGGTCTCATTCATTCCGCCAAGGTAATTTACTCTTCTCAACATTCTGAACTCACACACTCACAAACCCATGACACATCCAGAGGGATCTCACATGTCAAGGGACTTCACCACTAACTCTTTCACACATGCTCACATCTCCATCAGGCTCATACCCTCTCAAGCGTATGTCCTCATCCTGTCCATGGCTCTGCTCACCACACAAACAGTCCACCCAGCGCCATGCCTCCTGCTCACACACTCTCCATCCATTTTCATGCAGGAAAAGCCTGCTCACATCGGCAGGAAGAGGTCCCAAGCTAGGGGTGGAGTGACTCACATTAGACCCCTCTCACTTTGAGGAGTGTGCTGCCGCACTGACTGGTGAGGACATGGACCATGCCTGCGGTGACGGTGAGGTTGGCAGCGAACACCCTCATGAGGATCCTGCAACACATCATCCCTCTCTGTGCGAGTGCTCTCTTTCCTGCTTTTGACTCTGCTGCCATGCACTACTTATCTCTACTTTGGTCCACAGGGAGCTTTGCTAAGCGACCAACACACTCAGCCAGCCAGTCCCTCAGCTCCATCCACGTCCTCACCTCCAGCCAAGAGGCCACCTCCTCCATTGAAGAGCTGGTAATAAACAGCCTGGAAGACCCATCACAGCGCTTACCCACACCCTGCACCAGTTTAGAGATACACATCTCGGGGGGACCTGGATCTAGAGCGGGCTCAGGTTCACAATCTGGTGGTCACCACAGCAACAAGAAGCAGATTCAGCTGAGCTCCCTGGCACTTGGAGGGCTGCTGTGGATCAGGCATCTGTGAGGTCCAAGTCAGATGTCAAGCCTCTAGATTTGGCCTTCCAACTCATCCTGGAGACTCAGCAAGAAGCGTGGGAACATCACGCTGAGCTACTGGAAACCCTCACCAGAGTGTCACGCGAGTCAGAGGTGTGCGTCCACCTGCTCTGATGAAATGGTGCCCACACGTGTGTATGGAGTTCTCCATAGAGAGGATGGCGGATGTCATGGAGACCCTGGTCCAGCAGAACACGGAGATGTGTACAGACCTGCACTCCATCGCGGGAGCCATGGGTGAGCTCCTGCAGTGGCAACGCGAGAGGGAAACGGGGCACCTCAACGTCCCTCCAGGTGCTCCTTCCCCTCAAGTCATCAGGCCGGGGCTCCCTGACATCTGAAGGGAGAAGAAGCAGAGGCTGGACACCCCTGGGATCTCAGGCGCTGTCCTGTCCCTCTGAGTCCCCTTTGCCTGTGAGCCCCTCAATCACGTCCTCTGTCACCACAGAGGGAGCAAGCTGGCCAATGAGTGATTCTGGAGGGAGAAATATGTGTGTGGCAGGGCCTTTCGGAGCCTCGTGCAAGCATTCTCCCACGTACGTAGATCTTTCATGTATCACACTCACCTCACTGTCCTGAGCATTTTGAATGCTGCCTGCTGGGGTTCGTTTTCAGATGTCCATCTGAGCTGACTTGCATCTCCGCCCACCCACTGATCACACTCCCATACAGCAACTGATCTTGCCCATCACGACTGTCGTTTCATTTTCAATTTGGACAGCATGGTCTTGATTCACTTTTTCATCAGCTCCCCAATCTTTTCCCCTCCCCTGCCCATTTCCTTTTCCCCATCACAGTTGCCACCCCCCAATTGTGCAAGATGTTACTTGGAATTGCAGCATGCCCAATAAACTGAATTCACAATCTCCAATCAATGGGGGCAATTTAAACTTCGGAAAATTCAGAAGCATTTTAAAAGGACCCTTGAATCATATAAATGGTCACTGAGAAAGCCGATTGCATAGGCAAAACTTCAGCAGTTGGCAATTATGATTTTGTTCATCACTGAAGCATGGGATGGGTCTGTGGGTTGCTGTACAGTTTTCCAAAGTTTGGTTAATTAAAAAAAGGGCAATTAATTGTTAATTTACATATGGTGTTTGTTACAATACAGGGGAAATTATGAAATGCTTTTCAGGACTCCTTGAAGTTAAAAAAAATGCTTACAAACCAGCAGCATTTTCTATTTAACTGGGTCTGCCCATATCATTGGTTATCTTGATAGTGAACTTGCTTTAGCAATATAATACTCACCCTCATCATCAAAAATGGCACGCACACAGTCATTTTCTTTGGATGTGATGGGGCATTTGTATAATCCTCCTGTTATTTTAGCTTTTTGATTTGGAAGTCCTTTTGCTTTTGGAGCACCAACCAATAACCTGTTCAGAAGAAATTTTTTTAAAAAAAGGTTAGAGGTGAAAGAATACAACAGATTAACCCAAGTAAACTAGCACATATAGCACAAACCAAGGCAGAGAACTTCCCTAGGAATAAAAGAAAAATATAGTTTTGTGCCTCCACACCTTTTGAGAGGTTAGAGTTGGAAATCTTCTACTCTTGATATCAAGTTTAGGATCGATTCCGCACAAGTAGCTGTGCTGAAAGAATAAAAACATGCTAGCGTTCTACCAAATTTCTTCACTCAAAAGAAATGAGGTCAGCACTTCCTGCCATTTCATTTCAGATCTTGTCTTGTGCTTGCCACAAGTGTAACTGAAAGCTGATTTCTGAATAAGCAGAGGTGTAATGCAAACACTTATCATTCACTGGACATTAAAGAGCTTGTGTTTGCAGAGCACACTTGATTAACCTACATATTGCTATAAAACTTGACTCTTTTGTGAGGGGATTAAATATTTTTTTCAAAATAATTGAAGCATGCAGGTCAGGAACGGCAAGGGTTATTTGCAAAGTAAAAAGATCATTTTAATCTGCTTTGAGCATTCGGTTTCACCAATCTTCAGAAGGGCATTCAGTGAGAGACAAGGCCCAATTAAGAGTTACCACATAACAATGTGACGGCTAGTTGGCTGGAGTCCTATGCAACACATTTTTGCTAATTATGATGCCTTAAGGATAATATTAATTCTTATACATTTTATAATATAGCAGAAGTTAAGCTTGAATTCAGTGCAACAGAACTCCCTTCTCCATCCCCATTCACTCTCTCTCCGGAGATGTTCCCTGGACTGATTTTCCAGCCTCAGAGTCATTTGAAAGATTTTAGTGGCCCAAAGCCACCACCGAAGATTCGGCCTGGAATGGGCTGAACGACAGAAAAAGAAATCCTCAGAATTCTGTCACAGCTACTGCAAAATTTTAGAAGTATTATAACTTATTGAACATTTTGCACAGTCTACCTAGAATTAAATAAAATTAATCCATCAATTACTATCAGCACATTGCATTCAGCATTACTGTGGCAAAACTGATAGGAAACAAAATGGTTGACATTGTCCTTGAATTTTCATATGTTTACAATAAACCAGCACATAAATGCAGCCGAACACGTTCCTGATCCAATTTGTGTTTGCTGCTGTGGAACAACAGTCAGCAGAAGGGGAAGGGATATTCCATCCTACATTTCCCAATGTAATCCCAAACTCCAAAATGATTGACAGTGTGTCACTTTTAAAAATGGAACATGGTGACCCTCCTACTACTTCTATTAAGTTATACATTTTTTAAAAATTTGGCAACTTTAACTGTACTGTAATGCTGCTACATATTAAAATATTTCCTTGCTAATGTGCTACCAGTGATATACAGATTATTTTTGTGAGTGGTTGTATTGAGATTAATAACGGACAACCAGATGCTAATGTTTCTTGCAAAATGAAATTGAACATTGAACAAGTGCAAAGGAGAAAAAAAAAATGGATTCTGACTGGATCACTTATGTGTGGACAGTTACTCAGCCAGATTCTTTAAATGCCAACTTCAGCAACGACATCAACATTTTGCAAGAATGCCTTCCCTTCCCCTGTATCTTTTCAAGAACACAATTACTTGCTTTCATTTCATGAAATTAAGCATGGTGTCAAACAGCAGTAGCCACAGGGCATTAATAAATGTGCATGACGCTTCTGAAACCATCAGTCATGAACTTGAACAAAGGATAAAAGATTGATGGGAAGCTTGAAAACTTCTGAAAAGGAGAAGCACAAAAGAACCTTTCAGCAGCTAAAACAGGAGGGTTAGCAAAACTGCACAACAATAGCAAGGCAAATAAAAGCTCCCCAACTCAAATTTGAACTTCTCTTAAATGCATTTCTATTTCCCTCCCAGTGTAGTTTTATAATCATGAATCAGTTTTAGAATGAAAAAGAATCACAAAGATAATAAAAGTCATAGATCTGTCATACAATTCTCAGACATGCTTTCTATATTCTGATCTTGAACTAGATTTATCTATACTTAGAATATAACAAATGAGTACAAGGCTCAAATGGCTTTTCGGCCATCTGGACAGTGTCCAGTCCATCAAAATTGATTTTGCAGGAGTTTTGCCAAATACTTGTGGAGCTCGCTTCAAGAAGGACCCTAGCATTTGTTCACTGATCCTCCCAGTGAATCTAGAGGTTGTGGTGGAGGTATTGCTGATGGTATTTCTCTAGCGCTTGTGTGTTGTTGTTAAGAGGCAAGATAAGTCCTCAACGGTAGAACAGGTGAAGGAAGACTGTCTTTGCAGCCTGTGAGATGCACAGAAGGAGGCTACAGTGGCACGGTGGTCCCAGTCATCGTGGTTCCACATGTCACCAAAATATGACCACAACCCGTCAAGGTCGTATTGACAATGACGGTGGCCCATGGTCCCACGTGAAACAAAGTGATGTGCAGGCTTCTACCAGGGTCCATTTGCCAAGTCTTGTGGTGATAGAAAATTGGTGATGGGGGGTCCCTAGTCAAGAATATGTATAGAGGCAACAGATGAAGGTCATAGGACACCTGTGTTGGGACAGTGTCATCTTTGGGCAACACCATCTATGACTAAGCAGTCGTCTTCAGGATACCTTCTGTTCACTGTGCCAGGGTACATGAGGTAGAAAATCACTGCAGAATCTCTTTCTTGGATTTGACCCTTGTATATATCATTATCATCCTCATAATTCACAATGAAGGAGTTCCACCTCTCCTCTACAACATCACATTCCTATCATCTTCATCCTACAGCGCCTCTTGATATGGAAAGGAGGTTACAAGCAAAGAATAGGTAAGCATTACTCCCTTAGGATTAAAGAGTTAGAGAAGGAGATGGAGGCTTGTGGTCTCTCATGGGGATGTTGCAGTTGCATTAATGTCCAATCACCACTAAGCCTCCAACCTTGCAATCTCTCAGAACAAGAACCTACCCAGTCTCATTGCCTGCTCTTCATTGAGAATGACATCATTAAAGTCAGGTTGCCCTTTCTACGAGCCAGCTTCTTACGGGCATTCTGCAGCAATCTCTACTACAACAAGATTAAATGAAGTAGGCGAAGACTATTGCTTAGGGGGAAATATGTATTCCATACTGTAAAATTCCAAGTTTGTATCCCATTAACCAGAATGCAATATGACATAAAAAACATTTTTTGGAGGCTTTCTCCTACGAGTCTCTTTTCATTGTTCTATTACATTAACAAGGCCCAACTCATTGCAAGTTGCAGGCTCTTCCTTGGGCCTATCCTTTTCACTTCTTTGGTTGTCTCTGCCAGCTGCTCCTCTGGTGGACACTCTTGTAAAGTGCCACAAAAATAATCACAAGACATCCAGCCTAACCTCTTGATGTGAACCAATCACTTTGGCATTTATCTGCTGCTCTAATCTTCAGTTGTACTCACACTAATCAGCACGGGCAACCCATGTCTCATTAACACAATTGGAGTGCAACTTGCTGTGTGGAATTTCAGGGACACAGATACTATGAGCAAGTTAATACTTAATTCTAAGCCTCAGATGATGTATGGCATAGAGGCACGAGGAAGGAAAAGAAAGCCACAGAACAAAACGGACTAGGACTGCAAAATTAGGCTCATAACGGCATTAGCGCTGGCACTTCAGAAGGTCCAAGAAGGGAAATAATGGTGATGGAATGTTTCTAGCCACCTCTGCTGCAAATGCCCTGACCAAAAAAAGGGTAGGGGGTGGGGTGCAGCATGGCTGTATAGCAAAAGCTTGCAGAGCAGGTGAATCATCCTCCAATGCTGATTTAACCCACAATCTCCCAATTAGGAATGTGAAGGACAAGTTAATGCTGTCTCAGTATCACTCCAAGCTGAACACGCATTCAGCTGCACAAGGGACAGCCCCCACTCCCAATAGACACTATTTAAAAATAACCACCATCTAAATACCAGTCAAGGTGATTTTGACTTATTTTTGTTAGTGCAGAGCTTGTTGTTCTATTGGAGAAGTTTTGGACCCACAGAGCCACATGCATGGAGTTGATATCACTCTGCACCATTGGTAATGCTGCCAGCCTGGTAAATCCACCTTCTCTCTCCTACTACTTTTCTCTTGTCAGTGAGAATTGGATGATGAAATTCCCCCTCCTTCAATACAGATCCCCTGTCACCTTATTGAATCAATAATGGATGGTGCACTGTATGAAGTTGCCTGCTCCTGTCTGAAAGGATCCAATGGTGTAGAAATTGAGTGTGATGGTAATCTTTGATCACTGCCATCCTTGCCCCATTGTGTGGCTGCAGGTTGGAATGCAGGAACTGGCACCATTCAGTGGCCATGACCTTATTGAAACACAGATGCCTCACTCTCTGCTCCTGGCAGAGCTGAAGGTGGGCAAAGTGCTACCTAAAGATCCTTGGTGAGTAGGGCCTTCTATAACAGCCTTCTATAAAGTATATAGATTTTCAAATGATCCTGACCAGGTGGTCAGAGGAGCTCTCTACCCTGCCAGGAGAAAGTCTGCTTCAATATTGGCAGCTATAGTTGCAGTGATCTCTTGGGCTACTGAATGATATGGAAATGGAGCTCAGGCTGCAGGGAGGGGAAAATCAGTTCTCAGAGGGATGAGCAGAAAGGCTCTTATAGAAGGCCCTACTCACCCAGGATCTTTAGGTAGCACTTTGCCCACCTTCAGCTCTGCCAAGAGCAGAGAGTGAGGCATCTGTGTTTCAATAAGGTCATGGTCACTGAATGGTGCCAGTTCCTGCATTCCAACCTGCAGCCACACAATGGGGCAAGGACGGCAATGGTCAAAGATTACCATCACACTCAATTTCTACACCATTGGACATTCAGCAACAGGAGCAGGCAACATCATACAGTGCACCATCCATTATTGATTCAGTAAGGTGACTGGGAATCTGTATTGAAGGAGAGGGAATTTCATCCAATTCTCACTGGCAAGAGAAAAAAGTAGGAGAGAGAAAGTGGATTTACGAGGCTGGCAGCATTCCCAATGGTGCAGAGTGCAATCAACTGCATGCATGTAACTCTGTGGGTCTCCACATATTAAAGGAAGAAACGTCTTGTGACTGCAAGAGTTATCACTCCGTCAACATCAGTTGTCATGCAACCATGATCAGAAGATACTCTCGGTGAATGCCTGCTTTCCAAGCACCAGCCATGGTATTTTCATCCTATGACTATGACTGTCAGCTGTAAGCACCATTTTTGGGCCACCACAAAGAACCAGAGGCTGGCTGCTGCTGCATGACATGCAAGCAAGTCATTGCAGTGGGATTTCCAAGGGGTCCCATAGCGTATCCGGTGGGGATGGGTCCGGTTCCTGACTATCCGGAGACTGGAAGAGCTGTGTCAATGTTTCTGCAGGGGCCAGGAGGCCCTTGAGACACACACCCCAAGATGGAATGGGAGCAGATGGCAGGGAAGTCAATTCCTGGAGTCTGGCCCCAAGGACCTGGCAAGAGTGCTGCAAGATATTCAGTGAGCTCGCACTGATGGTCTATGCAAGTAGCGAATGATTCCCTTTCTCAATGTGATGCACTGAACAGATGAGAGATTGGTGGAATGGTGGGTAGGAGATGTTATGTGAAGACGCATTCATTGACCTAAACATCAGTGCAAGGTCACTGAATTTCTCGGAGCACTCCTGCCAGGTCCTCGGGGCCAGACTCCAGTAATTGACTTCCCTGCCATCTGCTCCCATTCCATCTCAGGCTGTGTCTCAAGGGCCTCCAGCTCTTCTGGTCTCCAGATCATCAAGAACTGAACCTACCCTCACCAGATACACTATGGGATCCTTTGGATCGCATTGCAATGACTCCATGGGAATTACCCAGGAAGTCTAGACTTCCAATGGGCAATTCCCCAGCTCCCTAGGACCCCTTCAAAAAAATCTCCAACTATGAGTTAGAGTTGGAAGCTTCAGACAGTTCCAACTTACTTGTCTGGTAAGTTACCCAGAAAAATTTAGACAGATTAAAACCTGGTCTACCCTTGGTAACTATACAATTGCCCCCCCGTCCCCCCCGCCAAATCACTCTCAATAACCATCCGCCCATGACTCCCCGCCCTCCTACAACCCAACTAGTCCACCTCACCCTGGACTCTCCTCCGACCAGTACAGCCCCCACCACCCAACTACCCCCTCCCCCCGACCCAACCTGACCTCATCACCCTATCCAGCTGCCACCCTACGCTCTTACCCACACTAGGTCTTTTACCTCCCTTCACTCTGTAGCTTTTCAAAGAAAGTTTGAAACATTTAAACTCTACATACAGCAACCGTAAAAAAATAGGGCATGAGCCCAGTTACTTAAATTTACAGTTAGTCCCTTCATTGTCTTTGGAAGTATAAGGTTTAAAATTGTATATAACAAGTGCTAAAATTTATAAAATGTCCTTTATTCTCCTCCTTCTGCTTCAGTGTGGTTACAAGCACTTGGCTTTTACAGCCAAGGAATCTTGGCTATTTGACAGTTGGCTCTTCACAGAAATAAAAAAACGAATGACCGAACTGGAATCTGGGCATCATTTTAGAATTAGCTAGCCTGAGTTTCAAATCTAAAGTGATTGAGTATTTAAATAATAAATTAAATTTATATCCTATTTATTACAGAAATGCTTCCATGGAAATGCTAGAATGAAGAATGAAAAGGTCAAGCAAATAGACAAATTTTGTTACCTAGAAAGTATGTTAACATCAGAGGGAAAGTGTGACCAAGAAATAAGGTGAAGGGTTGGAATGGCCAAAAATGCATTTCAAAAATTGAAAAAGATTATGATCAACTCAAAATTAAACATGAAAACAAAGCTAAGAATCCTCACATCAATTGTAACAAATAGAAATGAGTGTTAACAATCGCTGAAGCAATACAGAGAAGAATTGAGGCTACGAAGTTGTGGTTCTTGAGGCAAATAACCAAGATATCTTGGATAAGTCACACTACTAATGAAGAGGTGCTGGCAAAATCTGAGACCAGAAGAACTTTGCTGACCAAGATCAGGAAGAAGTTGGAAGTTCTTGGGCATGTGACAAGAAATCGTGATTTAGAAAGTCTGATGCTGACGGGAAAGGTCGATGGTAAAAGAGATCGGGGTAGACGAAGAATGATCGTTCTGAAGAGCCTCGCAAACTAGATGAATGTACCACCAGTGAAGATAATCCATGCCTCCAGAGCAAGAGTAACATGGAGGTCCATGGTCACCAACACCCTCTCAGGGCATGGTACCTGAAGAGAGAGAAAGACTGAAGCATAATCTACATCTTTGCACTATGAGTGCAATCTCTATAATTGAAAATCAGATTCAAGTTTCTCCAAAGTTGAAAATAAGGATGAAATGTGGCTGACAGGCATGATATAGCTTTAAAAATAATTGCGGAAGGTGAAGCTCATACATGGACATTTAATACAAAGTCCCACTGTTGATTTTGACAGTTTCCATTCCCCACTGTTGAAAGTATGGACCCTTACAGCCCAGCTGACTGCTGCTGATGTCTGTGCAACAGGATTCTATGGCATCTCACCTTGGTCACTTTAGAATTGTGAATATGGACAGGGGTGGGGGGGTGGGGTAGTGCGCGCACGCAGGGTGAGACCATGGCCAAACCCAATCTTCTCTTCACATATCTACATGTCTCTTTTCAGCTGAGCTGGAGGTACATTGCTGGAGCTAAGATGCAAATAAGTTGATGAAATAAATAATCTCTTCTAAAAAGCACAGCACATTACCCATTTTTTTCACAGCACATTACCCATTAATTAGTTACAGCTGCCAATAAAACAGCAATGACACATCCTCCCTTCCTTTATCACCCTAATACAAACAACATGCATCCACTTTCCCAAACAGAAAATAGCACAAGAGCAACACCTGACCAAGGCGAGAGAAAAGAACTAACATTTCGATAGCATCTTTTATTATTTCAGAATATCCCGAAGTCCTTCACAGCTAATAACGTACTTTTAGAAGTGTAGTCACTGTTGCAACGTATAGAAACCATGGCAACCAGAACACCACAGAATGGCCTCATAAATAGTAATGAGAAAAATGCCTAGTTAATCAATTTCAGTCATATTGATTGAGGAATAAAGTATTGGTCAGGACAGAGAGAGAAGTTCCTTACTCTTCCTCGAGTACCCCATGAGGTCATTTCAATCCATTTGAGGGTTCAACATCTCACCTTAAAAGCAGTTGCTGACATGCTGTGAATTGCACTAGGATTTGTCTATTGCACTGAACTGCCAGCCTAGATTATTTACTAAAGTTTCTGGAGTGACATTTGAACACAACCTTCTCATTCAGAAGCAAAAAAACGCTATTCCTAACTGACATTGTAATGAAGGATTTAGTGAAGCACAAAGGCGGGTTTTGCAAATGGATAAAGTTTAATTCAACACAATGGTTAAAGTTCAAAATAAACTTCAAGAACAATATAACTCATCTCTCTGCCAGGCATCCTGCAACCCTTTGGTCTAAATAATTTTAGACTTCAGCAATAACCTCATTGTCAAATCCATTTCAACTCACATCTGATACCCAGTTTTGCTTCGATTTTTTAAAAATGTCTTAATAATATTCATTATTTGACTGAGATTATCTATTACATCATTCCACTTCTAATCCCTCTCCGATTTTGTCTTTTTCATATATTACTTGTGTGTGTGTGTGTGTGTGTGTGTTTGGCTGCACAGTGGTTTTTCTCCCTCCAGCTTCCCTTCTTTTCTGATTATGTTAATATGCTCGTCACTTATTTCTCAGTTGAGAAGGATGACCAAACCTGAAAAGTTGAAACAAAAACAAAAATACTTGGAAAAACTCAGCAGGTTTGACAGCATCTGTGGAGAGGAATACAGTTGACGCTTTTAGTCTGAATGACTGTTCATCAGATCTAAGGAAATAGAGAAATGAGGTGAAATATAAGCTGGTAGAGGGGGGTGGGACAGGTGGAGCTGGATAGGGGGCCAGTGATAGGCGGATGCAAGGAAGAGACTGCCAAAGATGTCATAGACAAAAGGACAAAGGGGTGTTGACAGTCGTGATATTATTTAAGTAATGTGCTAATGGGGACATTAAGGGTAGCAAGCAGGACAAACTAGTGGCAGAAGTTGACTTCTTTGTTCTCTCTGCATAACTTGACTGACCTGTTGTATGCTTCCAGCTTTGGTTTTGTTTCAGAACTCTCACAGCAATGCTCATGTTGAAGGATTGCTGTGGTATAAAACAGGGCTATTGTTAAGAAAGCACAACGGGAACAAGGTTGCAGGAGGTGGGGGTCATACTAGTCTATGACTTTATTATCAATGGTCGAAAATAAAAAAAAGTTTAATTTCTTCATATAAAAATTAATACAACTCTTAATTGTCGAGTAGCCATTAAAGAATAGCAGATTGCATGTTTGTTCTCGTCTGTCCTTGGTTAGCTAATCTTATCCAGAAACAGGGCTTCATTAATCTCTTCCAGTTATATGTCTATGTCTTCACACAAACCTACAAAAAAGGACAAGAAAAGAGTAACTGGTCCATTAGGCCTCCACCATCCTGACAAAGTGTAAATTCTGCACTTCATCACTTCCAACCCCTCCCCACAAAGAGCTATGCATCCCCTCCCCACAAAGAGTCATGCAATCTCCTGGGAGAGGAAACTAGAACAAAAGTTGAAAAAAGGTGCTTGGGAACTCTTTTCCCAATCCCCAACAGTGATCAAACAATCAGCAGGACACACTGATATTAAGTAGAAGTAACGTCAAAATAACCCACCCATCTTTGCAAGACTCTTAACCAGGGAGGAATCTTACTAACCTCTAATGTCCTCACCTTGTATTTGGTATCGACACAAAAACTATGGATACAATTTGTGGAAAGCCTTTATTAACCCACTAAGCAATAGTATATACTTACAACACCAGGTGCTTAGTAAGACCCCCATGCTGGTGCTCATTCCCAGGTGGTCAGTCCACTGAACAAATTCCTCCACATAACTGATCAAATCACACATCACTATGTCCTTGGGAGCTCTGGCCTTTCTGACCCTGGTCTCTCAGCATATAGGGTAATGTCTTAAATCGAGTCATCTGATTGGATTATCAATCCCACCCTGGCCATGCAAAGACACCCTGCATGTGGTAATTTCCTGTTCTCAGCAGAGGGTGTCTCCAGGTACCTGACAGCAATGGATACAAGGATGTTGCCTGGGCTGGAGAGACTAGATAAGCCAGGGTTGTTTTACTTAGAGCAGAGAAGGCTGAGGGGGTGCTAAATTATCAGACTATTTATCCATCAGCTAGTGCTGAATAAGCAGATATTTCCCCTAGTTAAATATTGGAAAGACATTGATTTTGGTCCTCACTCCAAACTTCATTCCCTAGCTACTGACTCCATCCCTCTCCCTGGCAACAGTCTGACAGCATCTGTGGAGAGGAATACAGTTGACGTTGAGTACGTATGACCCTTCATCAGAACTAAGAAAATACAGAAATGTGGTGAACTATAAGCTGGTTGAGGGGGATAGGACAGGTACAGCTCGATAGGGGGCCAGTGATAGGTGAAGACAAAGAAAAGATTGCCAAAGATGTAATAGACAAAAGGGTGATGACGGTGGTGATATTATCTAAGGAATGTGCTAATGGAGACATTAAGGGTAACAAGCAGGACAAGCTAGTGGCAGATGGCCCTGGGGGGGTTTTGGGGGGGGGTGGGGGGGGGGGGGGGGGGGGGGGAGAAAGGGATCGAAATGGGCTAAAAGGTGGAGATAAAATAATAGATCGAAATAAATGTTAAAATTATGTAAAAAAATATTTCTGTAAAGTCTGCTAAACCAGTCTGCTCTCAACCTTGGTGTCATATCTTACACCAAGGGGAGTTTCCAACCACCTATTTGTGCCATCACTAAGTTATAAATACATACCTGCAAGAACTATATGGTTTTTTTTAAATTGGAAGGACTTTGAGTTATTTGGACACTTTCTTGGGAACTGACCTGGGTGTTTTTTTTAAGAAAGGTTATAAGCTCACTTTGACTGAGCGCAAACTGGCTTTTCCAAGATCACATGACTTCAGCTAAATGACCAGTATGGCATCTAACAAGATAAGAACTATTTGCTTATTTGACCTTCAATTTCTGGAGGAAGAAACTACTGTTTTCAGACTGAGGCACTCCTGATTTTCTGGAAACCACCTGACTGAGATGAGTTTTCTGTTTTGAACTTGATTTTTGGACTCAGTTTTTGGGAACAAACCAAAAAGGTTACCCAACTCACTCTCTCCCTGTCTCGACTGAAATTCTGCGTAGCTATCAGTATCCAGCTAGAGATTTTCATCTCAGTATTACTCACCTGTATTTGGAAACCCAAGGCGAGAGAAAGATCCCAAGGACATTGATTCCACTCTGCTCTCCTCCACACTGAAGGTCCTTCGGAAAGAACTTGCAGACAACTACTGTGACCAGCAGTCTGTCTTTGCACACAGGAATACCAGATTGACAACATCAAATGTTATTCTTTCTCAAAGTTATCCCATTGATAAGAAGGTTTTTCTCCTTTAAATGCCAACCTCTGCAGAAACCCTGTTTGTTTTGTCCTGTGTGCATGTGCGTGTGTTGGGACT